>NC_134579.1:205597054-205899554 GCF_037038515.1 Microtus pennsylvanicus | reverse complement strand
TTGTCACCATCAATGAAAGCAGAACTCCATGCAAAATCCATATGTTAGAAATAATTATGCTTGGGCTAATCAGCACACTCTGAGCTTGACAGTTTTTCTTCCATCTTCACAGTTGCCTCCACTTTGGTGACAAGTATGATACACACTTGTAGGATGTCCAACAGACTCTCTCCCTTTGGGGAAAGGCACACAGCCACTGGGAGTTGTTGTGCCAAGCTAGGAAGAGAGCGTGATTCATATAAGAGCCCTGTGATTGTGTGTGTGTGTGTGTGTGTGTGTGAAAGAGAGAGAGAGATGGAGAGAGAGATGGAGAGAGAGAGAGAGAGATGGAGAGAGAGAGAGAGAGAGAGAGAGAGAGAGAGAGAGAGGGAGGGAGGGGGGAGGGAGAGGGAGAGGGAGAGAGAGAATAGTGTATAGCTGGAAAGTTTGAACTACATGAAGGTGAACAGATCAGGATGTGACTGTCATTAAAATGCTCCCCACAGCTCCTAGTCGCAGGTCACTTCATACCCTGGGGTGTTTGGGTGTAGAGAGCACCCTGGCTGGTTGGAGGTGGAGGTGGAGGGGAAGCTGTGGGCTCTTATCATGTGGTTTCCGTGTGTGTGTGTGTGTGTGTGTGTGTGTGTGTGTGTGTGTGTGTTGGAATAAAGGAAAGGATTGAAATGTCAACCCTAGGTTGTTTCATCTGTGGTCGAAAACTTCCCTCACTGATGAGTCATGATCTCTAGGAATTGGCTAACTCTGGGAGAAGCTGTGGGTGGCAAGACTTCTCTCTGTCTCAGAGCATCAGAGCCGATGAAATAAAAGTCATGGTTAATGGATACGCTCGCCAGAAGTTTGGTACAGCACTTAGGTGCTCATGATACTGTTAGCCTGGCAAAATAGAGAACCATTAAAAGGGATCCTTCCTGACGTGGCTGCAATTATCTGAGCAAGACGACCACACCCAGTCTCATGGGCTGAAGCATCCTGTGTCCCTGGGGAAGGGGTCTTCTTTGCTGGGTGGCTAAGCTGATGGGATTCATATCCAAGGTGCCAGCTGCTATTCTTACCCTGTGAAATGCCATGCATTTTCGAAAGCAGAGCCAATACTACAACCTAAAGACACCTCATTATCTGGTCTCTGGTCAGTTTTTCTTGATTTTACCTTGAGCTATTTTTTGTTTGTTAGTTTGTTTGTTTGTTTTGTTTTTCAAGACGGGGCTTCTCTGTGTAGTCCTGATTGTCTTGGAAGTAGCTCTGTAAACCAGACTGACCTCAAACTCACAGAGATCCACCTGCCTCTGTCCCCCCACATCCCTGCCTTACCCCTAGTACTGGGACTAAAGTCCTGCGCCACCACTGGCCGGCTACTTGAGCTCTTTTGAGCACACAATCCACCCACTCTTTTCTTCTATTTTTCTTCCTTTCTAGAACAGAGTTGGGTTAAGCATACATTAACCCATAATCTGCAGCTAAAAAATGGCGACAAATATTTGATTGGCTTTGCCCCCCCCCCCCCAGGCCTCGCTGTGCATCATGTCCCTGTGTCCTTGATCATTTATTTCAGATGAGGCTTCCTGGCCTCTGAACCCTCAGAGCACTGATTATCCAGGACACACAGTTTTAGTTGTCCCCCGCAGTGTGTCACTCCCCTGCATTCGATTCTTTCCTCCCAGCAACACTGTCACGGGCCAAGAGTCCCGTGCCTATGCTTTCTCTCGGCCTCTCCTTGGTTTGTCTCACAAGGTTTTATCTGCCAGCCTGGGAAACAGTAAGTCACTTGTTGAAGGTCACATGGCTGGATCTGTAGGGAAACAACTTCTCCATATGGGCTTTGGGCCAGAAGGCTAGCACAGAGGGCACTAAGCCCTAGCCAGTCCAATGACCCAAGTTTAGCCTCTGGACCCTAGGTGAAAGCCAGATGTTGTAGCACACATTTGTAACCTCCACCCTCATGCAGTGACATGGGAGTAGAGACACGAGATTGGGCTAAAAGCCATGGACTAGGAAGCCCGGAGACTCCATCTCTATAAGGAGCAAAACAAGAATCAATTCCTGGGCTGGAGAGATGGCTCAGTGGTTAAGAGCACTGGTTACTCTTCCAGAGGACCTGGGTTCAATTCCCAGCACCCACATGGCAGCTCACAACTGTCTGTAATAACCAGTTCTAGGGGATCCAACACCCTCATACTGGCAAACATGCACATAAAAAATAATAAATAAAATATAATTAAAAAAAGAGGGCTGGAGAGATGGCTCAGAGGTTAAGAGCACTGGCTGCTCTTCCAAAGGTCCTGAGTTCAATTCCCAGCAACCACATGGTGGCTTCCCAACCATCCAAGATGAGATCTGGTGCCCTCTTCTGGCCTGCAGGCATATAGACACTGTATACACAATAAATAAATCTTAAAAAAAAAAAAGAATCAACTCCCCAAAACTTTTCTCCAGTCTCCACAAGCACACACACAAAGACAGATAAATATAAAGTAAAAGCACACATTCCAGGAGCAGCAGTAAATCGTCTCCGTGTGACAAAACTCTGAGATCACAGTGGTCTCACCTGGGAGATGGGGGTGTTTACTTTTCTTTCACCCAGAATAGAAGCTGGCAGTTCAGGTGGAGAGTGTTCCACCTGAGGACATGGAGGTAGACGCTGGGCTTCATCCGTCTTGGAACTGCACACAGATGGGTGACTCGCTGCCAAATGTACCTCATAGGAAGCTGTAGCAGGCAAAAGGGAAGAAGGAAAAATTGTTCTCGTCCCATTGGAATCTTTATCAGAGTTCTGAATTCCTCAAACAGGCTGCTGACTGGGTTTGTTACTGGAGACCATTCTTAGGTCATGAGAGTGGGCCCTGATGATGGCATTAGTGGCTTTGTAGGAAGAGAAATCTGAACTAGCCTGCTTTCTGTTTCATCCTGTGATACCCTCTGCCGGGCAATTGAATATTATTACTGTATTTTAAAGGTTTATCTTATTTCTAATTAGGTGTCTGTGCATGAGTGTGTGTATGTGAGTATCTTCAGTGCATTCAGAAGTTAGGGGCATTGAGTTCCCTGAAGCTGGGTTACAGGTGGTTGTGAGCTACGTGACATGCGTGCTGGGAACCAAACTTGGACCTTCTGTAAGAGTAGTATGTGCTTTTATCCCCTGAGCCATTCTCCTAGCCCGCTACTTTAGTTTATATTGTCAGTATTGTGAATCAAATTCAAGACTCTGTATGTGGTAATACTCAGTCTGCCTCCGAGCTGTATACTCCTAGTTGCTCCGCCATGCTCTCCGAGGCAACTAGATGGTCCTCACCAGGTGCGAATGGGATGCTGGCACCACAGATATAGTTTCCCTCAGGTTAGGAAGTTAGTTCAGTTCCAGAATTCTGACTTTACCTTTCAGAAGCTGATGGACATGGGAAACTGAGTCTCAGCTTTTGGAGTCTATAGTCTTAAAACACACACACACACACACACACACACTTTTATGTGTGTGAATGTTTTGTCTGCATGTATGTATATGTACCATGAATGTGCAGTGCCCCCAGAGACCAGAAGAGGGCAGCAGCTCCTCTGGAACTAGACTTACAGTCAGTTGTGAGAGATGTAAGGATTGAACTCTGGTCCTCTGAAAAAGTAGTCAATCCTTTTAACTGTTGAGCAATCTCTCCAGTCCTGGAATGTGTGTATTTTGTCAACATATATGTATGTGTACCACATGCATTTCTGGTGCCTGCAGAGGTCAGAGGAGGGTATCAGATTCCCTGGAACTAGATGGGTGTGAGCTATTATGTGGGTGCTGGGACTTGAACCTGGGTTCTCTGCAAGAGTAACAAGTGCTCTTAACTGTTGAGCCATTTCTTGAGCCACTTCCTTGAGTCCTTTGCATGTCATGATGGATGGGAGCAGAGGAGCTGGAGATTGTGTTGTGTGTATCTAAGTCACCAGATTGAGGCTATTTTCGGTTCAGGAGAAATGTGTCTTGCTTGTTGTGACTTTGCCCTTTAAGACTCAGCCTTTGTCCTTCAAAAGGATGATTCCAAATAGAGCCACAACGTTAAGCAAAAAGCAGGTTGCTCCACTCAGGGGCCGGAGGAAGCGGCATCTATTGGAATCTTTCCTTCCACAGTGACTTGCAAACAGTGATTGTAGCTGAATTATTCAGGAACATTCCAGGAACAGTCTCTGTGCTTTTGCACCTCCCTTTTCTGGAACATCGCAGGCCATTTCCTCAGAGACTTTCAAGAAGTGGTTTAAAGAACTATTAAAGTGTGAATATGGAGGAATGTGACTGCAGGGCACCCCAACTCCAGGACACCCTAACCTCCATGGGAGAAACAACTCCAGGACACCCCAACTTGCATGGGAGAAACAACTCCAGGACATCCCAACTGCAATGCGGGAAGCTCAGAATTGTATCTGCTTCTTTTAGTTTCTTTCAAAGACTGGATTACCCTTATTTTCTTTTAAGGTTTATTTATTTTATGAGTATTTTTTTGCATATATGTCAGTGTGCCATGTGCATGTGTGGTACCCTTGGAAGTCAGAAGAAATTCCCAGTGTGCTGGGAACGAGCTGTTCTTCTGTGAGAGCTGTAAGTGCTCTTAACCCTAAGCCATCTCTCCATCCACGTTGTTATTGAGTCAAGGCTCATGTATCTTAGGCTGGCCTCAGGTTCACTGTGTGGCTGAATATGACCTTGTTCTCTACTCCTCAAGTTCTGGGAACACAGGCATGTCCCACAAAACCTGGCTGATAATAGATGATTTTTTTTCTTAGATATTATTGTCAGGTTGAGGCCCTCAGGCACCCAGAAGAGTCAAAAACCTGGGGAATATAAATTATCTTTCTGCCACCTTGCTTCTTCAGTTAGGGTTTCTTCTTCTTCTTCTTCTTCTTCTTCTTCTTCTTCTTCTTCTTCTTCTTCTTCTTCTTCTTCTTCTTCTTCTTCTTCTTTTGTTTTGTTTTTAATTTTTGAGACAGGTTTCTCTGTAGCTTTGGAGCCTGTTCTGGAACTCACATTGTAGACCAGGCTGGCCTTGAACTCATTGCCTCCTGAGTGCTGGGATTAAAGCCTGCACCACCACTGCCCAGCTAGTTAGGATTTCTAGCTGTTGAGAAGAGACACCATGACCATGGCAACTCTTATAAAAGAAAGCATTTAATTGGGGGCTTACCTTCAGTTCCAGAGGTTTAGTCCATTATCATCCTGGCAGGACACAGAGAAACTTAACAGAGAAATAAGGGAACTAACAGATGTTATGACTCAAATGGACTTAACAGATATCTATAGAATATCCCATCTCATCATAAAAGAATATGCCTTTTTCTCAGCATGTCATGAAACTGTCTCAAAAATTGACCACATATTAGGTAACAAAGCAAACCTCAACAGAAACAAAAAAAAATTGGAATAACCCCATGTATCTTATCGGATTACCATGGCTTAAAATTAGAATTCAACAGCAACACTATTTTAACACATGAAAATTAAATAATGCTCACTTGAATCGCCAATAGGTCAAGGAAGAAATAAAGGGGGAATTAAAGACTTCCTATAATTCAACGAAAATGACCATACAACATACCCAAATTTATGGGACACAATGAAAACAATGCTAAAAGGAAAGTTCTTAGCACTAAATATCTACATAAAGAAGCTGGAAAAATCCCACACTAGTGAATTAACAGAACACTTGAAAATTCTAGAACAAAAAGAGGCAAACTCACCCAGGGCTAGGCAGCAGGAAATCAAATTGAGAGCCGAAATCAACAAAATAGAAACAAAGAAAACAATATAAAGAATCAATGAGACAGAGTTGGTTCTTCAAGAAAATCAACAAAATAGACAAACCTTTATCCAAACTAACCAAAAAGCAAAGAGAGAATATCCAAATTAACAAAATCAGAAATGAAAAGGGGACATAACAACAGACATGGAGGAAATCCAGAGAATCATCAGGCCATACTTAGAAAACCTGTACTCTTTAAATTTGTAAAACTTAAATGAAATGGACAATTTTTGATAAATATCACTTATCAAAATTAAATCATGGCCAGATAAACAAATTAAATAGACCTATAACCACTAAAGAAGTAGAAGCAGTTGTCAAAAGTCTCCCAACCAAAAAAGCTCAGGACCAAATGGTTTCAGCACAGAATTCTACAAAACTTTCAAAAAGAACTAATACCAATACTCCTCAAATTGTTCCACACAATGGAAGCAGAATAAACATTGCCAAACTCTTTTTATGAGGCTACAATTACCCTGATACTCAAGCCATACAGAGACATTACTAAGAAAGAAAATTACAGATCAATCTCACTCATGAACAATGATGCAAAAATACTCAGTAAAATACTGGCAAACCAAATACAAGAACACATCAGAAAAATCATCTACCATGACCAAGTAGGCTTCATCCGAGAAATGCAGGGATGGTTCAACATATGAAAATCTGTCAACGTAATCCACCATATAAACAAACTGAATGGAGAGAAACTCAAAGTGATCCCACCAAAATCAGGAACAAGACAAGGTTGTCCAGTCTCTTCATATTTATTCAACCTAGTACTTGAGGTTCTAGATAGAACAATAAGACAACAGAAGGAGATCAAGGGGATACAATTGAAAAAGAAATCAAACTCTGTTTGTTGAAATGATAAGTGACTCCAAAAATTCTATCAAGGAACTCCTACAACTCATAAACATTTTCAGTAATGTAGCAGGATACAAGATTAACTAAAAAAAAAATATCAGTAGCCCTCCTTTACACAGATGATAAATGGGTTGAAAAAGAAATCAGAGAAACATCACCCTTCACAGTAGCCACAACTAGCATAAAATATCTCGGAGTAACTCTAACCAAACAAGTAGAAGATTTGTATGACAAGAACTTTAAATCTTTGAAGAAAAAAAATTGAAGAAGATACCAGAAAATGGAAAGATCTCCCATGTTTTTGGGTAGGTAGAATTAACAAAATAAAAATGGCAATTTAACTAAAAGCAGTCTACAAATTCAATGCAGTACCCATCAAAATCCCAGCAAAATTTTTCACAGACCTTAAAAGAACAATACTCAACTTCATAAAGAAAAGCAAAAAAAAAAAAAAAAAAATCCAGGATATCCAGAATAATCCTATATAATAAAGGAACTTCCAGAGGCAAGAGGCGGAGCTATAGTACTGAAAACAGCCTGGTATTGGCATAAGGACAGACAAGAGGACCAATGAAACCGAATCAAAGACCTGGATATCAACCCACATACCTATGAACACCTGATTTTTGAAAAAGAAGCAAAAAATATAAAATGAAAAAAGAAAGCAAGTTCAACAAATGGTGCTAGCATAACTGGATATCAACATGTAGAAGAATGAAAATAGATCCATATCTATCACCATGCACAAAGCTAAAGTCCAAATGGATCAAAGACCTCAATATAAAACCAGCCACACTCAGTCTTATAGAAGAAAAAGTGGGAAGTACACTTGAATACATTGGCACAGGGGACCACTTCCTAAATACAACCCTAGTAGCACAGACACTGAGAGTAACAATTAACAAATGAAACCTCCTGAAACTGAGAGGCTTCTGTAAAGCAAAAGATACAGTCAACAAGACAAAATGGCAGTCTACAGAATGTAAAAAGATCTTCACCAACCCCATATTTTTTTTTTTTTTGATTTTTCGAGACAGGGTTTCTCTGTGGTTTTGGAGCCTGTCCTGGAACTAGCTCTTGTAGACCAGGCTGGTCTTGAACTCACAGAGATCCGCCTGCCTCTGCCTCCCAAGTGCTGGGATTAAAGGCGTGCGCCACCACCGCCCGGCCACCAACCCCATATTAAACAGAGGTCTGATCTCCAAAATATAAAAAAGAACTCAAGAAATTAGACATCCAAAGAACAAGTAATCCAATAAAAAAAGGGGTACAAACCTAAACAGAGAAGTCTCAACAGAAGAATCTAAAATAGCTGAAAGACGCTTAAGAAAATGCTCAACATCCTTAGCCATCAGAGAAATGCAAATCAAAACAACTCTCAGATTTCATCTTATACTTGTAAGAATGACCAAGATAAAAAGCATTGAAGATAGCTTATGCTGGAGAGGTTGTGGGGTAAAGGGAACACTCTGCACTGCTGGTGGGAATGCAAGCTGGTACAACCCCTTTGGATATCAGTATGGCAATTTCTCAGAAAATTAAAAAACAACCTTCCTCAGGACCCAACCATACCACTTTTGGGTATATACCCAAAGGATGCTCAATCATACCTTGAGGACATGTGCTCAACTGTGTTCATAGCAGCATTGTTTGTCATAGCCAGAACCTGGAAACAAGCTAAATGCTCTTCAACAGAAGAATGGATAAGGAAAATGTGGTACATTTACACAATGGAGTACTACACAGCAGAAAAATAATGACATCTTGAAATTTGTCAGGCAAATGGATGGATCTAGAAAACATCATATTGAGTGATGTAACCTAGACCCAGAAAGACAAATATAATATGTACTCACTCATAAGTGGCTTTTGGACATAAAGCAAAGAACACCAGCCTTCAATTCACAACCCCAGAGAACATAAGCATCAAAGGAGACCCTAAGAGAGACATACATGGATCTAATCTACATGGGTTTAGAAAAAGTCAAGATCTCCTGAGTAAATTGGGGGCATGGAGACCATGGGAAAAGGTAGAAGGGGAGTGGGGAGAAGGGAGGGGAGTGGAGAAATATATAGCTCAGATAAAAACAATAAAAAAAATCATTCTAGGGGGCTGGAGAGATGGCTCAGAGGTTAAGAGCATTGCCAGCTCTTCCAAAGGTCCTGAGTTCAATTCCCAGCAACCACATGGTGGCTCACAACCATCTGTAATGAGGTCTGGTGCCCTCTTCTGGCCTTCAGGCATACACACAGACAGAATATTGTATACATAATAAATAAATAAATATTAAAAAAAATCATTCTATCAGGAAACAAGGCAGCAGGCAGGGAAACATGGTTCTAGAGAGGTTGCTGAGAGTTCTGCATCTTGATCCGCAGGCAACAGGAAGTGAATTGTGACATTGTGTGTAGCTTGAGCAGAGGAATCCTCAAAATCCACCCCCACAATGATACACTTCCTCCAACATGGTCACACCTACTCCAGTAAGGCCACACTTCCCAATCGTTCCAGTCCTTTGGGGGACATTTTCTTTCAAACCACCACACTTGCCAAAGAGCTCTTTATTTTCCGTCAGTCAGGGCTGTATCCATGAAGTGTTTGTGACAAACTCATCTCAACTCAAAAGAGAGCCACAAGTCTCTCTCTTAGAAGAAAGAACTCCTCCCACATCTATTTGCACTGACTTATCCAAGGGCAGACTTAAACACCCTACTAGGTTTTCCGCCTTATCCTCAATAGGTTTCTCTGCCAACAGGTTAGCCAGATCAAGCCGAATTGAAAAAGTGTAACATCAGGTTTATTTAAACAAAGCAATGCTTGGGCAGATTCTCCAGTCCCAAAGATCGAGACTGTAGCAGCTGCACACCTGAACGACAGCAGGGAGATTATACAGGTTGTAGACCAAGGGTGATGGCATGTTTACCACAAGCTGGGCTTGTGCCCAAATATGCTCAAAAGCTTAATGCTCATGCGGGGATCTCGGCTGTTGGTGGCAAGAGTGGAGGAAGGTGCAATAGTTGCCAAGAATGCAGTACTGGGCTTCTTGGTGCCTTTTCCTTGCTGGGTAGTCTTTGAGAGGTGAGGCTTGGAGAGAGAGTGAGCTAGACCTTTGCCTACAATCCTCTTTGTGCCTACAATCCTTTCTGTTCCGGCTTCGTTTCCTCTTTTGTCCTGCTGGAGATTGAACCTGGAGCCTCACGTGTGCTAGGCGAGCATCCTGCCACCAAGCTGCATTCCCAGGCAGCCCTTGAGCATCGTAAGTCCACCCATTTAGCAGAGGCACTTCCAGAGTGCTCACTCCCTATGCCTTCCCTCTTTACTTTACCTGTGGATCATGCATCTATTTCATACGAAGAAACTTTATCGCCGTGAATACAGAGTGATAATTTCTTCAGATTTCCTACGTCCTCTGCTTTTGCTCTGTGACCACTTCTAGAAAAATGGTCCCTCTTAAGAGAAATATAATAAGAGGGACTTTAGAGACATCTGTTCCTTGTTAAAATCAATCTGCCCTAATGCCCTTTGATTTTGGAATTTTTGTTCTATCCCACGTGACCATGACGTTGACTGTCAATCAAAACCTTGCATCATCTTCACTAAGATGTGAGCTATGCCGTTCAATCTCTCCTAAGATCCATGCATCTTCATAGCCCAGGGCCATAGTTCCTTCTTAGTCAGGCTGGGTCATATCCAGAGCCTAAGATAAAAGTGGAAAGATTGCTGATGCTCTCATCCAGCATGGGACCACAACCCCCAGGGATTAAACACTGAGTGCTCCCAGTGGTCTTCTGCAGAAAGAGCCTGCCTGGGAAAGAAACACACAAAAGACTCTGGACCGGGAGGCAGTGAGAACACCACTAGGTTATCCAGTCAAGCCTGATCCTTCCTAACAGGGGCCAAGGGGCTCCAGCTAGGTGTCTGGTTCCTGATGCTCGCATTCAGGAGACTCTAATAAACAGACTCTTTTCTTCTCCCTGCCCTCTGCACTTTTGGTCAGGGCTCTCGCCATCTCAGAACCCTGTAGGATTTCAGAGCTGGAACTGTGCATCTGTTGGTTCCAAGACAAACTGACATGACCTGTTGTTCACAAGCTGGGTCGAAAGATGTCAAGCATTTCCTTGCACATCCCCAATCAGCTTCCTTTTGCACAGAGGCTCCAAGGTTGTAGTGTGAATATTCCTATCTTTTTCATACTCTCAGACTGTCCCTCCCGTGTGTGTCTGTGTGTGTGGTGTTGCAGATACACGATCCCCCAGCCAAAATTCTGTGACCTTTTGTGTTTCATGATTCAGAGTATGTGAACGTTTTCGACAGGTCACACAGACCATAAGCTCCTCCAGGGCAGGGCTGTGGCACAGTTTGGTGTTAGTTTGCTTAGCACCTGGGTCTTCACACCAGCACCTCAGAGAAAGCCACCAGAAGAAGCAGGGAGGCCTTTAGACACTTGCTGTGGTAAAATGTGCCGTGGGATGGCCTGATGATACGTGTTCTGAATATTGTTTTGTCAACTTGATACATGCTAGATTTATCTGGGAAGAGGAACTTCCATCTAACTGGCCTATAGGCAAGTCATTGGAACGTTTTCTTGATTCGTGGTTGATGTGGGTGAGCCCAGCCACTATAGGTGGTGCCATCCCCTGGGCTGCTGGTCCTGGGTTGTATAAGAAAGCAAGTTAAGGCCGGGCGGTGGTGGCTCACGCCTATAATCCCAGCACTTGGGAGGCAGAGACAGGCGGATCTCTGTGAGTTCGAGGCCAGCCTGGTCTACCAAGGGAGTTCCAGGACGGGCTCCAAAGCTACAGAGAAACCCTGTCTCGAAAAACCAAAAAAAAAAAAAAAAAAAAAGAAAGAAAGAAAGCAAGTTAAATAAATCAGGAGGAGCAAGCCAGGAAACAGCATTCCTCCATGGCTTTTGCTTCTCTTCCTGTCTCTAAGTTCCTGCGTTGAGTTCTCGCCCTGACTTCCCTTCAGGATGAAGAGTGACAGGGTTGTGTCAGCTACGTAAACCTTTTCCTCTGAAAGTTGCTTATGGTTGTGGCGTTTATCACAATAGTAGAAACCTAGCTATGACACTATGAATACTAACACTGGGGGAAAATTAAAGGCGGATGAGCCTTGGAGAGATTGAGCTCACGATTTACTACCACCGCCTTGAAAGAGTTTTGTAGATTTCTAGCCTTCGAATTCATGTCAGGTTTGGCGTCCCTGCCCTCTCTGCTTCAGGGAAAGTGTTCTTCCTCCACTACAGTTTCTCAGTGGGGACAAACCTTTCCTCAGCGATAAAGCGTGAAGTTATGTGGTTTGCCTGAAAATGGATGCGACTAGAAATAATCAGATTAAGTGAATTAAGTCACAGAGAAACAAATATGTTTTCTCTTGTTTGCAGATCTTACATCTTATACAGATACATAGAATCACAGATGTACAGATATTTGTAAATAGAAGTGTAGCCGTCCAGGGCAACAAAGGGAGCTGACAGGCGGGGTCAGGGCTGTTAACAGGGTGAGGAGTGGAGGGTGAGGTGGGGAAAATACGCTCCAGACACATTGCATACTTGTGTGGAAACGGCCCGAATGTAGCCCAGAGTCATGAAATCAATGAGTTCTGTTCCGAAGATCGATTCCAAACACCAAAGGGTGTTATCAGGCAGATGACATAGAAAATAGTAACAAAAAAGGGACAGAATGTCTAAGTATCTTTGTGCTGAGAGGGCCCCTTTGCAGATGAGGCCCCTCCTTAGGTTCATTTGGAGTTCAGTGGCAGGATAGAAAGATCTGAGGTACTTCTACATGCAGCACGTAAGCACATATGTTACAAGGGAGAGGGCCCCTTGTTTGTCCCGGCCACTCGACTAGCTTCCACTCCAAATAACCACACAGAAGGCCAGGCGGTGGTGGCACACGCCTTTAATCCCAGCACTCGGGAGGCAGAGGCAGGAGGATCTCTGTGAGTTCGAGACCAGCCTGGTCTACAGAGCTAGTTCCTGGACAGGCTCCAAAGCCACAGAGAAACCCTGTCTCGAAAAACAAAAAAACAAAAAAAACCCCAAAAAACAAACAAACAAACAAACAAAAAAATAACCACACAGAAACTCTATTAATTAAAACACTGCTTGGCCATTAGCTTTAACTTCTTATTGGCTAAGCCGCTTACCGGAGATTCTAACTGGCATCCATCTCAGGCAGAGGATTCATGGTTCCTCTTTCTCTGCCCTTCTTTCTCCCAGCATTCAGTTCTGTTTTCTCCGCCTACCTAAGTTCCTCTCTATCAATTAGGCCAAGGCAGTTTATTCATGAACCAATGAAAGTAACACACAAACAGAAGGAACTCCTACACCACACACATACACAGAAAACTATGGCAATTATTCGAAAAAATAACCAAACAATAGCGTCTGATTAGAAAAAATTGACATTTTTCTTTGTTATTTGTTTCTGCACTAAAAAAAGATTTAAAAGATTATGTGAGGCTCTGTGTGGTGGTTCATTCCTTTAATCTTCATACTTGGGAGGCAGAGGCAGGTGGATATCTGAGTTCTAGGCTAGCCTGGTCTTTAAAGTGAGTTCCAGGACAGCTAGGGCTCTACAGAAAAAAAAAATTGTCTTGAAAAACCAAAAAAAAATCATGTATGTACACATGCGTGGGTATCTGTCTGCACATGGGTGTAGTGTTACCAGAGGCCAGAGATTGATCCTGTGGAGGTGGAGTTACAGTATCTGTAAGCAGCCCAATGTGGGTGCTGGGAACCAACGTTGGGTCCTCTGATAGAGAAGCACACCGTCTTTCCTTCCTTCCTTTCTTTTTTTAAAGTCAAGATCACTCTATGTAGGTCTATTAGTTATGAAACTCACTCTATAGACCAGGCTGGCCTCAAACTCTTGGAGGGCCACCTGCCTCTGCCTCCCGAGTGCTGGGATTAAAGACTGGTGACACCATGCTCAGTCATAGCACACCTTCTTAACTGTTGAAACCTCTCTCTCTCTCTCTCTCTCTCTCTCTCTCTCTCTCTCTCTCTCTAATACTTCTACTAGATTATCTAGGATTACTGGGGCAGGTGCATCCTCAGTTAGTAACCCCTGCTGCTTCGGAATTTATTATGTAAACCAGGTTGGCTTCAAACCCACAGTAATCCTCCTGCCTCTGCTTCTATCTCTGAGGTCTTTCAAGTGCTGGGATTAAGAATGCCAAAGTCGTCTTTGTGTTGGATTAATTGTTTGATGCCAGGTGTAGAACCCAATGCCGGCATACACTAAGCACATATTGTGTGTGCTATGGCAACATACCCCCAATCATGATGCTATCTTGCCTTACCCTTTGAGAGGGGGCTTTCTTTCTATACTTGAGGGTCTTTGTTTCTCTGCTCTGTGAGGGAATTTCTAGATTATGAGGTGGAGAAACCCTCCGTAAATGTGGGTGGCATCCTTCTACGGGGTGGGGTCCAGTCTTAGTTACTTTTCTGTTGCCGTAATAAAACACCATGACCAAGGCAATTTAGAGAAGGAAGGGCAGTTTGTTTTGGGGGTTGGGGGTGGGACTCATAGTTCCTGAGGTAGGAGTCCATCACATCACTGTAGGAAGCATGGCAGCAGGCACTAGACATGGCTGCGGGAGTAGCTGAGAGCAGGAAACAGAGAAAGAAAAATCACTGCTATGAGTGTCTTTTGAAACCTCAAAGCCTGCCTTCCTTTGGTGACACGCTTCCTCCAGCAAGGCCACACTTCCTAAGCCTCCCCCAAACCGCCCAATTTATGGCTCTAAAGGCAGTAGAACCCGGGAGAATGGGGCTAACAAGGAGGCAGATTAAGTCTCAAGCAATAGCAACTTTATTCAGAGCATCAGACAATTTATGCTCTGAGGGTTGAGAGAGAGTCACATGAATAAAGTGTGCAATCGCAAGGGCTAGGTATGTGGCGGACAAAAGCCACCTGCGGTAGAAAGGTGTTTTCCCATCTAGGCATGTCAATGACAATAGCTAGTTGTCATGAAGGATCTGAAGCAAACTCACCCCATCTGCTACACCTGGGAGGGTCACAAAAACTCAACCCAAGAGCAATTCTGTGTTTTTGCAGAAACTGAGGGCACAAGACTCTTATTTTGCTTTCTTGGAGTTTTCTTATAAGCACGCAGAATTCTTCTTCCACAAGGACTCCGTTCTTGGAGCAGGTTCCGACAAACTACCATTCAGAAAGCAAGGGTTCAAATGCCTGAGCTATGTGGGACATCCCATTCAAACCACCCCAGGTCTGGACTGAATACAAAAGACAAGGTGGGCTCAGCACCAAAATCTGGCTCTCTCTGCTTCCTGTCTGCGGAGTGGCTACTTTCTGCTGCAGTGAACTTCCTGCCATGCTGGACCTGGCCAGGCTTTTTCCTTTGGGTCACCAACTAGCTCCCAAATCATGACACGGAAACACCTTATTAGCTATGAATGCTTGACCCAGTTTAGACTAAATTTCTGGCTAGCTCTTTTAACTTAAAATTAATCTGTTTCTCCTTTATCTACTTTTTGCCTTGGGTTTTCTTTCTTTCTTTCTTTCTTTCTTTCTTTCTTTCTTTCTTTCTTTCTTTCTTTCTTTCTTTCTTTCATCTTGACTTTCACTGCTTCTCGTGTCTGGACTTCAGCTTGTATATGGAGGTTTCTCTGTCCTACCCGGTACCACGGCTGCTTCTAAATAATCACTCAGGGGCTTAATATTAATTACTAAATGTTTTTTCCTATAGTTCAGACTTATAGCTAACTAGCTCTTTCATTTAAATTAGCCCATTTCTATTCATCTATGTATTGACAAGTGACCATGGCTTTTACTGGTCTGCTGGCATCTTGTTCCTTGATGGCTGGCTCGAGGTCCACCCCTCCTCCACCTTCCTTGTCTAAGTTCTCAGTTTGATTGTTCCAATAACTTTATCCTGCCTGGTTATTGTTCAAACAGTTTTTATTATCAGCCAATGAGAGGAATATACATTCACCGCCCACAGAAAGATCATCCCACAGCGGCTGCTGCCTGGCTTCTGGCCCTGGGCATGTTCCTCTTCCTCCTTGTTTTCTTCTCTCATTCCTCTCCTTCCTAGATTCCCCCTCCTGTTTATTCTCTATCCCAGGCCCACATATCCTTTTTCTGCCTATCCATTAGCCATTCAGCTCTTTATTAGACCACTCAGGTGCCTTAGGCAGGTAAGGTGAAACAAACTCAACACATCTTTACACCGTTAAACAAATGCAGAATAAATAAATGCAACACATCTTTACCGAGTTAAAATAATATTCCACAATACTGAACCGTGAACTAAAATAAACTTTTATTAAGAGTTTCTTTCTTAGCCGGGCGGTGGTGACGCACGCCTTTAATCCCAGCACTCAGGAGGCAGAGGCAGGCGGATCTCTGGGAGTTCGAGGCCAGCCTGGTCTACAAGAGCTAGTTCCAGGACAGGAACCAAAGCTACAGAGAAACCCTGTCTTGAAAAACCAAAAAAAAAAAAAGAGTTTATTTCTTAAGTTGCTTTTATCAGTATTTGGTTACAGAAATAGCTAATATAATGTGATTATGGAAGTCATAAAATAATCCCACACCAGTTCAGAATTATGAATAATAAAAGGGTTATTTATTTAAGGGAAAAATTACAGATCACTGTCCTAGATAACAGTCCTCTGCATGAACAGGATAGAGTCAAGCAGCCAGAAGCAGGAGCCGGAAGAAAGAAAGCAGGCACAAAACAACTTAGGGACCCGAGAGAGAATCTGAATCCTTCTTGTGGATTCCTTGGGGACCTGCACTCATGTGCAGAAACCCCTCCCCTCCACATATAAACATAATAAATCATCTTGGAGGTTGTGGTGCACAGTTTTAATCCCAGCACTGGGGAAGCAGAGGCAGGCAGATCTCTGTGAGTTCGAGATTAGTCTGGATTTGAGTTGTAGAACAGCCAAGGATACACAGAGGGGCCCTGTCTCGTAAAAGCAACAATAACAACAAAACCAAAACTCAAAAAACAAACAAGCAACACACACACACACACACACACACACACACACACACACACACATATACACAGAAAGAGAAAGAGAGAGAAAACAAATCTTTAAAAAAAAATGAGCTTAGCTGGGCCTAGTGGTGCATGGTTTTACATGAGTTTATCTTGAACTCACTAAACAAGCTTGGCTTTAACTCTCCGTGAGTTCAAGTCCAGCTTGGTCTACATAGTGAGTTCCAGGACAGCCAGGGCTATATAGTGAGACTCTATCTCAAATAAACAAAATGAAGAAGAAACAAATAGATTCTTTTTCATTTTAATTACTTTAAAAAGATTTATTTGTGCCGGGCAGTGGTGGCACACGCCTTTAAACCCAGCACTCGAGAGGCAGAGACAGGCAGGATCTCTGTGAGTTTGAGGCCAGCCTGGTCTACAGAGTAAGTTTCAAGACAGGCTCCAAAGTTATACAGATATTGCCTTGAAAAATAAAACAAAACAAAACAGAGAGAGAGAGAGAGAATTTATTTATGTGTGTGTACGTGTGGTGTCTGTGTGAGTGTGTGCTGTGTGTGTGTACAGTGTGTGCAGGTGCCCAGAGGCCAAACGAAGGCATCAGAGCCTCTGGGGCTGGAGTTACAGGTGCTTGTGGGCCACCTAGTATGGGAGCTGGGAACCAAACTCAGGTCTTCTCGAAGAGCAACATGGGTTCTTAACTCCTGTGCCATCAACACCGTAGCCCCTTTATCATTTTTTAAAATTAATTTGTTCTTTATTTTGAACTTAATTTCCCACCAGGGTCGTTAGCGGCCCTTGTTTCAGAGGTGAGCTCTGAAGATAGAAGTAAACCCCACAGAATCATGCAGACCACAGCATTTTACAAGAACAGTAAAATTCTATTTTAAGGCAAACTTTATGGAAACAATGCTAAGCTCAGCTATTTTGGGGATCGAGAGATAATTTTCTATCTTAAAGGGGCTGTCCTATGACTGTATCAGCAGGCCGGCAGGAAACTTGACTTGCTCAAACATTGTTTCAGCTCCATTGTTTCCACTGGCTCCCTAAAAATAATTCCCTAGCTCCACCTTTTTATCAAGATATCCCAACAACCCCCCTTAAAGCATTAGTTTCAGTGAGTTCAAAATAGCCAAGGTTCATTCTGTCTGCACGGCTGCCAGGTGATTGTTTTGACCGGGGAAGGCGGCAGAGCTCTGCCGAGGTGACCTAGTTCCAGGAGACGAACTTGAGTTCCAAGTCAGATCTGAGTGACTAGTAGGCAAACATCTACTCACAAAGCGGAGTGTGATGGCTCAGGCCTGACATCATAACATTCAGGAGGCTGAGGCGGGAGGATAGCTTCGAGAATCCCAGGACTCAGGGTCAGAGGCTGGTGGATCTCTGAGTTTGCAACTAGTCTGGCTTATACAGCAAACAAGGTCCCGGTGAGCCAGGGTCACACACTGAAATTCTATCTCAAGACCAAAATCAAACCAATAACAATGACAACAACAATAACAAAACCCAAAACAACAACAAAACAAAACAAGAAACAAAACCCAACAACAACCAAAAAGATAACCCCCAAACAACGACAACAACAATAACAAAACCCCAAACAACAACAAAACAAAACAAAAACTAATACTACTATTGTCTACATAGCGAGTTTGAGATCTATCTGAGTGACATAAGACTCTGTCTTAAAAAAAAAATAGAGTTTCCATACAGGCATGTACCTGAAGCGTAACACTGAATTCAGCCTGAGGACTCAGAAGGGAAATAGTGCAATCTCCTCCTGCACCTGTGCCGTATTTCCGCATACAGAACCAGAGTAGGAAGGCCTGGAGTGGACAACGATGGGCTAATGTGGGAATTAAACCCAAATGACAGCAAAAGCTGTCAATGTAGGGATTGTCTTGAAGCTGAAAACATACAAATCCACACAGAAGGGAAAGGTCAGGGAACAAGGCCTGGCCTGAAGATTGAGTGTCTGTGGGATGTTCTATTACACTGAAAACTAAAGGTTTTCTGCTGGAAAGGATTGCTCCTGCCTGTAATTCCAGCACTCGGGAGGAAGAGACAGGAGGATTCCGAGCTCAAGGCCGTTTGGAGCCAGTTTAGGCTTCATAGCAAGACCCTGTCTAACAGATCAATTAATCGGTCATTTAACCAGCCAATCTATCAATGGCTTCGCTTTTAGCTACCTACTTTCCATGTTCTGAGAATAGTCATTCAAACAGGTGTTTGAACCACAGTGTTCATAAGAATCCAAAGCACGGGGGCTGGAGAGATGGCTCAGAGGTTAAGAGCACTGACTGCTCTTCCAGAGGTCCTGAGTTCAATTCCCAGCAACCACATGGTAGCTCATAACCATCTGTGGTGAGATCTGGCGCCCTCTTCTAGTGTGTGGGAAGCAGAATGTTGTACACATAATAAATAAATAAACAAATTTAAAAAAAAAAAGAATCCAAAGCACAAACACTCCAGATATCCATCAAGAGGTGGAGGATGAGCCTGTGGGGGCTGTGGATGCTGGCAGTCTCAGCACTTGCGAAGAGAGTCAAGAGTCTAAGGCAATCCTCAGCTACGGAGTGGGAATTGGAGGTCACTCTCAGCTAACTGTGATCCGTCTCCAACAATCATACCCTCCCTCCAAATTAACGAATAAATAAAATATGGTATATTCAAGCAATATAATACTTTTCAGCCATGGTCAGAAGGAATGAAATTCTGCTACAAACTACATGATGAACCTCAAAAACACCATGCAAAGTGAAGTGAGTAAGCGAGTAGCAAAAGTTATGTAGGATAAGCACATAAATGGGTAGATTTACTGTGGGCCAGGAAGTGGGAACGGAATGATGACGCCTAGTGGAATTCCTGTTAGAAACGATGAAAAGAAATTCTGGCGACAGAAGGTGATGGCTGTACAATACCATAAAAAAGAGTTCAACTGAGTTGTGCACCCAAGATTTACCCTATTGATCCTGTTTTGCTATCCCCCTCAACTCACTGCATTTACCACTGTTAAGGTTACTTCAGATCCTCCTTACCCAAGCTTGAGATCCGGCCACTGCTTGGCCTCTTTGAAGCATTAGCAGCAAACTCTTCTTTCTGCAACCAGGCCTTGGCTCCCTTGACATTGCTCTCTTGTGGCCTCCCTCTTGCTGGCTCCTCTCTGGATTTACAGGTTGAGTTCCATTGCTCCTCTATAGCTCTGCCTGGTGATCTCCATCAGTCTCTGGCTGTGAATGTCACCTGAATACCACAGACTTCCAGAATGACAGCTCTCATCCTTACCTGTCCCTACCTATCCCTGAATATCAGACTCATTGGTCCAGTATCTTTATAGATGCTGCCAAGGCAGTTGATGGGCACCACATACTTCAGAGGTTTAAAATATAACTTTCAATCAATTTCAATCTTTCCCTTCATAAACATGCTCTTACTTCATTTTACCTCTCTCTCTCTCTCTCTCTCTCTCTCTCTCTCTCTCTCTCTCTCTCTCTCTCTTTTCTTTTTTGAGGCAGTGTCTCACTCTGTATCCAGGCTGCCCTGAAACTCCTTGTGTGGCTCTTGAAGCCCAGGCAATCTTTCTGCGCCAGCCTCATGAGGACCAGGATTGGAAATGTGAGTTATCATGCTTGGCTCTATTTTAAAAAAATGTTTTTTAAATTTTTGTGAGTGTATTACCTTACACGTGCAGTGACACTCAGAGGCCAGGAGAGAGTGTTAGAGTCCCTGAAACCGGAGTTACAGGCAGTTTTGAGCTACCTGATGGGGGTGCTGGAACTAAACATGGGTCCTCTGGAAAATCAGAAGGCACTTTTCACTGCTCAGCCATCTTTCCAGTCACCTGAGTCTATTGCTCCATCTTAATACAGTTGCTCTTTGTACCTCTCAGAGCCTTTGGTTCAGGGCCATTGTGGATCCTGAAATCCACAGATGCTCAAGTCATACATAAGATGAGGGTACTATTAGCATCTAACTTACATATATCTTATTCTAAACTTTTGTTCATTTGCTTTTTGTTATTTTCATTGTAATTTAATTTTAGTTATTATCATCATCATTATTATTTTGTTTTGAGACAGGGTTTCTTTGTGCCCTGGCTGTCCTGGAACTTGTTCTGTAGACCAGCTGGCCTCAAACTCATAGAGATTGGCCTGCCGCTGCCTCTTGCAATCCATCACCCAGCTGTTTTCATTTTATTTTATGTGTAGAGGTGTTTTGCCTGGGCTTATGCACCATGTATGTAAGTGATGTGGGATGTACTTCTGTATGTGTTGCTTTTACTGAATAATGAATAAAGCTGTTTCAGCCAATATCTTAGCAGAGTAAAAAGCCAGGCAGGAAATCCAAGCAGGGATACAGAGAAAAAGAAGGCAGAGTCAGGTAAGACGCCAGCCAGCCACTGAAAAAACAAGATATATAGAAAATGAGGTAACATCACTGCCACGTGGTAATACATAGACTAATAGAAATTGGTTAATTTAAGATGTAAGAGCTAGCTACGAATATGCCCGAGCTATCCATTAAACAGTGTTGTAATTATTGGGGTCCGAATGGCTGGGAAATGAAAGTACAATTTCTGCTTACAGTACAGTGCCCGAGGAGGCCAGAAGAGGGTGTGAGATCCACTTGAACTACAGTTACATACTGTTATGATCTACCATTCGGATGCTGGAAATCAAACCCAAGTTCTCGGGAAGAAGAGACAGTGCTTTTAATTGCTGAGCTCTCTCTCCAACCCCTCTTCCTTCCTTCCTTCCTTCCTTCCTTCCTTCCTTCCTTCCTTCCTTCCTTCCTTCCTTCCTTCCTTCCTTCCTGTCTGTCTTTCTTTCTCTCTCTCTCTCTCTTTCTTTTTCTGAGATAAGATTTCACATAGTTCTGGCTGCCCTTGAACTTGCAGTGTAGCTAAGACTGGCCTTGAATACCTCATCCTCCTGCCTCCGTCTCTGGAGTGTTGGGATTACACGCGTGCGCCACAGTGCCTGGCTTCCTCTATGTACTCTAAATCACCTTTGACACTACCAGAAGGGGAGTTCTGCGGTTTGGATGTTTGTCTATATAATTTGGTGATGGCACCTCAATTCCCCAGATTCCACTCTTGGGGATGGAATTCAAGGTCTTTCACATGCAAGCATGTTGTTGCCGAGTTCCACCCCCAGCACTTGTGTTTTTGAGACTCGACTTTACTGTGGAGCCTAGGCCAGTCTTGAACTTGCCATTCTCCAGGTTTTCCCTCTTGAGTGCTGACAGTACAGGGTGACACCATCACACCTGGCTTTGAAGACAGGCATTGATGGCAACTGGAGATGAGGCGAGACAGAGAAACAGAGAAGATTAGGATGCCATGGGAAGGAAGGCATAGGACAGAAACCCTCATCCCTGAACTGGTCGACTTTTCCTGTTGTTAGAGCAGGAAGCTTTAGATGTTACAGATAAAGCTCAAACTGCCTCATAGAGACAACATATGTTTTTCTAAAGACTCCTCAAACAAAGACGTCAAAAATAATAAATCAACTGTGCTTACATTTGGCTCAAAATTAGACCTAGAACCTCTAGTTTCTTGCATTCACCTCTCACTCTGAAGTCTGAACAAGACCCTCATAAATCCATCTTAAAATTTTGTTTACTAAAGAACATTCTTTAACCTTTAAACCTTGTTAACACAGGCTCTGAGTAAAAATACATAGGAGGCACAAGATCGTAGATGGAGCCATTGTGTAGTTAAGGTGTGACTCTGCCTTACCTACGGTAGGTCTTGCTTCTCCTACAAGTGCCTCTCTTTAGTCAACTCTTTGCCTAAGATCTCTGTTAAGGCCAGGCACGGTAATACATACCCTTAGTCCCAGCACTCAAGTGACAGGCAAGGAGATCTCTGAGAGACAGAGTCTAGCCTGGTCTATGTAGCAAGTTCCAGGTTTGGCTAAAATGAAAGTCTCTAAGAAGATTATCGTGGGTCCTATTTGGGACAGGGTAAATTAGGACAGCTTCCTACTGTTTCTCTCCTGTACTAAGAGTTTCAGAGTTGATGCCTTCTTGGTCAAGGCCAACTTCCAGTCAGGGAATAGGAGGTAAAGATGGGGATTTTTAAGGTAGAGGAAAAGATCGAGGTTGAAGGGTAGCTGGCCTCGTTGGCAGGCTATTGAGATGGACCAGCAGGGTAAGTCTTTCCACATTGTCTTAGTTAGGGTTCCTATTGCTGTGAAGAGACACCATGCCAATGGCAACTCTCATAAAGGGAAACATTCCATTTGGGTGGTTTACAGTTTCAGAGGTTTAGTCCATTGTCATCATGGTGGGACGCAGGCAGACGCGGTGCTGGAGAAGGAGCTGAGAGTCCTACATCTTGATCCTGCAGGTAACAGGAAGTGGTCTGAGAGACTGGGCATGGCGTGAGCATATGTGAGACCTCAAAGTTTTATTTAATAAGATCAATTAGAATTCGCATTACACCCACCCCTACAGTGACACACTTCCTTCAACAAGGTCACACCTACTCCAGCAAAGCCACACCTCCTAATAGTGCCTCTCCCTATGAGCTTATGGGGGCCAATTACACACACACACACACACACACACACACACACACACACACACGCAGCAACTTAGTCTCTGATCTCTACAGGTGCTTATGTACACACATGCATAAAATAGATGACAATGTAATTTTTAAAAATGAAGAAGGAACTGATACACACTTTTGTGTGTGGAAGCCAGAACACAGCCTTGGCTGTCTTTCCTTGGGTGTTGCCTCCTTGGAGTGTTTCTGCTTTTGTTTTTGAAACAGGACTCCTCACTGGCCTGGAAATCTCCACATAGGTTACAAGTGGTCTGAGAATTACAAACCCACATTGCCACACCCAATTTCTTTTTTCAAAGGTTCTGGGAATCGAACCTAAGACCCCCTGCTTGCAAAGCAAGCAGCTTAACAGCTGTGCCATCTCCCTTGCCTGCAACTGCTATTGGGTAAATGTACAAAGAAGCCAGGTGATGGTGGCTCAAGCCTTATTTATTTATTTATTTTTTAAAGATTTCTGTCTCTTCTCCGCCACCGCCTCCCATATCCCTCTCCCTCCCCAAATAAACTCCCCCTCTCTCATCAGCCCAAAGAGCAGACCGGGTTCCCTGCCCTGTGGGAAGTCCAAGGACCTCCCACCTCCATCCAGGTCTAGTAAGGTGAACTTCCAAACAGCCTAGGCTCCCACAAAGCCAGTACGTGCAGTAGGATCAGAAACCCATTGCCATTGTTCTTGAGTTCTCAGTAGTCCTCATTGTCCGCTATGTTTAGTGAGTCCGGTTTTATCCCAGGCTTTTTCAGACCCAGTCCAGCTGGCCTTGTTGAGTTCCCGATAGAACATCCCCATTGTCTCAGTGTGTGGGTGCGCCCCTCGCGGTCCTGAGATCCTTGCTCGTGCTGTTTAATCCCAGCAGTCAGGAGGCAGAGGCAGGCAGCCAGGTCTGTAAGGTGAGTTCCAGGACAGAGTGGTTGTACAGAGAAACCTTGCCTCAGGGCAGGAGGTGGATGGGGAAGTACCAAGTACTGTAAGAGGCTTAACCACCAAAGGAAACACGCATACCTTAAGTGTCAAGCCATATCTTTGCTACTGACTCACAGAGACCAACTGAAACCAATTTTATGACAGAGGAACTCTGATGTGGGCTGTGATTTAGATGCTATCTGTGAATTGCTACCAGTGTTTTAAGCATAACAATGGCATCGTGATTATGGAAGAAATGCCTGTGGTTTTAGAGAAACATCCTGGAATAGGAAGAGATGAAGTTACACCACATGGGAAATTAGCTACAGAAAAAGAGGAGCATTGAGGGAGATGAGGGACTATTGTTGAGGGTGGGGTCCACTCCAGTATAATTTCTACTGATGAATATGCATGAAGGGATTTTCCATTTATATGTTCAGAAAGTTAAAACCTGAGCATCCACTCTACCTACCTGCAGTCCTCAGGTGGGAGGAGCCTGGTGGTGACCTCGCTGTGGCTGTGTGGGTGGTGGAGGTGGGTGGGCTTCCCCCCCCCAACCCCTGCTCAGCCAGGGTGGCCTCTGATCTGGGCTTGGGAGTTGGGAAAGGGAGCTGACCCATGGAAGACCCCGTCCTCATCTACGCTCAATGGCTGGAAACCCCCAAGGCTGCTCTCTTGGCAGCGCGTCTGCTCTCCGGTCCAGGGCGGATGGAGGGATGCGAAAAACAGGAGTTCCTTTCCATCCATGTGTGTCCGTGAGTCCTCAGCAGCTCCCACTACCGCGGGTAGGGTGTGAGAAACAGTGGTTTATGGGGGAAAGTTTGCTATGTTTGTTTTTCCCCAGATCAAAACTCTCATCTCTCTCTGTTAACATAAGCCATCAGGGGCCGATCTGTATTTAATTTTCCCTGGGTGGTCCCGGGGTGACATCTTGCCCTTTTGTCTGACGGTAGGAACTTGGGAACCCTATCCTTGGGTCCATCTGCTTAGAAGACAGCTCACCTCCTGCTGCTGGCCTGGCAGAGTGGGTGGATTTGGTTCTGAAAACTCTTTCTAAAGTTACAAGGCACAAGAGTTCCTTAAATGTGACTGCTCAGAGCAGAAACCATGTGTCCTGGCCACACTGAAGCAGACTGGTCTGCAAGCAAGAAAAAAAAAAAGCTTCAGAGGGCTCCTGGCCCTATGTCTTTCTTTTCTTTCTTTTCCTTCTTCTTTGCTTGTTTTGAGGGGGGAGGGGGTCTCACTTTGTAGCCCAGGCTGGTCAGGGAATTCCTGACACTCATTTAGCCTCTGTCTCTCTAGTGTTGGGATACCAGGTGTGAGGCACCATGCCCGGCAGAACTCCTTGTACATCTTTTTTGCCTGCTTTTGTTTCTTCTGAGGTAGGGTCTTAGGATGTAGCCCACCTGTCTCAGCCTCCCAAGGGCTCCCAAGAGTATACTACTATGCCCAGCTCCTTTGTAAGTTGCTAGTTTTTAACTTGTTTATTTATAATAATTAAATTATCTTAAATAATATTTACATTATTTTGTTTGTTTGTTTACTTTTGAGACAGGGTTTCTCCTGTGGAGCCCTGGCTGTTCTGGAACTCACTCTGTAGAACAGGCTGTCCTCAAACTCACAGAGATCCACCTGCCTCTGCCTCTCAAGTGCTGGGATTAAAGGTGTTCACAACCACTGCCTGGCTAAGTTTTACTGTTCTGAGACAAGTTCTGTTATTCCATAGCCTGGCCTCAAAACACAGCGTTGGTGCAGTCCTTGATTTACTTACTTTCCTTGGTCTTCTCCCCACATGCTGGGGTTGCATGGTTGCACTTCCTTTATTTACAAGATTATTATCTTAGTTTTTAAGATGCAGTTCTGTGGGTTGAAGCTAGGACCTCAAGCACACAAAGTAGATGCTCTATCACTGAGACACACTACCATCCCCTCCCTCCCTGCCCAAATTTAGGAACAGCCCCTTGGGCTATGAAGTAGGTATTTCCACCACGGAGAATTGCTTGCTAGGCTTACAGTGGCTGGTAGGACTTCACACGAACTGTCCCATATGATCAGTGGAGGCGACTCCAAGGAGTGGATTTCAGAAGTACGGGTGTCAAGATGAAAAGGCACTTTGGTAACCTCCCCCCTTAGGGGAGGAGTCCATCACTTTAGTAGGAATAGTGAGATTTCCCCCAGCCCTTTCTTGTGCCAGCCTCGGAGAAGCCCTTGCAAGAGTTCTCTGCTACAGAAGAGCGAGGGTGCCCCCCCCCCATGACCTTCCACAAGCACAGATGGAACCCAGAGGAGCCCAGGACGTTCTAGTGTCCTTTGTCCTGTGACAATCTGAACACATCCTCCACAGTGCACAAAGAACATCCGTGCTGGGGCCAGGGCAGTCATTTGAAACATCACACACTGTCCCTTTCCTTTCCCTGGCCTCTGTTATCTGTTCTTATTGATCCCGCTAAAAGGTTGGCTCCAAACGCGTGGGCGCAGCAGGGAGTCTGTGCAGTTGCTATGGTTCGGGCGTCTTGACCTCATAACACCTGTCGATGGAGGCAATTATACATCTAACATGCTGGGGCAGTTGCTTACCTGTGTCCGAACCTTCCCGGAGATAAATCTAGAGATAAATGAGTTTGTGCATGACCATGAAACTGGAGGTGGGAACGCAGACTTGAAAAGCTGCATCAAATCCACGTTGAGTTTTATACCATCAATTTTAAATATACACACCAACGCAGATAAAAGCTCGTTGACTTATTTTCTCCAGAGGAAGGAAAGAATGAAAGAAAATAGGTTGTGCCTGGGGAACCCACACCCCTGCGAAGCCTCAGTACTTGACGCGTCTGGATTCCTGGGGCCTGAAGCACACTCCAGGGCATGCTAATGAGCATGCGCACCCCCACCCCGCCCCGGGCAATCCTGTTATAAAAGGGTCTCTCTCTCTTTCTGCTTTTGAATCTGCTCACGTCAAAGCGCCTCATTGCTTGACGCTAAATTGTTCGCATTTTTCATGTCGATGGAAGCAATTACACATCTAAGATGCTGGGGCCCTTGCTCACCTGTGCCCGAACCTTCCCGAGAGAAATCCAAAGATAAATGCATTTGCGCATGACCATGAAATTGGAGGTGGGAACGCAGACTTGAAAAGCTGCATCCAATCCATGTTGAGTTTCAGGTGAGGCAGAAGGCGGGTTTATCACTAGCAGTTATAAAATGGAGGACGGTCCAAGTTTCCTTGACATCGTCCTCCCCGCCCCCCCAAGGTCTTTACAATCAGCGGGGCGTGGCTAACTTCCAGATGAACCTGTGCCAGCTGGCTTGATGGACAATAGAAGTTAAAATATGTGAACGAGAACCGAGACAAGCGCGTAGTAACCTCAAGAGATTCAAGAGATGGTTTCAAAACCTACTTTCCAAGCCCTCAGGAGCTGGAAGTGGGAGGGTCAGAAATTCAAATCCTCACCTTCCTGGTGAGTTTGAAGCCAGTTTGAGCTATGTGGACCCCAGTGTCTGTAATACATGCTGACTAATTTTATACTAACACAAAAAGGACAGAGTGATCTGGGAAGACGGAACAAACCCCTCCACCAGATGGGCCTGCGAGATAGAACTGTAGTGCATTTTCTTGGTTGATGATTGATGTGGGAGGGCCCCGCCCTGGGAGGGCCCCGCCCCCGCCCCGCCCCATCCCCACCCATTGTGGGTGGTGCCACCCCTGGGCTGGCTGGTCCTGGATACTTTCAGAAAGCAGGCTGAAGAGACAGGCGGATCTCTGTGAGTTCGAGGCCAGCCTGGACTAAGGGGTGAGTTCCAAGACAGGCACCAAAGCGACACAGAGAAACCTTGTCTCGAAAAACAAACAAACAAAAGTGACAATTTTATTATCTGTCATAGCCAGACCTTGGAAACAATCTTAATGCCCCTCGACAGAAGAATGGATAAGGAAAATGTGGTACATTTACACAATGGAGTACTACACAGCAGAAAAAAATGACGTCTTAAAATTTGCAGGCAAATGGATAGATCTAGAAAACATCATATTGAGTGAAGTAACCCAGACCCAGAAAGAAAAATATCATATGTACTCACTCATAAGTGGCTTTTAGACATAAAGCAAAGAAAAACCAGCCTACAATTCACAATCCCAGAGAACCTAGACAACAAAGAGGAACCTAAGAGAGACATACATAGATCTAAATCTACATAGGAAGTAGAAAAAGACAAGATCTCCTGGGTAAATTGGGAGCATGGGGACCACGGGAGAAGGTAGAAGGGGAGGGGAGAGGAAGGGAGGGAAGCGGAGAAAAATATATAGCCCAATAAAAACAATTAAGAAAGAAAGAAAGAGAAAGGAAGGAAGGAAGGAAGGAAGGAAGGAAGGAAGGAAGGAAGAAAGAAAGAAAGAAAGCTGAGCAAGCCATGGGGAACAATCCAATAAGCTCATTCCTCCAGGGTCTCTATGTCAACTCCTGACTCTAGGTTCCTGTCTTGAGTTTCTGCCTCAGCTTCCCAGGATGGTGAACTACAAACTGGACGGTAAAATAAACTTCTTTCCCTGCTAGTTGTTTTTGGTCATGGTGTTTTATCATAGCAACAAAAAGTGACTAAAGACACAGTAGGGGCTCAAGGAAGTTTGCGCTTCATTGGAAAGATTCCACTGGGTGCCCAGCTCTCTTCCCCAGCCCTCCCTTCACGGGCTCATATCCTCATACCTATTTAGTAGTCCCTTTCTTCTTTTTTAAAGATTATTTATTGTATGTGTAAGAATATCTGTGCACCAGATGCATGCCTGATGCCCACAGAGGGATCAGATCCTCTGGAACTGAGTTAGGATTGTGGGTCACTGGGAATCAAACCCTGGTCCTCTGAAAGAAACAAAAGTGCTCTTAACCCCTGAGCCATCTCCCTCCAGCCCCTAGTGAGTTTCTTAAACAAAATAAATTGAGATAAAATAACCACAGAGTAGCAAACTCCAGCCAGCATGTACCATTTTCGTTGGACAGATTATCATCTTTGCAGGATTTCTCAAAGGTTCAGATCACAGGGTTTGGACTTGCCCTGCTAAGCAAGAACCCTTTGTCAGTCTGCATTATGTGATAACAAACTAGGAGTTATTTGTCTCTATATGTAGATGTATATATGATGCATTTGAGGATCATAAGTAAATGAGATTTTTTTATCGAAGTTAGGTCTTTGAACAGGTAGTAAAAGTGTCAGCCGGGAAAAACATAAACAGGAGCTTACTTAGTGGTTAAGAGCACTGGGCATCTTTTGAAGGACCTAGGTTCAATTCCTGAAATGTACGTGGAAGATAACAAGCTGTCTAAACCTCCATTTCCAAGGGATCTGATTCCCTCTTCTGGTTTCAATGGGCACCACGCTCAATTGACATTCAAGCAAGCAAACACCCATACACATAAAATGTAAATGAACACATCGTTTGAAAAAAGCCATCAATTTCTCCGGAGAGATGGCTTTGTGGTCAAGAGTGTTGGCTGTTCCTCTGGGGGACCTGAGTTCAGATCAGAGGACCACATCAGCCGGCTCACCACTGCCTATGACGCCAGCTCCAAGGGACCCAAAGCCCTCACGCAGCCTCTGTTAAACATCGCATGCGCGCGAACACACACACACACACACACACACACCAATTAAAATGTTTAAAAGAAGAAAAACAAGAGAAAATGAAGGTTCTAGGAAAGAATATATGGTGTAATTACAAGAGCACATAAAAGAATGTATAAATGTGTAATTGCATATGCATGCATAGAGTGCCCTACATAAAATGGAAATGACAGACTTGTATGGTAGTGGTATTTGAGGTGATTTTTCTCTTCAGGCCTTTTCTATAAAGAAAAAAAACTCCACCAAGATATTTCAGAATGAAAAAAAGAATCATCTATTTTCAGTTAAGTGTTCCCCAAGGAAAGTGGTCTGTCGGAAAGTAGAAAACATTAATTATAAAGCTATCAAATCTGATACTGAGTAAGGTTTCTAGATTTAGCAAATAAAAATAGAAGATACTGGGTTAAATATAAGCTTGATAAACAGTGTCAGTCTGCTTCCATGGAATATCTGGGACACGGCCTCTTCATTTTTTTTCAAAGACAGAAAATAAACGTAATGGCAGAAGTATAGTTTCTAAACTACAGATATATGTATATACATTCCTATCTGTGCATATACACACGCACCACATATATGTTTACTTTTTTTCAGTCCTGAGGATGGAATCCAAGCCTTGTACTTGATAGGCAAGAAGTCCAATATAGGCCACATCCCTGGCCCCTTTTTATCTTTTTGTATGGAGACACTCAGTTGCCCAGGCTGTTCCAGAACTCCTCCTGCAGCCCAGATTTTGCGACCCTCCGACTTCAGCTGAGCGGTGAGATTATTCGTCTGCACCACTAGGTCCAACTTACTCATACGCCTGCTTTCATTCTTTTCTCTCTGTGTAGGTTTTGTTTCAGATGCTGAGAAGTTATACTGTGTGCATGCTTCTTCCTGTGGAACATGCATGGAGGCAAGCATTCCAAACATGTCAGAGGCAATGCTGACATTTCTTTCTAATTTATTTTTGAGATTCTGCAGGTGGAACCCAGGCCCTCAGCATGCACGTTAAGTGCTCAGTCACTGAACAAGATCCCCAGCATGAGAGTATATCCGACTGGGTCCCTGCTTACATAAAACTATTTCACGTAGGTTAACATGAAGTTAACTGAACTGGAGAGATGGCTCAGCGGTTAAGAGCACCTGCTGCTCTTTTGAGGACCCAGGTTTGCTCCCCAGCACCCACATAGAGACTTACAACTACCTGTAATTCCAGGTCCAAGAGATCTGAAGCCCCCTCCGGTCTCTGAGGGTACCAGCCATGCACATGATACACACACATACACTCGTACACATAGAAGAAAATTGTGCTGCCTTAAAGGCTTTAGTAAATCAAGACTTTTTGCAGTTTGCCATTATCTTATTTTTAGGATAGATAGCTAATAATATTACTGTATTTTTAGACTAGTTGGGAGTTGAGAAGGCTAATTGACTGGAATGGCAGACTGTTCATGTCTGTAACTCTTTGCCAGCTCTGGTTTAGTCGTTTTCCATGGGTGTGTTCACTGATTTTATTCGCCAGATTACCTATGTATTTTTAGGGGGATAATCTTGCAATTATTCTAGTCTTCTTGATGAATTTAACTTTAATTGAGGTTTTGCGGCCACATACCTGTAACCTCAGAATTTGGGAAGCAGAGGCAGGAGGATCAGGAGTTCAAAGTTATCCTTAGCTACCAAGAATGCCTGGGGCAAGCATGAGCTACATGAGGTGCATTCTCAAAGAATAAGAACAGGGGATTCCAGAGAGAGAAGAACTTGCTGTTCTACCAGAGGACCCGAGTTCAAATCCCAGCATCTACACAAAAGTAAACTGTGGTTGTGGGTGTCACATAGACATGCAGATCTCAGGAGCTTGCTGATGGGGCAGCGTAGTGGAAACAGTGAGCTTTGTGTTCAGTGACAGGTCCTGTCTTAAAATACACTGTACCGAGTGATAGAGGACGACACTGGATGTCCTCGTGTGGCCTCTGTATGTGTACAAACAGACACACAGACCCACCCACACACCTGCACATACACCACGCCACAAACATACCCCCAAACCAAACAAAAATGTGGAAAGGAGAGCTCAGTCTTGTGTCACATTGTTCTTAGTTATTTTTTAATGTTTCTGTTTTCTTTTTGTTTTTTACTAGGACAAATTGACATCATAGCTATTAAAATCTCTTCAGCTGTTTCTTAGTGGAAACATCATGTCTCTGTCCAAATGTTTACTATGTGTTTGATTCTATTTTATCCTTTGTTATATTTAAAAATAAAGATCATCTGGAATTTATTGAGTTGCAGGTTTGTAGTGACTAGCTGATAAGATTTATCTCTCCAGATGACTTATTTGTTATTTTCAAAGAACATTCTGTTTTTCTTTCTCTCCCTTTGATTTTTATGATGACTTTTTTATCATACATTTAATTTTTAATATGTTTATCAATAGACTTATGTTCTTTTGATCTGTTTAGTTGAACACTATCATCACACTGCTTTACATTATAAAATCTAACAGTGTGGTATTAGAAAAATGTTAAGAGCATTAATTATAAAAAATGTGTAGGATATAAATGATTCTAGTTTTATAGCATTTTAAACGTTATAGTTATTTCCCTAGCCCCCAAATACTGGATTCTGTTTTAATTTTTTTTTTTTGAGTCAGGGTCTCACTACCTCATCCTGGTTGACCTCACATGTGCTGAGTAGACCATGCCTAAATTCACAGAAATCCTCTGTTCTCTGCCTCCTGCGTGTTGGCATTAAAACTCTGAGGAGTTTCTTCCTCTCTTTCCTGAGAATCTCCTGTAGCCTAGCCTGGCCTTGAACTCACTAGACCACTGAAGATGAGCAGAACTTCTCTTCCTTCTGCATCCTGAGCCCTGGGGCTGCAGTGGGCATCCCCATGCCCAGCTTATGTAGTGCTGAGGACTGAACCGAGGGCTCCTCGGTCAGCAGGACCCATAAATTATTTCTCCAGACCAGAGGGAAGGTGTGGGAATAATTGAGACAACTCACATGGCTTTATCGTGTGGGAGATTCTCAGTGATCCCTCATTAAATCTCGAGCTCACATTCTGAAAATTCCCCTGCGTTTATTCTCCAATAACAGCTTTTACACCAAAACATAAACTGAGGGGGGGGGGGATTCATTAGCACTCTGTTTCCTAGGTAACCAGGTGAATGGTTGTGGTCTTGTCCACATCTACCTGTGCCTGCTCTGTCACATAGGCCGAATTAACATCTCTTTTCAGGCATCCTCCAAATTACAAGGAAGGAGCAGAACAACATCCTGACCCTTTGTTAGGGAGGTGACCACCTCCTGTGTGGCAGGTGCCAACTATGGCCTGAGATTCTGGCCACCATACCATGTAGAAATATGGGCCTACAAACTCATGTTTAAGCGAGTGCTCTACCAACTGAGTGGCATCCCCAGCCTGAGGCTGCTCTTTCTGAGGAAAGATTAAGTTCTTCATAACTTTCTTTGGGACCTGAGGTGGAATTACACCAAGGCTATCACTAATAGGATCGCAGTAAGCAGTTCTCCACACAAGAGCATGACCTTTCTCCATTCAGTAAATTCTCCTAGATGTAAGAGCCAAATTAGGCCCAGCATTGCTGTGGGACAATGGTTTGTACCGTGACAATTGTATTTTAATAAAACGCTGATTGGCCAGTAGCCAGGCAGGAAGTTTAGGCAGGACAACCAGGCAGGAAGTAGAGGTGGGGCAATGAGAACAGGAGAATTCTGGGAATAGGAAATCTCAGTCTGCAGTTGTTACCCAAACACAGAGGATGCAATATGTGACTGCCTTGCTGAAAAAGGTACTAAGCCATGTGGCTAACACACACAAGAATTATGGGCTAATGTAAGTTATAAGAATTAGTTAATAAGAAGCCTGAGCTAATGGGCCAATTAGTTTAAAATTAATGTAGACTTCTGTGTGATTTCTTTGGGATTTAACAACTGTGGGAACCAGGCAGGACAGAAAAACTTAGTCAACAGAATGGCACCCAATGTGGGGCTCAAACTCACAACCCCGAGATGAAGAGTCTCATGTTCTACTGATCTAGCTGGTGGCTCACACTTTTAATATAGCATTCAGGACACAGAGGCAATTGTTTCTATAAGTTTGAGGATAGCCTGGTCTACAAAACAAGTTCCAGGACAGTCAAGGCTGTTACACAGAGAAACACTGTATCAAAAAACAAAGCAAAACCACAATAAAAATCCCAGCAAAATCCTCTCTTTCTGTCCTTGACATTTACCTGGCCCTCTGAAATCTTTTATGGCTGAGTCGTACCGGACTTACCTTGGCTCCATACCAGCTACACTTTTGTCTGTTCCGTGTCTCTAAGTAATCATTCAGGTTATTGAGCAAATTGGGTGGAGTGTTAAGAACCTCTCCACTATTAGCCAGGGGCTTGTCCACAGTTCTAACGCTTGGGAAACCAAAGAAGGATGATGAGTTCAAGGCCAGCCTGAGCTGTGAAGAGAGACCCTGCCTCAAAAGATTCAAAACCAACCAAACCAAGGCCACTCCCGTTCCTCAGTCTTGATTCCATTTTCCTTCACACGCAGGGTTCAGTCCTCTCCCCTGTCCTGGTTGGCACTTGACTCCTCCTCCAGGTATCAGAACACAGCCATTTTCCCTGGTCCCACTCTTCTTCCTCTCTCCCTTCTTATCCAGATTCTTCAGAACTGATAGGATGTCTTTTGGGAGAGAGGGGAAGAAAACACAAAATCCGACTGGTGAGATGGCTTAGCAGGGAAAGGCACTTTCCACAAAATCTGATGACCCAAGTTTGACTCCTACAACTTGTCCCCTACCTGGCAATCATGTGGGCATTGCTATTCCCTGGTCAAGTGGTTCCAGGCTGTTGTAGGATAGAATATCTGTTTGACTACGTAAAGATATGTTGTATTTGTTCGTGTTGCAGAGTAATCATTTGCCTATGTAAAGATGTGCTACTGTATGGCCTTGCCTGCCTAAGGCACCTGATTGGTGCCTAATAAAAAGCTGAATGGCCAATGGCTAGGCCAATAAGAGACAGGTGGGGCTGGAGGGGAGAGAGAAATGGGGAGCCAGCCATCCCAGGATCAGCCAGCCAGCCCAGGGTCAGCCAGCCAGCCCAGGGTCAGCCAGCCAGCAGCCAGCAGCCAGCCAGCCAGACACAGAGGAAGCAGGAAGGCAGGATGCACAGTACACAGATGAGGTAAACAGTTCTCAGGGCAGCACATAGATTTATAGAAACGGAATAATTTTTTAAAAAAAGCTAGCTAGAAATAAGCCTAAACTAAGGCTAAGCATTCATAATTAATAATAAGTCTCCATGTCATGAGTTGGGGGCTGGCGGTTCAAGATAGTCTGCTACCCCAGGTATGTTAGAAGGCTAGCTAAGCACATTCAGTAAGCACGAGCCTGCATAAGCCATCGGACAGCATTCTTTCCTCTACGGTTTCTGTTAGACTCCTTAGCTGTGAGTGAGCCCCTTGGCCAGAGGTAATGCCAAGTAGAATGCCAAGCAGGGTTGCCTTCATGTTCCTGCCCTGAGTTCCCTACGATGGTCCTGGAATTGTAAACCAAATAAACCCTTCCCTCTCTCAGTTGCTTTTGGTTAGTGTTGTATCACAGCAACAGAACAAACTAGACCAGGAGGGTATAACCTTCAAAGGTCCACCCCCACCCCTGTGACTTAATTCTACCAGCAAGGTACCACCTCCTCAAGGTCCCACAGCCTTCAAAATAGTGTCCCCAGTCACGGAACAAGTTTCAAATATGAGCTGTGGGGACAATTTAGAGTTAAGTGTAATAATTACCATGTCTGGATGGACTTTTAGCGTCTTGTGTTCAAGAATGTTAAACCAAGTTGTTAGATATATTATATATATATTATGGGGTGAAAGTGTGTTGAAGACTGTCTTAGTTAAGGTTTTTCTTGCTGTGAAGAGACACAATGACCATGGCAGCTCTTAGAAAGGAGAACATTTAATTGGGACTGGCTTACAGTTCAGGGCTTAAGTCTATTGTCATGATGGGACATGGTGGCATGAAGCCAGACGTGCTGGACAGGGAGCTGAGAGTCCTACATCTTGCAGGCAACAGGAAGTCACCTGAGACACTGGACGATATCGTGAGCACAGGAACCCTCAAAGCCCACAGTGGCATGCTTCCTCTAACAAGGCCATGCCCACCCCAACAAAGCTGCACCTATTAATAGTACCAGTCACTATGAGATTATGTGGGCCAGCTACATTCAGACTACCACAGAGACCCAACAGGACTACATATGAAAATGATGGTGCTTTTTAGGATTTTGGTTTGGTTCTGAGATAGACATGTAAGTCAGGTTGGCCTCAAACTCCTCATCTATTTGAGGATGAGCTTCGTTGTTGGTTGTTTTTGCTCTGTTACTCTTTTGAGGGCCCACCACCCACTTTCCAAATAAATCACACATGGAAGCTTATTCTTACTTACGAATGCCCAGCCTTAGTCTGGCTTATTTCTTGCCAGCTTTTTTTTTTTTTTTTGATTTTTCAAGACAGGGTTTCTCCGTAGCTTTTTGGTTCCCGTCCTGGAACTAGCTCTTGTAGACCAGGCTGGCCTCGAACTCACAGAGATCCGCCTGCCTCTGCCTCCTGATTGCTAGGATTAAAGGCGTGCGCCACCACCGCCTGGCTTGCCAGCTTTTCTTAAATTATCCCAACTACCTTTTGCTCCTGGACTTTTTCCTTGTCCTACTTCTGTGTATCTTACTTTTACTCTTACTCCGTGGCTCGCTGGGTGGCTGGCCCCTGATGCCCTTCTCCCCTTCTCTCGTTGCTCTTTTTCTTCCTCATGTTTTTTCTTCTGTTTCTACTCTCTGCTTGCCAGCTCTGCCTGTCCTTCCTCCTGCCTTGCTATTGGCCGTTCATCTTTTTAGTAGACCATCAGGAGTTTTAGACAGGCAAAGAATCACAGCTTCTCAGAGTTAAACAAATGCAGCATAAACAAAAACAACCCAGCTTTAAACATTGCACAAATGTTCCGCAGCATAAACAAAAGTAACACACCTTACAGAAATAATATTCTAGAAGAGAATTTGAATCCCTAATTCTCCTGCCTCCACTTTCCAAGTGCTGGGATTAGGTCAAACTTGTTTTACAGACTGCTGGAGGTCAAACCTAGGGTTTTGTGGGAGCTGGGCAAGCGATCTACCGACTGAGCTACCGCCTAGCTCCCCTAGCTCCCCCTAAGTCCCCCTAGGTCCCCCTAGCTCTTTGAAGATTAGGTCTCTAAAGAAATAACTGAATTACAGTAGGGTGGGCTCCAAAGAGAACGACAACAACTTTCATTAACAATCTAATTGGGTTTTATTCTCACATCATGAATGGTGACAGCCTTTACTCTACAGACTGGAGAGAGAATTGCTGGGCCATGGCAGGACAGTGGGGTTTGTAGGGAACAAGGAAACACAATAGGAAAAGCAATGTCTATTGGTTGACTCGGGTTACCAGCGGCAGCTCTCATTGTAAGGATCAAAGCAGGGTGACTTCCTTATTATGTTGCTGACTGGATTCCCTTGGTGTTTGGTGTTTAGTCCATTGAAAAGTTCCATTTGCATATACACTACTTTTCAACAGTGTCTCTGCATAGTTCATCTCTATTGTCCATTGGACTGCAGTTAGAATCACCATGGAAACACACCTCTGGGTGTATTCACGTGGGGCTTTCCAGAAAGAGTTAGCTAAGCAAGGAGACCCTGCCCTGAGTGTAGCTGACACCAAGTCCTGGGCTGAGTATAAAGGAGAAACACCTGAGCAAGTGGCTTCATCCCTCTGTGGATGCGGTTCAGCCAACTGTCTCATGCTCCTGTCATACGCCTTTTCTGCCGTGACGGGCATTGTCTCTTTTTAAACTACAAGCCAGAATAAATAAAGAATAAGTTGCCTTTGTCTGGCAGTCGGCCACAGCCCTAAGAGGAGTCACGGGTACAGATGCCGCTCTGGGTCGGTCTGGTCCGCAGGGTTTTGGTGAAGGAGGATAGAACACTGGCTGCCTGTAAGCTGCTCAACATCCACTGCGGTTGGTTACTCTCCGCAGGAGAAGCGAATAGGACGCACGCAAGCGCAGAAGGAAGCACCTATGACGACGCAGGGAGGAGGCGGCCATGTACAAACCAAGGAGAGAGATCAATCTTGGAGATATCTTCGTCTTGGCCTGGTAACCTCCACCAGGGCTGTAAGGAAATTAATTTCTGTTGTTGAAGCAGCCTTGCTTGTGGTATTATGTCACCGCAGCCCTAGAAAATCTCCATAAGGTAACTAACGCTCTTGTTTTTTAGCTACTTTGAAAGGAATAATAATAATATTAATAATAATAATGAGTTTTAGGGATTTCCAATTAAGATGGCAGATTAGAAACAGTGTGACATAGTGAGGGGAAAGAGCCAAGAAAAAATAGACAAAGGAAAAAAAAAGGAAGAGCATTGGAAACTCACAAGGGGATGATGGGACAAATGGCGAGAGGAGGAACAGAAGGGCGAGGCTGCAGGGAAAAAGTGAGCCAAGATAAACAGCTTTAGCTTCCTGTGGGGACGGGAGGCAGGAGCCTCATCCAAAGCATTGGCTTTCTCCTCTCTGAGTGGGATAAGGAGGCACCGAGTCCTTAGGAGGAGGCGGCTCACTGAGACGACCCCAGAATAAAACCCTAAGGTAGCCAAGGCGGCAGAGGCATAAGTTACACCCCAAGACACCAGACTCACGGAAAAGAAGGCAAGGAGATGCCTTTACATGCTGATTAACTCTTTACCCACTACGGTCGGAGATTTAGAAATGTCTGGGCAATGTGGTGTCTGCCTTTACTCCCAGCTATTGGGAGGCAGAGGAAGGCTGGTCTCTATGAGTTCGAGGCTAGACTGGTCTACACAATGAGTTCCAGACCAGTCCCGGCCAGGACTGCAAAGTGAGACTTTGTCTCCCTCGGCCCCCCAACCTCCCAAAAAAGGATATTGGAATGGATAAAATGTTACTTGAGGAATTCAAACATTTATTTTTCAAATTGATTAGTGACCAAGGGGCTGGAGAGATGGCTCAGTCGTCAATGCACTTGCTGCTTTTATGCGGATCCAGGTTCAGTTCCTGGCACTCACATGATGGATCTCCCAACTTCCTCTGACTCCAGGTGCAGGGAATGAATCTGATGCCCTCTGCTGGTCACCACTGGCTCTGGCATGCACGTGATGTCCGTACACGAACTCTGTATTTTGCAAATATGTTTTATTACCATTGGTTAATGAGTAAAGCTGTTTCGGCCAATGGCTTATCAGAGCAAAGCCAGGTAGGAAATATGATATACAGAGAGATTAAGTGGGGTCAGGGAGATGCCATGTAGCTGCCGAGAGAGTGACATGCTGGCACTGGTCAGTGGCAATACACAGATGAAGAGAAACGGGTTCATTTAAGATGTAAGAGTTAGCTAGAAATATTGGCCAAACAATATTGTAACTAATAAGGTCCTTGTGCTATTATTTAAATCTGGGCAGCCGGGAAATGAACACTCTCCGTTAACACACATATATGCTAAATAAATAAAATATCATTAAAGAGATAATCAAGGGTCTCAAGGAGGACACAAGCAAGGATACAAATGAAGTCAGGAGATCCATCCAGGATCTGGAGAGAGCAGCCAGAAACACAACAGAACGGAAGGAAATGCAATGAGAAGAGTGAGGTTTAAACAAACAACAACAAAGGAAGACACCAGAAACCAGTGCAAGTGTTGAAAATGAACAACTGCATGGGTAAAATCAAGAACACAGCGGAAAGCATCACCCACACCCATGACCAAGCAGAGGGGAGATTGGCAGGGATGGAGAACAAGGGCCAGGTTATACCACTTTCAAACCGCGACACTAGCAAACCATCTACTTAGTAACTGGGCGGATGAGTAGGACAGACAGTTCTCTAAGACAGAAATACAAACGTCCAGCAAGAGCTTGAGAAAATGGTCCACATCCTCAGCCATCGGAGAAGACGGCATTCGGGTTCCATCGCATCAGAGGCAGGCTGGCGGTCAGGGAGACAAGCAATGACAAGAAATGCTGGCCAGTACGTCAGGAAAGGGGAACTCTTAACCCTGTTGTTGAGAGTGTAAGCTGGTGCAGCCCTTATGGAAGTCAGCGTGGAGGCTCAACAAATTAAGATTAGATCTGCCAGGCCGTGGTGGCGCACAGCTTTAATCCCAGCACTCGGGAGGCAGAGGCAGGCGGATCTCTGTGAGTTTGAAGCCTGCCTGGTCTACAGAGTGAAGTTTCAGGACCGCCAGGGCTACCCAGAAAAAAATGCTGTCTCGAAAAACTAGAGGGAAAAGATAAAGATTAGATCTACCACTGACCCAGCTGTACCACATCTACCTGGAGGACCATAATGACCCTTTCTGCACCACCCGCAGGGGTCGAGCTGTGGAAGCAGCCTAGCTATCCATCAACAAGTGAATGGATAATGAGAACGTGATGTGCTCATATACACAGCGGAGATTTATCTAGCCCGGGGAAGAACAAAATCATGTCACTGGAGGAAAATAGATGTAACCAGTGAAATAAGCCAGACTCAGGAAAACAAACACTGCACTTTTACTCTCATATGAGAAGTGTGCATTTTTATTTATATATGAAAGGGGGAGGAGGAGGATTCAGGGGGGGGGCAGTGAGGTCTAAAAGAGGGCGAACGGGGAGCAGGAGAGGGGAGAGGAGGGGAGGCAAATATCACATGTGTTCTTGCATATACTCAGTCTAGACCTAACTATATTCTACATGTATATATGTAGCATGAAAGCAGAAAGGAGTCCTGGGAGAAAGAAAGAAAGAAAGAAAGAAAGAAAGAAAGAAAGAAAGAAAGAAAGAAAAAAAGAAACCACTGTCCAGGGGGAAGGAAGCAAGATTTAGGAAGAGACAAATAAGAACAAGGTGAAGTTTTATTATCTATCTATCTATCTATCTATCTATCTATCTATCTATCTATCTACCTATCAATCATGTGTGCATGTATGTATATATCTACCTATCATGTATGTATCTATCTGTCTCTCTCTATCCATCATCTTTGTATGTATGTATCCATCTATATAAATGTAGTTTATGAAAGTGTCATAATGAAATTCATTATTTTGTTTTCTTACTAAAAATAGAACTGTATAAAAATACCAGTCTGTCAACACATGCATCAAGGTATCTCCCCCATCTCCGTGTCTCCAACAAGCTCACTCCCAATCAGAGCAGACATATGACTTGCTGAAAATCACACCAGCATTTGCAAATACATCTAGCTAGTTTCCTGTGCTACAGGGAATGAAAAAGCAGGGGTTTTGAAGAGTGAGCCACAGAATGGGCACCCCCCCCAACACACACAGGCACACTCTCTGCCCTGTTTGTGCAGAGGTGAGTGTGGCCACACCCCTGTCACTAAACAACTAGAAAAGCCATGAGAAGTTGCCCTCTTGGGCAACTGGCAACAGCTGTCTCTCTCTCTCTCTCTCTCTCTCTCTCTCTCTCTCTCTCTCTCTCTCTCTTTCTATGTTTTTGTGAACTGGGCTTTTCTGTGGTTGAGATAACACAGCACAAACCAAGAGGGATTTGTGTTTTGGATAAAGCAAGGCATTCCGAATGCATGTTTTGGGAAAAGGAGGCCTTTTACATCTTTGCACTTTGGCAAAAAACCTCCATGAGTGGAAGAGCGAGCCCTGTGGGGCTGGGCTGGAGCTGCTGGGGTGGAGGTCACAGCAAGCCTTCTTCAAACGTTCCTTCAGCTCCTCTCTCTCTCATGTACATCGTATACGGAGGAAAGCAGCCACCGAGGGTCTGTTTTGTGTTAGTTGTAACTATTCCTTGATATGTAAAGGAGGGAGGTGTTAACCCCAGGACCCTAGGCATATAACCTACTCTGTGTGTACCCCAGTCTCATGGAAAATGGTGTGGTCTTTGTGCGTAACCTGGGCATGTCCTGTTGTTAACCCTACATCATCCCTTCGGATTCATAACAACAATCAAACAGAAATGACATATAAACCGTTGTTGGGTTTATTGTTTAGAAAACAGTGGTTTAAAAAAAAAAAACCTGGTGTAAGCTAACACACCTCCCTCCAAGTGTTTTCTCTTTGTGTTTGCTGGAATCCACAAATGTGGGTGGAGGGCTAACCCTGTTGTCTGAAGTCCTCCCATATCCCACTCACTCTATATACACTGTGGCTAACAACTGCTGTCTCTAAAGTCCTTCATGAAAAGTCTTGACCCCGCCCCTAGCCTTGTTTCCCTGTCCTGATTCTTCCAGTCGCCCTCATTTAAACACCCATTTCCTAAACGGCAAGGGAAAGAGCTTTGAATCTGGAACCTTCTCAGAGCAGCAAAGCTGCACCGCATAGAGATGGGCTGGACCCCAGGGTGTGTTAATGAAGAGCGCCGAGAAACTGCGTCCCACAGACTGCAGATGTCTCAAGTCCCACAGACTGCAGATGTTGATTGTCTGCCGGGGGACTGGAGTGAGCCCCAAGTGCCTGTGGAAAGAGTAACTGAAATCCCGTGTGAACTGTATCACTGATCTTAACACACTCAGCCATGTTAAGAGTGCCCCCCCCCCCCCCCTGGGCTCAGACCCATGGAGTGGCAAAGCCTTTCCCGAGTGAGGCTGGAAGGGCTAGCAAATCCTTCCTTGGGTCCGAAGGTGGATGTAAAAAGTGAGTGTAGAAACTCTCAATCTATCAATCATAGCTTCTCCTCTGGGGTGACTGCTGCCTGAGACTGCTCCCCTAAAGACGCCTCCTACTGAGATTAGCCAAACTTGCCTCCCTGTTCAGCGGTGCCCTGCCTTCTTCGTGCCTCCTCTAATTCTGGTGCAGAAAATAAACGTGCCGAGGTTCCGGGTGGTAGCTGGAGCCCTCCATCAGAGTGAGCGCGGCCTACTCGGTCCCAGCTTTTCTGCACTTGGGTCTGTCCTTTCTTCATTCCCTCACGACCCGAGTTACATCAGTCTTTGAAGTCTTGCGGAGCCTAGCAGCCTGGCTGCTCTTGAGACCAGAAGTCTGACTGCACTTGCGTGTCCTGGGGATGGTGTGCACGCGAAGGGGTGGGGGTATGAACCCCGGGAATCCTGGGCTTTTAGATTCCTCTCAACACCCCCTGCCTCATCATGTCACTGTCTTCTTGCTCTGTTTCTGTCTGTCCTCTCAGATGGTGTTGAATTAAGAGTCTTTTCTATGCTGGTATGATTTCAGCCAGTCCCACTGTACCGTCCCATCCCAAGTATGCCACATTCTAAACTACTCAATAAATAAATAAGCGTTCATATAAAAAGAAAAAGGAAAGGAAAGGACTGCCTTCCGTGCCATACGCTAAGGGCAGATGGTCTGGGCAGGAGAGAGCTCCCAACACAGGATGCCCGAACACTGAAAAGCAGGGCATGGCCTCAGAGATGGCGGACAAGCAGGGGGATTGAGGGAAAACGAATCTTCTGTAAATCATCCAGAGGGGCCCATGCTTGTCCACATCCACCAGAGAAATCACTCGGTTCTCTATTTTGTGGCATTTAGCAGGTCAGGCTCATGTCTGTGTTCCAACAACGTGACTTGACTCCTGACCGTGACTCCATTTGAACTTAAATAGCGATTTCAGGTTAATTTGGAAATTGATTGTGTCAGGCCTTTTCACAGATATGATTTTGCCTTTTGGGAGTACCGGGGTGGGGGTGGGGTCAAAGATCCCTTTATGGATCCAGGATGTATTTGTGAAAACTGGTTTTCCTGTCAGTTAACAGCGGTCACTGGAGTCTAATGGCGGTGACTGGCAAAGGGCAGGGTTTAGAGAAGACCCCATTTAAGACATTTCTCTCAGGGTTTGTTAGACTGCAGACCCAAATCACTCCAGCACACAGTCTTATCTGATTCAGATGATCCCTGCTGAGCGCCTGGCTAAATCAATTAGAGACGCTGACAGCATTTTCACATCCCCCAGCTGAAGGCCACAGCACGGGGTGGTGCAGAGGACTTCTCTCTTTCCTACCCAAATGTCAAAGTCTAGAGGTCATGAATGATTAGAGTCTCCTCAGCTCCAGCTGCCTCCCAGCTGCCCGAAGGTCAGGCTCATCTGTCTGCAGGTCTGCAAGTCACTCCCACCCCCTCCCCCCTCCCTGTGCAAAAGTAGCTACCACCTGCCTTCCTCCCTCCGTCACTCCCTCCCTCCCTCACTCCCTTCCTCCCTTCGACAAAGCCATTGTCATGGTCCTCACTGATGAAGCACAAGCCCCGAGATTCTTTATCTCCGTTGGTCCTGACTCCTGGTACCCATCCAACTATCATGTGCCCCACTACAGGCAGCAGGACCACCTGAGGGACTTTTAAATGAGTGACTTCAGGCACTCTCCGAGACGCTGAATCAGCACATCTCAAAGCGGGCAGCCGGAGTGTATGTTAGAAGTCCAGAGGCTGCCTCAAAGGGAATTTGATGGCTGCCAGGATTGAGAAGTCATTGTCCTAAAAGTGCCATGGCCCTGGTACCTCCCCAATACCTCCATCCAACGTCTCTGGGTTCGAGTCTATCTCTTGTTCCACCCTCATGGCCTTGATTAGGCATCCATTTTAGTGGCTGGTATTTTCAGAAATTTGGCTGGGCTAGTCAGTGTTCTCTAGAACTAACCAGAAGAATATATATATTTATTGAGGAACCGGACTATTAACCAAAGACTGACCTCATGCCAGAGGGGCTGAAAACCCATTAGCCGTTCAGTCCCTGAAGCTGGACACCTTCTCCCTTTTGTCTGGATAGGTGGCCACCTGCCTCATTCTTCAAGACCAGAGTTGACAAAGGGAACCTCACAGTGGACAGAGGCCTCTGTGCGTTACCCCTTTCAGCTGTAGGATGCTATGCAGTCCTGTCTCATCATCCGTAGACCAGATTAATAATTAGTGTGAGATAGGGTTGAGGATTTTGAGAGAACAATGCTCATCAGAACATCCCCATCCTACTGCTCTCTTTCTGGACATGGGTGGGTGAACGGGCATCTACCCGGCGTGAACTCACTGACCTGCGCTTTTCAATGTTGATGTTTGATGTGGGAGTTCCCTCCGTATGCTGACATTACCATTCACGAATAAAGAAACTGCCTTGGCCTGTCGATAGGGCAGAACTTAGGTAGGCGGGGAAACTAAATGGCATGCTGGGAGAAAGGAGGCGGAGAGAGAATCACCATGGAGCTGCCAGAGACAGATGCTGGGAATTTTACCTGGTAAGCCACTGCCACACGGCGATACACAGATTACTAGAAATGGGTTAAATTAATAAGAGTTAGACAATAAGGAGCTAGAGCTAATGGGCCAAGCAGTGATTTAATTAATACAGTTTCTGTGTGGTTATTTTAGGGCTAGGGCTAGCTGGGTGGCTGGGATGAACAAGAGGGCCCTCCTCCTACAGATGTTTATTAGAATTTAGGACTAGCCAAGTATTTTGGCTCATGCCTGTAATCCCAGCACTTGGGATACTGAGGCAGGAGCATCATTCAGAGATTAAGGCATGGTGGACCTGCATATTGAGTTCCAGGTCAGTCTAAGGCAGTGCGTCTCAACCTTCCTAAAGCTGTAACATAGTTCCTCAAGTTGCTGTAATCTCCAACCATTAGATGATTTCCTTGCTACTTCATAACCATAATTTTGCTACTTACAAATATTTGATATGTAGCCCCTGTGGGGAACATGACCCACAGGTTGAGAACCACTGGCCTAAGGCTAAGGGGCGAGACCCTCAAGAAGATACTGGAAGGGCTTCACATATTTGAAAGGCTTTCCCAAGAGCAATCAGAATTGTTTATTTCCAAGAGCAATCAGAATTGAGGCAGATGGTCGGTTTGTCAACTTGATACAACCTGGAAAGAGAATCTCAGTGAGGGATTGTCTACATCAGGGTGGCCTGTGGGTGTGTCTGTGGGGCATTGTTTTGGTTGTCTTAATTAATGTGGGAAGACCTAGTCTCAAAGTGGGTGGTACCATTCCCTGGTTTGGGGCCTTGGACCGCGTAAGCAGAGAGAAAGCTAGTTAATCACTAAACATGCATGCATGCATTTCTTTTTCTCATGATGTAAACATGATGTTTTAAGTTCCTGATATCTTGTCTCCCATTCTCTGTGCTGGACTGTAACCTGCAAGCTAAGGTAAACCCAATTCACCCTCAGCTGCTTTTTGTCAAGTTATTTTTTTTTAAATTATAGCAACAGAAATAAAATTAGAACAGTTATGGACTGAACTGTCCTCCAAAAAGATCTGCTGACATCCGAGCCCACGCGCCTTGTCTGAAAGGAAGATCTTTGCAGACAGCATAGACTATGAGGTCATTAGGGTGTTTTCGAATCCTGGATGATGGGTGGGTGTCTTTATCCGAAGAGAGGAGACACACAGCTAAAGAGATCGCCATGCGAATAACTGATACAAGAGGGGAGGCGGCTTGCAGCCTGGGTGATGGCAGAGAACACAGTAGCTTCCAGCCAAGAAATGCAAGAAGAGTCGGACACTTTGATTGATATCCGATTTCCAGATGCTGGAACCATGGGAACACTAGCACTGACAGAGCAATTCTGTTGTTGTAGTTGGTGGAACATTGTGCCAGCGTCCTAGCCCATGATGCTACCAAGATCCCTCCCCAGCCTCTGAGTCCTCATTAGTTGGATGGCAACAGTAAAAGCAGAGTTGTCTTACAAGGTCACCCTGACATATGTACTTCAATTGCTGAGCCTTTACCACCGTCTCCTTGGTGACGGTCTCCATCCCAGACACTTCTGGCCTCCTAGCCCTCAGAAATACCCCTGCCCCTGAGCCCCTACCTGCTCTACCATGCTCTGCTTTTCTCTTTTTTACTGCCCCTCCTTCCATACCCACATGGCCTGAGTGCAGAGCCTGGGGGCTCCGTGAGACCCAGGATCTAGGCTGGGGAGCTCTGCTAACCCTCCAAGCCCCTACCCCATCCAGAGAGTCTCAAGCTTAGGATTCTCTAGCCAGCAGCTCTAGGAAAGGCTTTCTGAGTTTTCAGGTACTGGGCTTGACACTCCAGTCCAGTGGGGTAGATAAGGCTATGGCGCTGTAGCCAACTGAAGCAGCCCTTAAGCTGGAAACACAGAGAGCCCTCATAAACCATGCTCTTCTCTTTCCTCTGAAGTTGAGAAACGTCTTGTGAGGACTCTTGCCGCGGCAGGAGAATGAGGATGAGATAGTTCTCTTTTAAACCCTGTGAACCAGTGTGTCCTTGTGACTTGTGCCCAAGCCAGCTGCTGCTGTGTAGAAACTCCTCTGGGCACTGGTGCTCCTCTTGGCTGCAAATGGCCAGTCACAGTGGGCGGCGGAGATGTGCTAGAGAGGGAGGGAGATGCATGGGATGCTGTCTCCAAGGACAGCAGGGACAACTGGCTCCTTCCTCTGACCTCTTTAGAAAGACCCCTGGGACCTGAGGGCTAAATCCCGTACAGTTGCATGTATCCTTGATTCTATGTGTGTTTCCTCTCTCTGGTCCCTCTGTCCCCAACTCCAGTTGAACACCTAGACTCCATTGCTTCACTGTGAGTGCCATGTGAGAGTTACAGACAGTTGTGATCTGCCCTTTAGTGCTGGGAATCGAACCCAGATCCTCTGGAAGAGCAGTCAGTGCTCCTAACTGCTCCATCCTGCCAGCCCCATAAATATTGTTTGTAAGGATAAGGAAAAGTAAGCAAAGACCATTCGTGTTCGGGGAAGGATGTGCCTGAGACCTGGCAGAAGCCACAAAAGTATAGTATCTTGTCACATGCAGGGCAGATTTAGGGAGATAGACTGACGCAGCCTGGCTCCTGGGATGTCCAAAGGATACCCCAGGGGCTGGAGCGAAGTGCTCTAGAAAATGGGGGCATGCCGAATTAGACACCTGCAGGAATTTTCCCAGTCCTCCAAATGCTGGCATTATTGTGAATCTCCTAGAATCTGTTAAAAGTCCCCTTCATCCCATCTGATCACAGAGCTGGGGACACAGAGTATTGTACTGTCACTGAGGAGTTTAGGAATACCACTTGATAAAAACAGTTCAACCTAGGAAGGAACCAAACTACCTGGATATGGCACAGGGACACCTGTGTTCAGTTTATATATTGTTGAGGAGGACTCGCTGCTCTAACTGAACGTGGGGAGAAGGGAGCCATACACCACACTGAGCATGCGCAAACGAGAGTGATGGCGTTCTACAGCAGCGTGGGCCAGTGTGGGCAAGGATCCTGATCAGAGTGTTTGGGAGCTGGGGTGTAGAAGATTGTAGACATGTTAAAGGGGTTCCTGGGTAGTACACACACGCATGCAAACACACACATACACACACACACACACACACACACGGAAAATAAATCTTATCCTTTCGCTCACTGCTCACCGCTGTTTCCTCCTGACAGAATTGGTCACCTCTGCATTCAGGAGGGCCTCCCAGATCACCCTTTGCAAAATGCTGCAATATTGCTTCCTTATCAGGGGACATATCCAGCTTCCTCTTTCCTGCTCAATCTTGACCATAGTAGTATAGACGGAATTCTCAAGCTGGGCATAGTGGCACGCACGAGTCTATAATTCTAGTCCTTGGGATGTATAGCAGGGCCTCAGGAGTTCAAGGTCATCTCCAGTTATATAGTGAGTTTAAGGCCAGTCTGGGTTACACAAACCCTGTCTCAAAAAAATAGCTTATAGTTGAAAATGTATGTATACGTATGTATAGGGATCCCCCTCCCCTCCTCCTCTTCTGCCCCTTAGGAATCAAACGCACACAGGCAGAGGCTGGATGCCATTTCTCACTCTGTACAGGACACAGGGGGCCCTTTCCTGAAAGGAATGTGAGGGGACATCCTGCCCTGATAGGAAACTCCTGTATTTCCACTTCCTGCCCCATGGTCAAACAGCCCCTACTCCTGGCCAGGATCCTGGCCTCTGTTGCCTCCCTTCTTCCTGTTGTCCCTTCCCCTCCTTGCTGTCCTTCCTGTTTCTACAGGCCAGGGGATGTTAGTAGGAAGGACATCCCTAGGTGCTTTTGCAAAGGCAGGGATGGTTTTCTCTCACCTCTCTCCACAGCAGCTGTCTACATGGCCCTAGAGATCCCAGCAGACCCAAGGGTCTAGGCTCGACCCTCTGTAGCCCGAGAGCCCTGGGGGCCACTCTTTCCTGTACCTTGTTCCCTCAAGTTCCTCCCCTTTGGATTTCCATATTCTAGACAGCAAGAAATTCTGGTAGTGTGGGTGGGTGGGGAGAGGGGTGGGCACCAAGAGGGGGAAAGGGAGTAGAGCGAGCGAGCAAGCGAGCGAGCGAGAAGGCCCGGAAGAACAAAGCAGGTATGAGAAGGCCGTCATGAAACTCATGAAACCCTTTACTTTGGACGTTAACTTCAACAACAACAAAGCCTGCACTCCATAGTCATATTTCTCGGAAAGCTTGCCCACCTGGCCTCCTGGCTCTCTACCCAAGAGTCGTCTTTACGGTAGCACAGATATCTGCACTATTTGGAACCCAGGTGATTTGGAGGCAGAGGTCCTGGCAGCTGGTTGGTATCATTTTCATATGGCACAAGTCGGCTCTGACATCTTTCCCTCTCTCCTGGTCCAGTCTAAGCCCCCTTTGGTTTTATGGCCATTTCTCTTCATTCCCCATGCAACTGGTTGGGGAAAGTCAGACTCCCTCATCTGAAGTTTATACCTAGCATGGCTGAGGAAATAACCCGTTGGGCATGTCTATGAGGGCTTTCCTAGACCTGGTTGACTCAAGTGGGAAGACCCACCCTGAAGTAACTATTCCGTGGGTGGGGGTCTCAGACTAAAAAACAAAAGGAGGAAGGAGGCTGAGGGCCACCACTCATTTCTGCTTCTCGCACGTGCCACGTGACTGCCTGCCTCACACTTTTTCTTCCATGCCTTCCCCTCTGTGGTGGGTTGTTCCACAGACCCATGAGTCAAGAAAAGCGTCCCCTTCTTCCTAAAATTGCTTCTGCCGTGGCAGTTGTCACAGTAACAAGACATCAAGCGTCAATGTGCAGTGGCTGCCCTGAGTGGAAATTTCTCCAGCTTGAGTGACTTCAGGAGTGTTTCCAGGATGGACCTTTTTGTATATTGACAAAGTAACGGTCAAGACAACGTTACAGTTCAGATGTTGACTGTCCCTTGTGGTCCTGGTTTGTAGGTTGATACTAAAGGGAGGTGGTGGAGCTTTGGAGAGCTGGGGCTCAGTGGAGTCCCTTCCGTCATTGCAGTGTGCCCCAACTGGGTTTGTGGGACACTTGGCGTTTCCATCTTTGTTCCTGGCTCACAGACTCCCACCAGGCTCAGTTGCTGCAGGCCCAAAGTGACCGGTTCACTGGTTTCTGGCCTTTTGGAACCGTTGAAACGCTGGGCTCAAAACCATTTGTTTTCTTTCTGTAAACTCATTGTTTCAGGCGTCTTCTTTCAGTTACAGAGAACTGATGAACAGGAGCAATTAGGCAAGACTTGGCCCAGAGCAATATGACATCAGAGATTCCGTGTGCCAGCTTGGCTTTCTGACTACCTGGAACCAAGTCCGGTTCTGCCACATTCTGGATGGGTGACTTAATCTTCCTGCCTGTCAGTTCTCGCATGTGTATAAAGAGGACACTGATAATAACTCATGTTTTAGGGCCTGTGTATGGAGTGGCTGTGCCAGGTACGTGATCAGTGCTTAGTGAACGCTGGGTTTTTTGTCAACCTAGGGGCCTCAACTGAGACATTGCCTCCATCAGATTGGCAAATCTGTGGGGCGTTTTCTTGATTGATGTGAAAGGGCCCAGGCCACTGTGGGTGGTGCCACCCCTGGACAGGTGGGCCAGGGTGCCATAAGGAAGAAGGCTGTGAAAGCCATGGGGAGCAAGCCAGTAAGCAGCGTTCCTCCACGGTCTTTACTTCAGTTCCGGCTTCCAAGTTTCCACCTCGCTTGAGCTCTGCCTTGTCTTCCCTCAGTGACTGATTAGGAAGCCAAGTAAACCCTTTCATTCCAAGCTGCTTTTGGTTACGGTCTTTATCACAGCCATAAAAAACAAGTTGGACAACGCTCAGAAAAATGTTACTTACAATTGATGCTACGGCCCCAGAGCTGCGTCTGCCACTGGGGACCTTCATGGATGGGTCATACACATGAAGATGAGATTCCCCTTGGCCCAGCCTTCCAGGAGCCTCCGAGGGACCATGTGTGGGTTGATCCCTGTCTCTGGGATTTGGTCTGCTGCAGGGAAACATCTGGAGCATTCAGTCCAGCTGGAGGCAGATTTAGGTTTGGACAACGGCCATTCTCATGGAGCATCCCAACTACAGCAACCCTAGCCTTCAACTTGGGGCAAAATAGAAGAACGGGAGTGCCTCAAGTTATCTGGTGAGAAGGATGATACACAAAATGAGCGACTTCCCTTGTCAGATAGGTCTTAGAGAGAAGGCTTTGGCTGTAAGCTCTCCCTTAGGGGCTCTGATGTTCCACACAGCTCTTCGTGAGTCAGGGGTCACTGATTGATGGGTGAGCAGTGCCTTGTGCACATTTCTCCTGCGCAGAGAGCAAGCCTGACTTAGACAGCAGAAATCCCAGTTAGTGGATGAGCAACAGAGAGCGCTTGTGTCTCCTGGACTGGCTGCGACGCCCCATGTCTTTAGCCATATATCTCTTCCCTGAGAGAGGAACTTTGAGAGGCAGTGTATTTACCATGTAAATTGTGTGTGGGGTGTAAGACAGACAAGGGACCGTGGGCATCTTTGGAGCGACTCTGGGACTTCTAAAGCCGCTTTAGGTATGGGAACCTCCCAGCTGCAGGGTTCCTTCTCTTCCTCCCTGGCATGAGTAGAAATGGCTGGGGTTAAAGGTTACGTGCCGGTTAAGTCCTTTTCCCTGTGACACCGGAAGGCTGTCTCTGAGAGGCACAGAGCTGAGTTTGGGGGTACAGCTGTGGAGAGTTCTGTCATTGGCCTCATCTCAACAGGAAGAGATGGGCACCCTGGTATGGCCGATCTTGGCCTCTCGTCTTCCTGACAGCACTCTCTCCCAAGACATGGTTTTGAGCCCAGGTCCAGAGAATTGCTGCCTGCAAAAGAGGCCGGAGACACAATTCCTGGCCAGCTGACTTGGAAGGCAGTGGGACCCTGAAGCAGAAATGGATGTCTAGAAGTCTGAACATCTTCCAACGGCCTTGTTCCGGCTGATAATCCTTAGTCAAGCCTGGTTGTCACTCCTTGTGGATGCCTTTCCTGCTTGTCGAGGTCTGAGTTGGCTGTGTGGCCTGGTGCCCTTTGGGTCTCCTCGCCACCCTGTCACTTCCCTGGACACACAGTGCCCTAATTACCAGCTTCCTGCTGATAGGCCAGTTCCTTGAGCGCCATTAGGCAGGTCAGACAGTGTCTGTGAGGCTCCACCCAAAATTCATCTTAGCACAGTGCCTGGCACACGACAACCTACTCTGTAGACATCAGCTCCATGAAAAGATGGAGGATGGATACATACTTGGGAGTCTAGCTACTCGGGAGGCTGAGGTTTGAGGTCAGCCTATGCTGGCTATAGTGAGACTCCTATCTCAAAGAAAAAGAAGCAGGAGAGGAAAAACAAGAGGGGGAAGGAAAGCAGAAGGAGGAAGAGGAAGACGACTAGAAGGAAGCAATGGTTAAAAAGATGGAGGTAGGGGCTCCATGATCACTCAGCTCAACTCAGCGCTGTCAGCCAAGTGTTGGGCTGGGAGACCTTGGCCTTTTTTTCCCCCCTCAATTTCTCCACTGATTTTCTGTTTGACTTGGGGGCAATTTCATATACGGTTTCTGCAGCTTCTTTCTTTCATCTTTAAAATGAGGCTAATGATAGGTTTGTGGTAAAGTTCAAATTCAATAATGTATATAAAATGCCATAAAGATTCTTGCCAAAATAAACTATAAAAACGTTTACATTTAAAGCACAGAATTGAGGGCACTTTAAAAAAAAATGTAAGCCACTCTGCACACACTGGTTTTGTAATCATTCCTTTATATGATGGCTGCTATCCAGGCACACTGGATCATGTCACTTCTCAATTCACATCTTCCCAGGAACCTCACGGTGTGATTGGAACTCGGGTCAAGGCAGTGTTTAATACAGTGAAGTGAGCTGGGGTTAAGTTAGAGTAAAGTGCTCTGCTCATACAGGGGGAGAAAACTCCTTTAAGTAGAAAGGCTTTAGAAGGGAGGTATGGTGTGGGAGGTCCTTCTGTCTATGTGTTGCTTTTATTGGTTAATGAATAGATAAACTGCTTTGGACCTATAGCAGGGCAGAATTTAGGTAGGCCAGGAAGATAGAACTGAATGCTGGGAGGAAGAAGGCAGAGTCAGAGAGAAGCCATGGAGCAGCCAGAGACAAATGTGCTGAAACTTTGCTGGTAGGCCACAACCTCGTGGTGATGCACAGATTAATGGAGTGGGTTAAATTAATGTATAATAGTTAGCCAATAAGAAACTAGAGCTAAGGGGCCAAGCAGTGACTTAATTAATACAGTTTCTGTGTGATTATTTCAGGGCTAAGCTAGCCAGGCAGCTGGGCCAAACAAGCGGACCCTCCTCCTACAGAGGTGGGGTACGAGACCAGAAGGGGAGGAGTTGGGGGTGACAAAGGCCAACCAGAACAAAGGATTGAGAAAAAGCCATAAGGATACCTGATACTTGGTAAGCTAATTAAGAAACAAAATAAACAAAAACCATGGAGTTGAACAAAGGTACCCTGCATTGGTAGATGCTGCTGCTCATTGAAGCCATAGGTTGTTAAATGGAAATCCCAATGCCTCTCTCTAAGTTGAGAAACCTGACATTCCCTAACCACACAGGCAATGGCCACTGTGTTAGTTGCCCACTAGAACAAGATGGTAAGAATTTATGGCTGAAGATTCCACACACCTGGGTCACAGGACACAGCAAAACCAAAATTGGGACTCAGCTGGAAGCTTCCTTCCTGATAGCCAGTCCTCAGAGTGCCTGAAGGTGCTGTGTAGGCAACTGAGGGAGAATTGCCATCAATGATGTCACTCAGCTTTGGAATCTGTGTGCCACAATACTAACTAGCCTGCAAGGTGTGACCGCTGGTGCAGTAGAGGTGAGTCTGTTACGGGGGTAACCAGCCTCTTATGTAGTGGATGTCTGCTTCTTGGGGAGGAGGGTGGAACCTACATCCACTACTATAAACTCAATCAGAAGTCCATGGCTAGGGAGGTCACAAGTCCTTGTGGGTAAACTATTGATGTTTTGCTAACTGGACGTGATGTGTCCATCAAATGGCCTTCCAAGTTCTTGGTGAGATACAGTATTCAGTAATAGGTAGTGAGACAAGCAAGTCCCAGAGGAAGAGGGCTGGTGTAGAGAAGGGTAATTTAACGACAGCTAGGAAGGTGGCTTAGGACATACAGAGAGGTTCACTTTTCACAAATGCAGTTTATTCTTTCCCCCTTTGCCTGTCTTTCTGGACACATCTGAGGGGACATCAGTTGCTCTCTGGTGCTCTGATGAAACATCATGACCTACAGTGACTCATGGAAGGAAGAGTTTATTTGGGCTTATTGTTCCAGAGTTCGTAATGGCCAGTGAGGCATCGCACCAGGCAGCCAGAGCAGGGCAGTCACTTCTTCAACCACACACAGAAAGTAGAGAGTGACCGGGCAGTGATGGCACACACCATTAATCCCAGCACTCGGGAGGCAGAGGCAGGCAGATCTCTGAGTTCAAGGCCAGCCTGGTCTACAGAGTGAGTTCCAGGACAGGATCCAAAGCTACAGAGAAACCCTGTTTCCAACCCCCCTCCCAGTAAATAAATAAAAAATAAAAATAAAAAAGAAAAGAAAAAGAAAAAAATCACGAGAGTGAACTGGGAGTGGGGTAAGGCTGTAAAGTCTCAGACCTCACCCCTAGTGATGTTTTCCTCCAGCAAGGCTGCACCTTGGAAAGGCTCCACTACCGCCCTAAGAGTTCCACTGACAAGAGACCAAGGGTTTGAAGACACAGGCCCCACAAGGGACAGTTCTCATTCACACTATCACAGGGTGGAACCCAGGGACTTTCCATCCTAGGCAAGGGCTTCACTTCTGAGCTACAGCCCCAGATGTTGGCTTTGTGAGACAGCTATGTGTCCCAGGATGACCTGGAACTTGATGTTTTAAATGCTCCGGCTTTTCTTTCCTCAATACTCAGATTACAGTTGCACACCACTCTACAGATATCTCAATGTCCTTTTATGAACTTCCTAGTAACTCTGCAATGTCTGTGTGAATTATCAATGAAAATAATTCCAGTCTTAGTATATGAGATGCATAGCAGTGACCTGTGAGACTTCAGCGCATCCTGATGCCACGTAGGTTGCAAACCTGCTTATCTCTCTTGGAGGAAAGTGCTGTTACGTCTGCTAATGGCCATTGCTCATTTGAGTGTGGCCTTTAGGCTCTTAGGTCATCTCAAAGAAGGACAGGGAGCCTGGAAGAGCTGGGTAGGGGTTGGGAGGAGAAAGGACCTGACTCCGAGCCTCTATATTTTGTTGCCTCAAGACCCTTCCATGTCTGTCTTCCTCAGAAGAAAGTGAGAGAGGCTGAGGAAAGGTGGTAGACAAGCCAGTCTTGGATGATTGGTCTATAGCCAAGCTTCTAGGAGTGAAGACATCGGGTTTTCATTAAGATAGCACATGGTATACTTACTACCAACTCCCCAGAGAAGGCGGTGGGCCACTTGCTCCTCCCACTCTCAGAGAGGGTAGAGATGATTTCTGAGCGCTTTACTCCAGCATCCTGTGTGTGGTGACCACTGTGCCTCTTGGCCCCACCCTGTCTATGATTGCATGCTTTTTGGCTGCAGAGGATTCTTCATTTGCCAAGAGGGAAAAGGAAAAGAAAGAGGAAAAAGCATGAGAACCAGGTTAGTGAACTGCCAACTTGCCTCAGGCTAATTCTTTTAATTAGGTGAGCTCCAGACACCTGTAGCATTGACACTGTACACAATTCCTTGGCTTATCCTCTGCTCAGAGAATGCTGTGAATCTCCAAGTTTCACATCTGGGCTTTCCACCAACCTGAATTAAAATATTCAGAAAAAAAAAGGTTTTTTTAAACACAAGCAGGTTTTGTTCTTATTAATTCTTACACAACACAGCAAACAGTTATTTACATATCATTTACACTGTGTTGTCTTCCAAGTATTCCAGAGACAACTCAAGATTCAACATATATAGGTTATATGCAAATACTTCATCATTTGTATGACAGACTTGAGCATCCAAGGAGTTTGAGATCTGATATCCGGAACCCAATTCCCTTTGGCTATGGAGGTACAACTGCGTTCATTTGCTCGAGCTGCCTTAATATATTTTCACACACCAGATGACTTAAATGACAGATACGCCGTGTCTTATGGTTTTAGCAGCTGAGAGTCTGACATCATGGTGTCAGCAGGGGTGGCTCCTTTTCAGGGTTCTGGGGGAGAAGGGTCTGGTCCTGGCTCTCTCCTGGGATTCTGAATGACCTTCACCTTTTATTGTCTTACCTCATCTGTATGCATGTCTGGGCAAATATCCCTTTCCTATCAGGATGCTAACCTTATTGGATTGGGAGCCATCCTACTGATTCATCTTGATTAAACATGTACACATACCCCTGATTTAGGGCACACCGGAATACACAGGCTGTCTAGATGTACTTGGCAATCGCATAATAACCAAGGCTATGAGAGATTTTCGGCAGTTCTAATTTAACACGGCTAGAGCTTTTGTAAGAAATGATAGAGATACAGAAGGGAAAAAGATGAGCAAAGAGACAAAGGTTGGGATGGTGGGGCCGTACGTCGGGGGGGGGGGCGTACGTGAGGGGGCTGCTAGGAGCTGGACAAGAAAAAGGACTCTCCTGTGAGGGACCAGGGGAAGTGTGGTTCTGGTTTATCACCGCTCTGTGAGAGAATATATTCCTGCTGTTGTCTTCCACACAGTTTGTGAAGCTTTCTTACAGCAGCCTTAGGAAACAAACATGTTCTTCTTTCCTGTGTAAAAACCAAGACCATTCCTTGTGTACACTCTCAACTTCCCGCTACCTGCTCTAATGGTTCCAGCCTACAGCATTTTTGATTTTGTTAATTTGGATATTCTCTCTCTCTTTTGGTTAGTTTGGATAAAGGTTTGTCTATTTTGTTGATTTTTTTCTCGGAGAACCAACTCTTTGTCTCATTGATTTTTTTGTATTGTTTTCTTTGTTTCTATTTTGTTGATTTCAGCTCTCAATTTGATTATTTCCTGCCATCTAGTTCTCTTGGGTGAGTTCGCTTCTTTTTTTTTTTTCTAAAGTTTTCAAATGTTCTGTTAATTCACTAGTGTGGGATTTTTCCAGCTTCTTTATGTAGGCATTTAGTACTATGAACTTTCCACTTAACACTGCTTTCATTGTGTCCCATAGATTTGTGTATGTTGTGTGGTCATTTTCATTGAATTTTAGGAAGTTTTTAATTTCTCCCTTTATTTCTTCCTTGACTCATTGATGATTCAGGTGAGCATTGTTTAATTTTCATGTGTTTGTGGGCTTTGCGGAATTAGTATTGCTGTTGAATTCTAGTTTTAAACCATGGTGATCTGATAAAACACATGGGGTTATTTCAATTTTTTTTGTAACTGTTGAGGTTTGTTTTGTTACCAAGTATGTGGTTAGTTTTTGAGAAGGTTCCATGAGGTGCTGAGAAGAAGGTATATTCATTTCTGTTTGGATGGAATATTCTATAGATGTCTGTTAAGTCCATTTGAGTCATAACATCTGTTAGTTCCCTTATTTTTCTGTTAATTTTTTGTTTGAGTGACCTGTCCAGTGGTGAGAGTGGAGTGTTGAAGTTCCCCACTATTAGTGTGTGGGATTTAATGTATGATTTAAGCATTAGAAGTGTTTCTTTTACATATGAGGGTGCCCTTGGGGCATAGATGTTCAGTATTGAAATTTCCTCTTGATGGATTTTTCCTGTGACTAAAATGAAATGTCTTTCTTTGTCTCTTTTGATTGATTTTAGTTTGAAGTCTATTTTGTTAGATATTAGGATAGCTACACTAGCTTGTTTCTTAGGTCCATTTGATTGGAAATTTTTTTCTCAATGCTTTACTTTTAGGCGATGTCTGTCTTTGAGGTTGAGGTGTATTTTTTTGTATGCAGCAGAAGGATGGATTCTGTTTTCATATCCAATCTGATAGCCTGTGTCTTTTTAAAGATGAGTTGAGTCCATTTATATTAAGGAATATTAATGACCAGTGATTGCTATCTCCTGTTAATTTAGTTTTCGTTGTTGGTGATATTAATTTGTGTGTTTTTCCATTCTTTAGGATTTGCTGCTGTGAGATCATCAATTGTCTGTGTTTTTGTTGATATAGCCAACTTTCCTGGGTTATAGTTTTTTTTTCTAGTACTTTTTGTAGGGCTGACTTTGTGGCTAGGTATGGGTTTTGTCATGGAATATCTTGTTTTGTCCTTCTATGGTGATTGAAATTTTGCTGTGTATAGTAGTCTGGGCTGGTATCCATGGTCTCTTCAAGTCTGCATAACACTTGACCAGGACCTTCTGGCTTTCATTGTCTCCATTGAGAAGTCAGGTATAATTCCAATAGGTCTGCTTTTATATGTTACTTGACCTTTTTCCTTTGCCGCTCTTAATATTCTTTCTTTATTCTGTATGTTTAGTGTTTCAATTATTATGTGGTGAGGGGACTTTTTTTTGATCCAGTCTATTTGGTGTTCTGTACACTTCTTGTATCTTCATAGACATATCTTTCTTTAGGTTGGGAAAGTTTTCTTCTATGATTTTGTTAAATATATTTTCTGTGCTTTGCATGGTGTTCCATATTTCCTGGATATTTTGCCTTAAGCTTTTGTTAGGTTTAATAGACTGATGAGTCTATTTCCTCTACTGTATCTTCAGTGCTTGAGATTTTCTCTTTCGTCTCCTGTATTTTGCTGTTTATGTTTGCATTTATGGTTCCTGGCCATTTTCTCATGATTTCTGTTTCTATATATTTCCCTCAGCTGGTGTTTTCTTTATTGTCTCTATTTCAGTTTTCAAGTGTTGAATAGTTTCTTTCATATGTTTGATTGATTTTTCTTGGTTTTCTTTAAAGGATTTGCTAATGTCTTCCAATTTTTGTTTGTCTTTTCCTCCATTTCTTTGAGGGAATATCTCATTTCCTCTTTAAGATTCTCAAACATTCTTCTGATGTTATCTTTTTAGGTAATTTTCTTCTGATTCATCTATATTTGGTTGTTCAAGTCTTGCTGTTGTAGGGTCTCTAGATTTTACTGGTGTCTTGTTGCTCTTTGTGTTGTTATGTGTGTTCTTACCTTGTCTACTCATCTTTTCCTCTAATTGGTGTGGTTAGGGTTGTCTTGACTACGGTGATAAATATTCTAGGTGCCAGTGAATGCAAGGCTCAGATGGTACCATTCCTTGTGGTACAGTCAGTGCCATGGTTCTAGTTACCCTGTTGGTCACTCCACATTCCTGGAGGCCACTCAGCACTCCTGGAGTTTGCTTTGCTCATGTGGAGTTTGCTGTCTCATGCCTGCTTTGGTCCAGGTTGCTGGCTCAGACCTGTTTCTGTAAATGTTCCTTGTCTGGATCTGCTCCTGCAGAGGTCCCTGGCTTGGAGTTCATCCTGCAAAGGTCTCTGGCTCTGATCTTCTCCCTCAGAGGTCCCAGACTCAGGTGAGCCCAGACCCACAGAAGACCTGGCTAAGGCCTACTCCCTCAGAGGTCCCAGATTTACTCCCAGATCAGCAGAGGTTTCTGGTTCCTGCCTACTCCCTCAGAGGTCCCAGACTGATACCTGGACTCACAGAGGTCCTGGCTCAGGCCTAGTTGCTCAGATGTCCCAGACACACCCAGACCTGCAGGAGTCCTGGTTCAGGTCTACTCCCTCGGAGGTCCCAGATTTACTCCTGGACCCGCAGTGATGTTTGGCTCTGGTTCACTTGCTCAGCAGTTGCTCTCTTGTACCTGCTCCTGTGGAGTTTGCTGTTTCAGGTTTGCTCTGACCCAGGTCACTGGCTCAGTCCTGCCTCTGCAAATGTCCCTGGTCTGGATCTGCTCCCACTCCCTTGGAGCTTGCTGCCTCAGGCCCACTCTGGCCCAGGTTGCTGGCTCAGTTCTGCTCCTATGACATTTGGCCATCCCAGGCCCGCTCCAGCCCAGGTTACTGGAAAAGGTTCTTATTTGGTGTTCAAGGTTAAGTCTTCATGTACATTCTCTAGTGGTTTTTCTACCTCTCAATCCACCCCGTCTTCAAGCTTATTCCTGAGTTCATGAACACCTTGTCTTTATGGCTTCTTCTACTGTGCCCTGTACTGGTTTTTCTTGTCAACTGATATAAGCTCGAGTCACATGGGAAGAAGAGAGAACTTCAGATTGAGGAATTGCCTCTTTCATTTTGGTATGTAGGCAAGTCTGTTAGGGGGTCTTTCTTAATTAATGATTGACATGGGAGGGCCCAGTCCATGGTAGGTGGTCCTGGGCTGTATAAGAAAGCAGACTGAGCTGATGATAGAGAGAGAGAACAAGCCAGTAAGCACCACTCTCTATGGTCTCTGCTTCAGTTCCTGCCTCCAGGTTCCTGCCCTGCTCGGTTTTCTGCGCTGACTTCCCTGGTTGATGGACTGCGATCAGGGGTGTAAACCAAGCAAACTCCTTCCTTCCCAAGTAGCTTTTGGTCATGGTGTTTATGATGGTAATAGAAAACAAACTAAGGCAGGCCCCATCCTGTATCCCCAGTTGTCTGATTCTATCACCCCATCAAGTGGCTCTTGTCACGTTCACCAGTCAGCATCAAGGGACCAAACCCAGTGTGTTTTTCTGTACCACTCTCTTCTCTGCATTTGCCTTTGACAGCCTTGCCCCTCTTGGCTTTGGAGACACCCCCAGTTCTTTTATTTCCTTTGTTGACTCTTAGACACTCACCTACTCCACTCTCCTGCAGGAGAATTGTTTGCACTGCCAGTCTGTTGTGCTAATAAAGTTTACCTTGAATCAGAGGGCAGAGCTAGCTACTGCCTGACCAACATTAGCCATAGAGGATTTGGAGGACTGAGGACATATAGAGAGATACAGGAAGTAGTAGAGAGGGGCTTCAAAAGGTGCTTGGCCTTTTGGATGGTGGAAGGAGATAGAGAGGAGGTCACTGGTCTCTTCTGTGACATTTCTCTGATCAGTCAGGTTTTAACCCCGTGTCTAACTCCTGAGTTCTTTTTTAAAGTAATAATAGAATAATTTAGATAATTGTTATACCTCCCTGCTAGTGTTGTCTGTGATTTTAGCCCTTTTCTTTTTAGGAAAATCTCATTTGCACCCTTAGTCTGGATGTCTCCATAGGTGGCAGAGACCTCATCCACTCCTCTGTTCTTTTGCTTCCAAGCATTCCTGGCCTTGTGACAGTGGCCTCTGCCTCTCTTCCTTCACAGCTTTCTCCTCTGCTCCAGCCTACACTCTTCCTCCGTCTCTTGTGAGGACACGTAGTTAATGCAGAACGACTTCATGTCAGGATCTGTAACTTAATTGCATCTGCAGAGATGTTTTCCACATAAGGCCATATTCATCTGATTCTGGGTAGACATATCTTTTGAGGGACCAATATTCAACCCACTCTCAACCGGCCCTCCATCCATCAAGTGTCCCTCAGGGGCCTTCTGCTGTAATCCGACAGCCTCTGCCCTTGTCGCTTATCAAATGGCTTGTCCTAAATCTTGCCTTCTTGGCCCATCTGCTCTCCCCTAGTTCATCCCCGGGGCAGCATCAGAAATGATCTTTCCACAATGTGAAAACGACCACATCACTCTGCTGCTTAAAAAGTGTGTTTCTGGGGCGCTGGTCTGCAGCAGGCCCTCCAATGCTGAATATTTCATAAACTACGCAGCAATGGAAACATCTCCCAGCTTTAAACTGTGGAGAATGTGCTCTGGCTTCCATAGCAGAGCAATCGAAATGTATTTATCTGAGCCATGTCTGTTGCATGCACCCCCAGACTCAGGTGCTCAAATTAGGGAATTGCTGTATCAGGGGTCCAGGCTCTATCTGGTTTTAACTCATTGGTTCTCAACTTTCCTAATGTTGTGACCCTTTAATGCAGTTCCTCCTGTTGTGGTGACCCCAACCATAAACTTATTTTCGTTGCTATTTTGCAACTGTAATTTTGCTATTGTTATGAATTGTAATGTAAACATCTGATATGCTTTAAATATGTAAATCATATTTAAAAATTCAATTGTCAGGACACAAATCAGAAAGGCTCAAAGTTGGCCTGGGTATGTAGTTCAATGGCAAAGCATTTGCCTGGTATACATACATGAAGCCCTGAACTTGATACCCCAGCCTTGCAAAACCACAACCCAACTCAAAACAACATTATCACCAAGTTGATTCTTTCCCATGAGGTTTGTCTTAGACAACTCAACCAGAACCCTGTCATTTCCCCCCACACCCCCCGTGCACCACCACCTATGGAACGAATTATTTGTTATGTGCCACAGCAGCTTGGCCTCCATTCTTATTTTAGGTCTCTTGAGATAATAAGTGACAGAAACATAACCCACGTCTGGCGGTAGTGTGTATTGGCTCAGGAACTGAAAAGCTTAGGGAATAACCATGGTTCAGTCCTGCTTGAATCTAGGGGCTTAAAGAAATGTCAGAGGGACATGGCTGTTTCTCCATCCTCCACTTTCCCTTCTCTTCTGCTGGCTCCGTTCCCAAAATGTCTCTCACCAGGTGGTATCTAGCAAATGAAGTCTTATTTCTCACTAACCCAGCAGCCTCAGAGACAACACACCTGTCCTTGGTCTCCATGGGGATGAATTCCAGGCCTTTCTAGGAAGGTCAGACCTGTGGGCACTCAAGTCCCTTATTTCAGAGGCATCCCATTTACATATAACCTATGCTATCTTCTCCAGTACTTTAACTTTTCAGTTCACAGCCCAGAGCATGTGAATGCTATACAAATTGTGGTTCCACTGTATTGTCCAAGGGATGACAGCCAAGTCTGCACATGTTCAGGTCAGGTGCAATCACTTCTCTGAGTCTTTCTGATCCTTGGTTGCTTGCATCTGTGGTTGTGAAAGCCACAGATATGAAGTGCCCACTCTCCTCCATGCTCCAAGCCCTGCTACCACCGAAGTTTTAAGGTTGGTGTGTACTAGACCAGCTTGGGTGACTTGGAAAACCGTATTTCTACCCTGGAGTGACTCTGGTCAGGCAAACCCATCGCTGGATCCAAACATAAGCGGGATCTGCCCGGAACTAGCATTGTGTTAAGGATAGAAATGTCACCCAAGCTGGTCTAGTACTGGATGCTGAGCAGGCAGAATTTCAATATACCAGAATACGAGTTGGCAATAAGCACAAAAAAATAATACGGAAAGGCACTGTCTGTAATTTTACTATTTGGTAGTCCAAAAAGACTTAATAAAATTTATTGATGCAAAATAATGTGTGTGTGTGTGTATATATATATACACACACGCACAATTTATACACATTTCTTTTATAAATATACATACATATATATATACATATACAATTTTATACACATTTCTTTTTACAGAAGAATCAGGCAATAACAATCAAGATTTCTAGTCCTGATTAGACAGAGTCATGATCACAGATTAAACATTAGCATTACACACTTATCTGCCTTCCCGAAGAAGGAAAGTGTAAGGATTGTCTCGTATGGTGTATACTTTGCTTTTTGTTGAAGGCACAGCATTTGGAGCTAGTCAGGCCCTAGACTATATGAGGAATGTGTTTGTTTGAGATGAGGTCATGACTAGCCTTGAACTTGCACTTCTGCCTTCACCCCTAGAATGCTGGGGTTATAGGCATGAACTATCTTACAGGCGTCCCTATGCGTTCATGAATAGAGTCAGGTTTGCTTGAGCTGTATAAGCACCATCCTGTTTTAGGATTGGTGGGGTTCTCATGTGCCTCCACATCCCTTCCTGCATAATTGCACCAGGCATTGTAATTGCATGCCCTGAACTCTTGGAGACCCTCTCTCAAGAGTTGCAGCCTGTGGCAGGTTGGCAGAGCCAACCATTGCCACTTCTAGGGTTTTTGTTTTTTCCGCACTAGAAAGTGGCAGTCACTCAACACTGGTTTAATGAGGGTAATTTGTCTGTTTCAAAGTTTAGAAATATGTTCTTTGGGGATTGGAGAGATGGCTCAGCAGTTAAGAGCAAGTATTGCTCTTGCAGAGGACCTAAGTTCAGTTTCTAGCACTCACATTTGGGTGGCTCACAATTGCCTGTAACTTCAGCTCCAGGGGATCCGATGGCTTCTTCTGGACTGAGAGTACCTGTATTGATACCTGCTGGGGCTCTAACCCAAGGCTTCCTGTGTGTACGGCACGTACTCTCCCAACTGATCACCATCCCTAGTGTTTCCCTCCACACTTTTTCTTGAAGATGGGTCATCAATTCTGTCCTTCTCTAGAGACGGAAGCTGATGTTTAGAGCTCACCCAGCCTGTTCACTATGGAGAGGTTTCTATCATGAGACATTTTCTCCCACACTGAGTTATAGTTGTTCTTATTAAATACAATCTCTTCTTTAAAGAAACAACAAACATGTTTTGAGCTATTCCTCTGTGCCATGTTTTAGCAGCAGAGCAGGGTTTGCAATTTCCTTCAGGTGGTTCTGTATGAGTTCAAGGCTTATCACCTTGATTTCAGTAACATGACAGGCTTCTGGGATGTGTATATGGTTTCAGTATAAACAGTCCCCAAACTCATGTATCTGACAAAGCCTAGACTCAAAAGTTTGTTTCAAGGAGAAAAAAATAGGAAGAGGAGGAGAGGAAGAGGACGCGTCCCTCTTTTAGAAAGAATGGCAAACCTGTAAAGCCAAAGTGTGTTTATCCCACCAGTCCAGGTTTCAAGTAAAGCACAGCAAGAGCAAGCTCAAGTGCCAAGTCAACAGTCACGGCACCTTCAAAAGGGCCAGGTGAAATGACAGTCTCCCTTGTCTTGCTGGGACCAGGTACCTGGCCAGCACCCCAGTACATTGCCTACAGGGTGGGTCTGCTTATTACCCTTCTTGTTCTGAGCTACTGAAAGTCAAAGAGATGAGTGAGGGCCTCAGGTCATACAGAACCCTCCTTTTGAGGAGCCAGGATTGCCCATGGGCGCTCTAACTTAACCCAGGTAACCTTTTAAAGCTGATTCATACACCCATGGATGCAGATCACTAGCCCAGAGCTATTTCTCATTTCAAGAGAAAACAAACTCCCCTGTGAATTTTTATCATATTCTTAGGGTTGTCTGTCATGACCTCCATCTCCCGTGGTTTTCTCAGACTTCCGAAGTGTAGCTCAGCCATCAGCCATGTTTTCTAGACAGCCGAGGACACAATTTGCTCACTGATATTTGACTTATGCTAAGGGTCAAGTTAAGTCAACAAAGGACAGAAGGGCCAGCGTCATATGTTTGAGTGAAACATTAGAAACAAACCCAGTAAACTGTCAGTGGAAAATTATGGGACTTAGGAGCAAAATCAAGGCTTTGCAAAATTTTATTGCCCCGTGGGAAGCAAACACAATTTTGAGGCAAACTGTTTTCAGTGACGTGTTGATTCTTACGAAGGCAAATATCAAATAATATTTTAAAAAAACCCTATAGGTTAGTCCTGGTGGCATATATCTATAATCTCAGCTACCTGGGAGACTGAGACAGGAGGATTGTAACTCTGAGGATTGTCTGGGCTACAGAATGAGTTTAAAGATGGCCTGGGCAACTTAGTGAGACCCTGTCTCAAAACACCAAAGTAAAAAGAGGTCTGGGGATATACTTCAGCAGCGGAGCTCTTGCTTAGCATATATGAGGCCTACAAAAACAAACAAAAGAATAAAGACCAAAACCAAATTAAAATTCCTATAGTCTATCCAGCCTGTTCATAGTAGATGCTGCAACTTTTTGGGTCTTCACTGCTTTTATTAATCAGCCAGAAACAAAAATGGACAGATGGTCCAGGCTGGTGCTCAGGGATTCAGACAAATGCCATTGTCTAGACAGCAGACACTTTTTGTCTGGGCTAATTCTCTCCTTCTTTGCTCACCTACCTTTAATCCATCCTTTCCAGAGCCATGATGGGAATCTCTGCGGAAAAATGCTCTATAGTGACTTAGTGATCCTGTCTGACTCTAGGCTCTCTAAAATTGGGTTATAGCTATCTTTTCTTCCAGTCTCTTTCTTTCTTTGTTTCTTTCTTTCTTTTTTCTTCCTTCCTTTTTTCCTTTATTCCTTCCTTCTTTCCTTCCTTCCTTTGATGTTTTTGAGACAGGGCTTCTCTGTGTAGCCCTGACTGTCCTAGAACTCACTCTGTAGACCAGGCTGGCCTTGAACTCACAGAGCCCCACCCGTCTCTGCCTCCTGAGTACTGAGGTTAAAGGTGTGTGCCTCTACAGCTCGTTTACAGGACAGTTTTCTTTATTATTATTATTATTATTTATTTATTTATTAAAGATTTCTGTCTCCTCCCCGTCACTGCCTCCCATTTCTCTCCCCCTCCCCCAATCAACTCCCCCTCTCTCATTAGCCCGAAGAGCAGTATGGGTTCCCTGCCTTGTGGGGAGTCCAACAACCTCCCACCTCCTTCCAGGTCTAGTAAGGTGAACAGCCAAACAGCCTAGGCTCCCACACAGCTAGTACGTGCAGTAGGATCAAAACCCAGTGCCATTGTTCTTGACTTCTCAGCAGTCCTCATTGTCCGCTATGTTCAGCGAGTCCGGTTTTATCCCATGCTTTTTCAGACCCAGTCCAGCTGGCCTTGGTGAGTTCCCAGTAGAACATCCCCATTGTCTCAGTGTGTGGGTGCACCCCTCGCGGTCCTGAGTTCCTTGCTCGTGCTCTCTCTCCTTCTGCTCCTGATTTGGACCTTGAGATTTCTGTCCTGTGCTCCAATGTGGGACTCTGTCTCTGTCTCCTTTCATCGCCTGATGAAGATTGATATCCAGGAGGGTGACTATATGTTTTTCTTTGGGTACACCTTATTTAGCTTCTCTAGGATTGCGAATTATAGGATCAATGTCCTTTATTTATGGCTAGAAACCAAATATAAGTGAATATATCCCATGTTCCTCTTTTTGGGTCTGGCTTACCTCACTCAGGATAGTGTTTTCTATTTCTGTCCATTTGCATGCAAAATTCAAGAAGTCATTGTTTTTTACTGCTGAGTAGTACTCTAATATGTATATATTCCATACTTTCTTCATCCATTCTTCCATTGAAGGGCATCTAGGTTGTTTCCAGGTTCTGGCTATTGCAAACAATGCTGCTATGAACATAGTTGAGCATATACTTTTGTTGTATGATAGGGCATTTCTTGGGTATATTCCCAAGAGTGATATTGCTGGGTCCAGGGGTAGGTTGATCCTGAATTTCCTGAGAAACCACCATACTGCTTTCCAAAGTGGTTGCACAAGTTTGCATTCCCACCAGCAATGGATGAGTGTACCCCTTCCTCCACAACCTCTCCAGCAAAGGCTATCATTGGTGTTTTTTATTTTAGCCATTCTGACAGGTGTAAGATGGTATCTTAAAGTTGTCTTGATTTGCATTTCCCTGATCGCTAAGGAAGTTGAGCATGACCTTAAGTGTCTTTTGGCCATTTGAACTTCTTCTGTTGAGAATTCTCTGTTCAGCTCAGTGCCCCATTTTATAATTGGGTTGATTAGCCTTTTATGGTCTAGTTTCTTGAGTTCTTTATATATTTTGGAGATCAGATTTTGTCAGTTGCGGGGTTGGTGAAGATCTTCTCCCAGTCAGTGGACAGGACAGTTTTCTAATCCCATCTTCCCCGATGCTACAGGACTGCCTGTCTCGATCTCTTAAGATTCACCCAAGACTCATTCATGAAGCTGTTGTAGCAGAGGCACCTCATCTCCCTATAGATGTCAGCTGCAAAGCAGAATCTTGCAAGGGAAGGTTGAGGCTGCCAAAGCAAAGCCACACCTAGAGACGCATCCATGTCCTGTGCTTTTCTTACAGTGTGTGATGTTCTTCTCATGGAGGGCCGCTATGAATTTGAAGCATCCTGAGCTACACAGTGGGTTCAAACTCCACACTGAAAAGATGAGGTCTGGCCTCAAAAGAGAGAGAAAGAAAAAGAGAAAAAGAATATGTTTGTGTGTGTGTGTGTGTGTGTGTGCGCACACATGCGCCTGCGAGGGCCTGCACAGCAGTGGAATTCTAATTGCAATGGACAGATTGGCCTCTGAGTTCTGAAGAGTTTTGGCTAACTAGGTCCTTGAGGTGAAGGGTGTTCTGGGGGTGCTTAAGTTCCTGTTTGTATCCAGGCTGCTCCTTCACTGTATCCTAAACTATTCTTTTTCCACTGTTGTAACTGGCAACTCCTTCTCTCAGAATGTATTTCTTTGTTTGTGACAGGGTCTCACTTGGCCCAGGCTGACCTGGAATTCACTACATAGCTGGGTCTGACCTTGAACTGTTAATCCTCTTACCTCTATCTTCCTGGCATGACAGGTGCACCATGCCTGGTTTGGTTAAATATGTTCATGCTATTTCTAGGCCTGTCTCTGTCACACACAGATGACTGCTTTGCAAGAGGATTGCATTTCCCAAAACTTAGTTCATTGGTTTGGATAATGATACAATCCGTTGAAGGTCTGACTCATTCTTCATGAGTATGTATCTCAATATCGATGCTTAATTAATTAATTAATTGCTATCTAATGCCTAGATTGAGTTGCAATGATTTCAGTCAACATTGGATGCTCTGTGGTTTTGTTATGTCCTGGGGCATCCAGGGTTTGATGGATTCTTTGTGGCCTCAGTTCTTTGTTGGGAATGACAGGGTAGGGCATTGACATGCTGCCTGTGCCTCACGCTCACAGACCTGATTTTGAATGAGGTTTATGGAAAAAAAAGAGAAAACAAAGGTTGAAAATAGAGTTGGAACATTTTTGAAGGTGCATGGATCTTGGCGGCAGGCCTGAGGATCAGCTGATGTCTGCTGCGGGGCCTGGATGCTAGGGAGAGGTGAGTCTCCACTGCATGGGACCAGGGGAAGTGTGGTCTAGACATCAAGCCCATTTCCTTATATATACCTTCATTGTATTGAAATAATATAGTGCCTAATTTTGGGAGGGGTGTTTCAATTTGCTTAGAGTGAAATAATGAAGTCTAGGCTGCAGATCTGACTCAGAAAGAGCCACAGGCAAACTGGCTCACCCTACCTATCAGCCTTCATCCCTGAAGGGAATTCACTATCTGTTGCCCAGTAGGAAAGGAAGCATGAGAAAAATGGCTGCTCGTTTTGGATTTTTCCACATCAGGTTGGTTGCTTCTCTGGCTTGAAAGCCTCCGAGTGGTTTGGTTCCATTGTTCTTCCTACTGTACAAGCAAGGAACACCCGAGATGATGGGGCTGAAGGTTCTCCCAGAACCCCCTCACCCTTCTGATTGCTTGCTGCTTCATGGGAAAGTCACTTCTCAGGGGCTGGCTTCCTGTGTCTCAGAGGAGGCTATTCATATCACAGTCACGGGTCCTTCATGAGTGACGTCCTGCTAATGATAACACACGTAACAGAAACCCCGGCACAAATTAGACATCCAGCAACAGGCAGTTGCTGTTGAATCTAGAATCTTAGCAGAACCATAGCAGACACTGCTCATTTCATAAAGAGGCAATTGCAAGCCAGGACAGTGTGTTGACGTCCTCAGCCTGGCTCCATAAGCTTGAGTCAAACCTGTTAAGGGAACCAAGGCTATTTAAACCCCAGAAATAACACTGCTAAGCATAGAGACAGATTTGTTTCAGGTGACTCAGAAAGTTTGGAGGTGTTGATAACTAATGTGCTTAAATTTTTGGATGCTGGGAGGAGTAGTAAACCTCTGAGTCTCAGCACTCTGGGTGCAGAGGTAGGTGGTTCTCTGTGAGTGCAAGGTTAACCTGGTTTACATAATAAATTCTGGGCTAGACAGGGCTACAAGAGTGAGGTTCTGTCTAAAATTTAACAAAAAAACCCCAAACTGTCTTAGTTAAGGTTTCTATTGTTGTGAAGAGGCACCATGACCACAAAAAGTCTTTCAAAGGATAATATTTAACTAGGGCTGGCTTACAGTTCAGAAGCTTAGTTCATTATCATCATGGCAGGAAGCATGGGGTCTTGCAGGCAAACATGGTGCTGGAGAAGGAGCTGAGGGTTCTCCATCTTCATCTGCAGTCAACAGAAGGAGACTCTGTGCCACACTGGGTGCAGCTTGAGCATATGAGACCTCAAAGTCCACCCCCACAGTGATATACTTCCTCCAACAAGGCCACACCTACTCCAACAATGCATCCCTCATCCCTGCCACAAAAAAATTAGAAAGTATCAGGTATAGAGGAATATACTTGTAATCCCTACACTTAACAGGTTGGGGCAGCCTGGGCTACATAGTCAGTACTGAGACACTTAGTAGATTGGGGCATCCTGAGCTACATAGTAAGCAAGTACTGGGCCAACTAGGGTTTCATAGAAAGAGCCTGTCTTGGTCCAGTGAGATGGTTGGTGACCTACGCTGGAGCTCTGGAACCTGGAAGTTGGAAGGAGAGGCCTAATTCTTGGCAATTCTCCTCTGACCTCCACCTGTGCCCTGTCTCAAAAAAAGTCCAAACAAAACAATGCAGAAAAACTTATGAACCAACCAAACAAATAGCAAACAACCCAATCCCGAAACAAAACAACAAGAAAAAGAGCAAACAATTATAACTAAGAAGTGAGGTCTGCTCACTCCTGACTGTGACTGGTAGTGTCCGGGGAAAGTGGCTTGTCCTGCTTTCCAAAGGAGCCAGCCTTTGGAGGATGCTCAGGGGAGTCTCCAGGGTCTCCCAGGCCTTTCAGACATCTTCCTCAGATCTGTCAGGGGAACAGTTAGCAGTTCTTAATTGGGGGAGGAGGGTCATATGTCTATTGGTTAATAAAGAAACTGCCTTGGCCCTTTTGATAGGACAGAAGCTTAGATACACACATTAGATAGAATAGAATGCTGGGAGAAAGAAGCTGAGTCAGGCAGTCACCATAGCTCTCCTCTCCAAGATGGATGCAGGTTAAGATCTTCCGGTAAGCCACCACCTCGTGGTGCTACACACATTATTAGAGATGGGTTAATCAAAATGTGAGAATTAGCCAGTAAGAGGCTAGAGCTAATGGGCCAAGCAGTGTTTAAAAGAATACAATTTGTGTGTTGTTATTTCCGGAGCTAAGCTAGCCATGTGGGATCCTGGCGGGAACATAGCCTGCCGCTCCCTACTACACTTAATGATTTTTTTAAAAAGTGATTTTGAAAACCCAGCCTCTACTTTACAATAATACAATTCTGTTCTGATAATATTGTAATAATAGTTTGGGGCTGGAGAGATGGCTCAGTGGTGAAGAAGATGGACTGCTTTTGGAGAGGACCTGAGTTTGGTTCCTAGCACCCATGTTGAGTGCATCAGACCATTCTAGCTCCAGGAGACACAACACCCTCTTCTGGCCTCTGCGGACACTCATGCTTCTGGCCTCTGTGGACACTCATGTGCACATACCCAACCCCTACCCCCATAATTAGAAACCTATAGCTTACCTATGAGCACTGTTGGGAGAAGCTGTAGGAAGCACAGAACCCTTGACCAGTGTCTTATCTTCATGCTAACCCTACAGAGCATTCCTATCTCTGGGCAGTCTGGAAACCAAGGCCTTTCCAAAATAAATATCTGCTTGTGTTGCACAGACAGGAAGTGGGGAACTGGGTAAGAGTCCAAGTCTAGCCCGTCACTTGATCTGGCCCCGTTCTCCCCAAGGAGGCCATTCCTAGCCAGACTGCCATTAACTTGTCATGACAGCTCAGTGATAAAGGAATTTGAAATTGGAACAGGACTTGGGGTGGAGCTCAGAGGGTGCACGCTTACTTGTGTGTGCAAAGCCCTACTTTTGTTTCATTTTATTCTGATGTTTTGAAACTAGCCTTGAACTCCCTGTGGAGCCAAGGATGACCTTGAAGTTCTGATTGCCTTGCCTTCAACATTGAGAGAGCTGCAAATACAGATGTGTATCACATCTGGTTCCCTGGGTTTTCTTTTATTAGTGAGTTGTTTGCTTTTTTTAAATTTTTGTTTTGTTTTGAACCAGAATCTTGCCAGGCTAATCTCAAATCCCAGTCCTCCTGCATCTTCCGTCCAAATGATGTGATTACATACTTGAGATGTATCACATCCTGAGATGTATTACCTACTTGAGATAATTACATACAGAGATGATGGTCAACCCTTTTTCAATTATATTCTTGGCTATGTATTTCCAATATTTTTCCTCTGGTTATTTGAGGCAAGGTCTTCCTGTGTAGCTACTAAGGCTGGCTTTGAACTCCTGATCTTCCTGCCTTCACTTCTCAATACTGAGATTGGAAGCATGTAGCCATTGTCCTGGGCTAATTAATCTTAAAACTTAATAACTTTATGGTGGGGGGGGCACATTTATGCAACAGCACACATGTGGCGGTCAATGGACAACTTACAAAATTTGGTTCTCTCCTCTGGCTGTGAATGAACTCAGGTCATCAAGGGTTTTGGGCAGGCTGTCTAGAGGAACAGAACTGGCAGATTCTCAGTCAACAAGGAAGTACCTGAGTGGTCCCAATCTGGCACCAGAAGTCAGGAAAGTGCCTGGAAAGCTGGTGGTTCCTATTCCAAGATGAAAGCTTGGAAACCCTTCCTTATCAGGGAAGGAATCAGAAGCAGCAATGGCAACCGCAGGGCAAATCAACTGTTCAAGGAGGGATGGAGGACCGAACAAGCCACAGGAGAGATTAAAGACAGCATTTTCAAAGGGAGTTTATCTGGGATGAAGGTGCAGTCCACAACCAGGGTGCCTGCCCTCCATCAGTAAAGGCAAGCGAGACAGTTCTTCAGGTGAGGCTTCCTGTTCAAGGGATTCTAATTTGTAGCAAGCTGACACTAGAACCACCCACAATGCCCCCTGACACTAGAATCACCCATAATGCCCTGCTGACACTAGAACCACCCACAATGCCCCCTGACACTAGAATCACCCAAAATGCCCCTGACACTAGAACCACCCACAATGCCCCTGACACTAGAACCACCCACAATGCCCCCTGACACTAGAATCACCCAAAATGCCCCTGACACTAGAACCACCCACAATGCCCCTGACACTAGAATCACCCACAATGCCCCCTGACACTAGAACCACCCATAATGCCCTGCTGACACTAGAACCACCCACAATGCCCCCTGACACTAGAATCACCCAAAATGCCCCTGACACTAGAACCACCCACAATGCCCCTGACACTAGAACTACCCACAATGCCCCCTGACACTAGAACTACCCACAATGCCCCCTGACACTAGAACCACCCACAATGCCCTGCTGACACTAGAACCACCCATAATGCCCTGCTGACACTAGAACCACCCATAATGCCCTGCTGACACTAGAACCACCCACAATGCCCCCTGACACTAGAATCACCCAAAATGCCCCTGACACTAGAACCACCCACAATGCCCCTGACACTAGAACCACCCACAATGCCCCCTGACACTAGAACTACCCACAATGCCCCCTGACACTAGAACCACCCACAATGCCCTGCTGACACTAGAACCACCCATAATGCCCTGCTGACACTAGAACCACCCATAATGCCCTGCTGACACTAGAACCACCCACAATGCCCCCTGACACTAGAACTACCCACAATGCCCCCTGACACTAGAACCACCCACAATGCCCTGCTGACACTAGAACCACCCATAATGCCCTGCTGACACTAGAAACACCCATAATACCCCACTGACACCAGAACCACCCACAATGCCCTGTTGACACTAGAACTACCCACAATGCCCTGCTGACATTAGAACCACCCATAATACTCTGCTAACATTAGAATTACCCATAATACCCCGCTGACATTAGAACCATCCATGATACCCTGCTGAGACATCTCGCTGCCCTGTATTTTTAGTTTTAGAATACACACAAAAATTGTGAAACTCTATTATAATTTCAACTTAATTAGAGTGAATCAAATTGATTATAACCCAGTGGATAGTCCTTTAAATTTTTTAAAAAAGATTTTTCTTTTTCAGTGCTGGGAATGGAATCTGTACATGGTAGAGATGTGGTGGTTACAATCTGGCTCTGTGGTTGGGCACAGCCTGGGGGCCCTGTGAGGTTGCTGTGTGTAGCTGTTCCCACAATGGTGTGGTTACGCCCCCTTTGTTTACTATGAAACCCTGGTGACACACTATATAGCATACCCAGGCTTCACACAGCAATCGGCTTGCCTCAGCCTCCTGAGTGCTGGAATGACTTCCATGTTTTAATAGTTAGGCCTTCAAGTCATCTATCCAGAGGTGACTTCTTCCGCTCAGCTTTCTGAGTCCCACCAGAAGCTGCTGGGTCGTCCCTGGTCCAAGCACCTTAATGGACTTGCATCTCCTTGAACACAGATTTTCCCCAGCTGGGATCCAGGCTGAGGTGCTCAGTGGGGCTGAGCATGGCTCTGGGGTCAGAGAGACCATGCCGGGTCCCAGGAGTCTCCCTTGTGGGGACTTGAACATGGCCTTGTATGTGTCCAAGCTTCAGTTTCTTCAACTATAAAATGGGAAAACAGAGCCTTGTATTTATTTCCTCAAATAAGTGCAAAGCATCTGGAAGGGTCTTGGCAGATGGTTATCTTCCAACGCTAACTATTAAGAGTCATTAAGGAAATAGCTGCCCGTGCACATGGCTCCTTCCTGCTTCCTGCTCTCCAGGTCTGCTGCTCCTGGGTGCAGTCCTGGGCATCTGTGGAGCAGGCACCTGTCTCGGTGAGGGCCAGCTGCCCAAGGCTCTGCTCCTACCTCAGCCTCTGCTGAGGTACACAGCCTCTCATATGTGATTTGCTGTTTTAGACGGATCGATAGCACTGGCTAATCTTAGACTTTCATTTTTAGCTTGTCTGCTGGTTTTGCTGGGTTAGAATCGGGTTTCTTTTTCCTTTTCTTTCTTTCTTTCTTTCTTTCTTTCTTTCTTTCTTTCTTCTTCTTTTTTTTGGTTACTTTTGTGTGTTGAGTGAGAACACACTGTGGTGGGCAAAGGTCCTGAGTGAGGCAGAGAAATTGGAGGGCCACAATGTTTTGTTTTTTACCCTTAAAACTTGTATACTGGGCTGGGGAGATAGCTTAGCACTGACTGCTCTTCCAGAGGACAAGGATTCAATTCCCAGCATCCACATGGCAGCTCACAACTGTCTGTAACTTCAGGGGATCCGACACCCATGGCAAAACACCAATGAACATAAAATAATATATATATATATATACACACACACACATTTACATACATACATACATACACACACACACACATATATAAACTTGTGTACTAAATGGCTACTGTGAGTTTTCTTCCCCCCTCAGTTCCACCCTTGCCCCTTCCTTTCCTCTGACAGGGTCTTGCTATGTAGCTCAGTTTGGCCTTGGGCTTTCCAGTCTCTGTTTTCTTTTTTGGTTTTTCAAGACAGGGTTTCTTTGTGTAAACCTGGCTGTCTTGGAACTAGGCCTGTAGACCAGGCTGGCCTTGAACTTAGAGACTTAACTTGCCTTTGCCTCCAGAGTGCTGGGGTTAAAGGTACATGCCATCACTACCCTGCTTATAATTTTACTTTTTATCAAACATCATATATATGTACATACATACTGTATACACAGTAAATAGTCTGACCCTCTATTTCAACGCACAAGGACCAGCTCAAAGTGTTAGGCAGATCTAGCCCCTTAGACAATTGGTCTTGGTGTTGTTATTGGGCATGTAGCTTAGTGTGGTACGGTGCTTGCCTAGCACACAGGAAGTTCCGGGTTCAATCCCCAATTCTGTAAAACTAAAAAAATAAAACCATCCCCAAAACAACTAACTCTTCCCCCAACAACACTCCATTCTTTGGGTTCAGAATATTTACAGCTCTCTGAACTGGTGATCTGAAACGCGAAGTCAGCCTATACCAGCTACAGCGTAGACCCAGAGCAGGGGCAGCCATTCCTCCTGAGAACTGTACAGCTCTGCAATCAGGGCAGTCGGTCCAGGCTGGGCGGCTGAGGCGTCTCCTGCAGCATGCGGTTGCTTTTTGTCAAGAGACCCTATCTGTCACTTTTGCCTCTCAGGGCTCAAAATGGTCAGAAACCAGAACCTGCTGCAGACTGCTCTCCCTGGGCCTGCTTGGCTCCTTGGCCTGCATCCTTACCTCCTCCCTCTGCCTGTGGGTCCCCCTCCTGGGCCCACCCCCTGCTGCTCCCAGCTCTGGCCCAGCTTGGCACTCCCCACAAGGCCTCCCCCCATCCTTGGCTCCCCGCCTCCCTAATTATTTAGCGCTGAACTGGGTTTTTCTGTCCATCTGTAGTTAGCTGTGCATGAGCCCTTCCTGTCACTACTGTTTAGATATATTTACAGCTACTTCAAATGATCTGTTCTAATGATGAGCTAGGTAGCCACGAATAATTTAAAAATAATTTCTTTTTGGCTTTGGGCATAATCTCTGCACTCCCATTTTGAGGTTGGAGGGTATTTGATCGTCAGGGAACTCATATTTTCAAATGGGGTCCTAAAGGCACCATCAGTCACACGGAAGGAGGGGAAGTTACACAGACTGCTCTTCCCCTGGTCCCTGTAAACTCCTCTGGCTCCAAACTCTATGCTGAAATTGGAAGGCATTTGTCTAGTTGGCTCGTCCTGAACCCAGGAGAGCCTGCGTGTTCTCTCACCGTGCCTGTCTCTGCTTTTTGTCTGGTACACATCGTCTCTATCAAGGCGGGAGGCTCATCAGGAGGCCGACGTAGAGGAGAATTATCAGGCCTCGTGCAATTACCGAGGAAGAAAAATTCTTAATTGTAAAACTTTGCCAAGCGCACATTCATTAAATGTCTCTGCTCTTAAGCACACTCGCAAATGGAATCAGGCTGATGGGCTTGAGAAATCGCCTCTTCGCCGTCTTTAAAGCAAACCACGTTGGCAACGTGATGTATGACTGAAAATATTAACGGGCTTTGAACTCTTGGGGTCCTTTCGCATAAACAGAGATGCCACACAGGGCTGCATAAACACATGACATTTGTGTTGATACGCTGGGCCGAGGTCTGCGGTTCTGACCGCGCGCTGAGAAATATTTAAGTTGAGCTGATTTGTTACATAAACACTGTAACCTCAGGCAAGGGCAGAGCGATCACACTGCTCTCCTCTGAGCCGGACGGTCCTAAAACAGAGATGGGGCGCAGGCCATTTTTGGAACAGATCTGCCTTTCTTGTCATCTTAACCGTGAGATGAATGTCTGACAACAGGTCTGAGTGTTTGGGTCTGGAAAGCCGGTCAAGTGGCCCAGCTAGACTGCTTTGGAAAGCCTAACCACAAAGTGAACTCAAAGCCTGGAGGGCATCCTCTGGCTGGTACGTGCAAGGCCTTGCCTCCAGATCCAGCCTCAGTTTGACCAGCTCCTGCTACGCCCACTTCATGGCTTCTCCAACATTTCTGGGGAGCCCCTCCTCAGCCCTCTTCCCCTTTTATCCTCCAAGCTGTGTTGATGTCTAGTCTGAGTGGGTACTCAGCTCTCGGTGGCTTGTTAGACGAGGTTCAGGGATGCGAGCAACAGATGACCTCATTTTCTCCTTTGCTGTCAAATGAACCTTCCTAAGAGGTCATATAAATAAACTTGGAGCTGGGTGGGGCCAGGCCTGGAAGGCAGGGACAGGAGAATCTCAAGTTACAGGCCAGCCTGGTCTACATAATGAATCTACACAGGGAGACCCCATGTCAAAAACATGGGAAAGAATTAAACTGGGTGTGGGGGCAGGGGGTTGAGAGTCAAAGGAAGAAAGGCAATGGGCGGGGGAGAGCCGAGCTGCTTGGCTCGGAAGGGGAGGGAGGACTTGATAGGGTTGAAATAGGGACATTTATCAGAGGGGTGGTACTGGGCCAGAGACTGCTGCCATCAATGGTCATTCAGCCTTTCAAGGAGTATTTATTTAGACCTCCTGTGTGTTTAGCATTGTGCTGGCCCAGTGATGATACAAAGGTAGAGGTCAGGTTAATTCTTAATCTTTAGCTTGGAGAGTAATAATTTAGTAAATGTGTTAAAACAAGGTCTTTAGGAGCAACCCATGGTCGGACAGATTACAAAAAATGAGAGGAAAGCATCACTTTTTTTAAGAGACAGTTTCATGTAGCCCAGGGTAGCCTCAAACTTGCTATGCAGCTGAAGGTGACCGTAACCGTCTGCTCTTCCTATCTAGTTCCTGAGAGCTGGTTTTGCATGGTGCTGAGGATGGAGCCAGGACTTCCTGCATGGTTGGCAGACATGCTACTACCCAAGCCATGTCCCCAGCAAACCCTTCACTTTTAGCAAGGGGCTCGGGTCATTCTAATGGAGATAATCTTAAGACCAGCTTTCCTAAAACAACGATTGTAAAGCCTGTGTATAGGCAAACACGAACTCAAATGCTACTGTTAGTTGCCAGGGAGTTTGTCTGTGTTCGCCTAACAGATGAAAGCAAACTTAGCCTGAATGTACTGGGCCTGACCAATTAGTGCAGCCTCACTGAGCAGACCACTAGAATACCCAGAACCTTGGACTCAAGGAAGCTAGATTTGGAGGCTACACCCTGGACCTGGGCAGCTGTGTACCTTGGGCTTACGGGTGTGTGGAGGAAGGAGAACATGAGGACCCAGCTCACAAAGCTGACCTCACGGGAAGGTAATGTGGCTAAGTATTTGATTTGGTGTTCATCTTGAAGGCTAAATTGCGGCCTTGTTCTAATTCATGACATCTTTCCTATATCCTTTTCTTTCTTCTGTTTCAGGAAGCAAGTACTTAACTGAGTTGTTAAGAAAGGGCCCAGCCATTGTCATGGTGAACGGCCCCTTGGAAAATCCATCCCTGAGCCTGTTTTCCATGCATGTCCTCTGTTCAGAACAAGGAGTGTCTGTTATGGTACCCCACAAACAGGTGACAAGGGGTGGGGATCTGACCCTTCAGGAACAGGCACAGTTTAGATCATCTTGATCCATCTGCGATGTCCCATGTTGGTTGCCCAAGCCTGTGGACACTAACCTGCTTTTAGGAAATTCGTGAGTCACAGACATTTTGCTTAGCTCTTGAATGAGACTCCAAACTGTTTTCCAACATTGGAGATTAGATCACTAACCTCTTACCCTTGTGACTAAATTCCTGACAAAGGAACCTAAGGACGAAAGGGATCTATTCTGGCTTATGGTTTAAGAGAACACAGTCCATATAGTGGGGCAGGCATGGGAGGCATACGGTGAGGGAGCCCGTGGCTACCTGCGACTCCTTAACTCTCAGCTCACAATGAGCTACTGTTCCTGAGTGCATCCAGTGGAGAACTTAGCATCGCATAGGTTTAAGGACCGAGGACACAGGGAAAGTGCGAATGCAGAGAGGTGGACTCCCCAAAAAAGAGCAGAGACCAGGAAGGGCATCTTAGAATCACTAAGCTAAATTGCACTTGGGAAAGGCACTCTGAGTGGGTTTTTTAGCTTTCAAACAATGTTTTGGAACAAGCTAAACTGTGCATAAAGGCACTTTACGGGCCAAGCAGGGTCACTGGAGTGGGCATCCTAAGGGCACACAGGAAGCATCCTGCAGGATGTGCCCCGGGTTGTTTAGGATATTTATGGTGGCAAGTTTACTTATACTGCTTAGGGGACAATTACTTCTTGTTTGTTTCTGAATCCTTGGTTTTGTTTTAAGTTTTACATAATTTTATATTATTGCAAGGGGGAAGAAAAGGGACAAGGAAGGGTCAAAAAGTAGGGAACAGGCCATAGAACATTCTCTACTTTGCATTCAGTTGGACCAAAGGGAAAATATGTGCCAATCACCTGACCTTTAAGAGGCACTCTCCTGCCCCGTGGGCCCAGAAAGTTGAATGGCCATTGCCATTCATTCATGGTGGAAGAAACTTCATAAGCTTGTATTAGGTAAGTGAGTGCCCTGAGACTTGAAAGTAGTGCAGGCAGTGCACCTTGTTCCAAGAGGCCTGCCGACCTTCCACGGCCGAAGAGCTTAGCTGCCCAGACATTTCTCTCCCTGTGACAGTTTCCTTGTCGCTTACAAGGTGCCGACCACACTTGCAATTTCCTCCACAAATCTGCCAGGTGAATCCCACCAGAGTCCCATGGGCAGTGACATCCGGGAGAACGGTTTTACTCGGCATTGAGCACTGGTTAGGTGGTTTTCTAGAAACATTTTTATTTTCAGTTCAAAGACAAAAATAAAGATACAGCTTAGCAGTAGAAGCTGTGCAAGCCAAGGCCTGACATCCCATCCCGTCACGGGGGAGGGGGGGAAAGGAGAATAGAAAAGACAAAAGAGGAAACTCCACAGAGGAAAACATTAGCTTCTAGTTCACACTCTGGTAATCCTCCAGTCCCTGTAAAATAAACGCTCCAAAGTATAAGCAGCAGAAACGGTGTAAACTCTATAGGCACCGAGAGTAACTTTGCTTCTTCCAGTTGAGGCGCAGGTCCTTCCGCTGAGCATGGCTTGGCCGGGAACGGTCCATCTCGCAGGAGGAAGCGGTCTTTGGCCGCTCTCACGCTTTCTCCAGCATTGCGTAACAAGCAGGTTTCAAAACTCGCTTTCTTCTCCAACTGCAGCAAAAAGGCAAGGAGACTTTTTTTCCCTCTTTTGTTTGAAGAGCCTGAAAAAACAAAGAGAAGTGTCTCAGAGCCTAATCGCCTCTTTCTCTGGTGTTAAACTCTTAATTATGTCATAGTTTGAAAGAAAATCCAAGAGTAGAGAAATGACTCTATTGAGAAGCCAAGGCTGGGATGCTTAGGTGGGACGAGTCCCGTGTGAGAAATGAGAATCAGGGCAGAGACAGGCACATCCTGGAGCTCACAGACCAGCCACTCTTAGTGTGTTCCGGCTCAGCAGGAGACCGTCAAAACTGGTCCAGCACCTGGAGCGTGAGATCCAAGGTTGTCTTCTAGCTCCCATGCATTGCATGTATATTTGCACATAAGTGTGCCCCTAATAAACACGGACCCCACACATATGCACATGTATATTTGCACATAAGTGTGCCCAGAATAAACATGGACCCCACACATATGCACACGGAGAATCAGACGTAGCACCCCATAACTATGAGTCAGTGCCGTACTACACGGTAACCCCTGAACTTCCCAAGACAGTCCAGAATTTCCACAACTTGCAGATTTTGGATCTGCATAATATGTGGCATCCTGGGGCTGTTACAGTCTTTAGATGAGCAATAGACCCAGGACATTTGAGGATTCGTTGCCTTCTCTCAAAAAAGAACTATTATAATTTTTGGGAGATCTTGAATTCTCTAACATTTAAAAAATGTATTTATTTATTTTTGATAGAGTTTTCTCTAACCCAGGCTGGCCTTGAGGCTAGTATGTAGTCTAGGCCTGCCTTCAATCATCTGCCTCCACCTCTCAAACGGTGGGGTTACAGACATGGACCCAATGTCCAGCTCTTTGCAGTCTTTCAGAGAAAGAACGTGATGAGACTATATTTGAAAAACAATAACTAAGCAAAACATCTAAGTCCCAGAAGAAAACATGGTCCCGCTCCAGGAAAAATGTAAATGCCAGTATGTAGCCTTTCATCTGAGTTTATACATGGAGGGATTTATTTGTGAGCCAAAGGAGTTCATTCTGCTGAAATCGGGTAGTTTTGCCTCCCACAGATAACTGAGCAGTCTGGAGACAGGGGAGATGTCCGGGCGGTGTAAAGACAGAAGACAGTGATGGAGAGGAGGACAAAACTTCAAATACCCCCCAACATCAGAGTCCAAGTCAGGGGAGTAAACAGAAACCAGAAACACAGCAAGCATAACAAACATGAATGGAAAGAAAACACGGCATGTGAGGAGGGCTGTCTGCTAAAGCCGCTGGCTCTTTCCTCAGAGACACAGCAGCCTCACTGGGGAGACAGAGAGTCCAGGGGAGGGGAGGCACTGCTGGGCAGAGGAGGGAGACCTCTGTGGGCTGTAGATAGATGCCCTCGGTGTGGTAAGAATTTCCTGGTTGCTGAGGTGAGAAATGGACACTGGTTGGCTAGCCGCTGATTTTGTGTCCTGTGGCTTTGTGTACAGGGAAGAGTCTCTGTTCCACATGTTTTTTTCTTTTTCTGAGAGATGTGATCAATGTGTAGCCCAAGCCTGAACTTGCAACCTGCCTGCTTGCCCAGGATTTGGATTACAGGCATGCACGGCGAACATCTGACATGGTCCCACGTGTAAGGAAAGCTGAAGGGTTGGCAAAAACATGCAAAGTCTAATTATAAATGGGAACGAGGGTGGGGCAACAGCTAAGATGAAGATGTAAAAATGAATTATTATTTATTCTGAATGGAGGAAGAACCTTGGAAGGTGATCCACTGGGAACATAGTTTAGAAGATGAATATATGAAAAACATCCCGCCTCCTGATGCTGAAGATTGATCTTGGGGTCTTGCTCATGCTAGGCAAATGTTCTACCATTGATCCACATCCCCAGTCCAAAATTCATATGTGAAATAATCTATTCCAGTAAGTGTGTTGTGCCCCCAAGTTCCCTTTGGGGGGAATTAAGAAGGTCACAGTTGGTGCCTAAGCTAGATAAGGAAGACTCTTCACAGTCATCAGATGGCAGAAAGGAGGAAATAGCCAGGGCTGCTATTATCTCGGATACCTGCCTGCAAGAGGGGGAAAGATAAGGTGTGTGCTCATTGCAGTGGTGGAGCAAAAGATAAAATTCCCAAATTCAAATCATAGGGCTGAGGTCCTCCTCTAGGGTCCCCTTTGATGCGGTAGTTGGGGTTGAACAGGTCTGCCCACGGAAAGGCATGCATGCGGCCAGCTGACACAAGAGCAGTCTGATCAGTAAGCATCTCGGGCATTTTCTGCCATCTATTAGGGAAGAAATGAGCATGGGCTGGCGTTCTTTCTATTGGTGCAACTCCAGAAAAGAAACTTCTGGCAAAACACTGGTGTTTACAGCAGAACCAGAGTGGACCCCAGCGTGTACTAAACAGTGCTCAGCGGATTGGAGGGAGGGTACCTGGGTCTTCCAGGAAGTCTGCTAGACTTTATTGGCGGAGCATTTGTAGGTTTAGAAATACAATAAAGGCTGAGAACGAGAAGCCGGTAGATGAGAGAGAAGCACACCACCCCATCCCCTGCAACACAAACCCGGTGAATCAGACAACTGAAACACAGGGTGGATTTCACGAGGCCAAAACTTATTAGAAAGATTTCTATTTAGTGACATCCAGAAGAATGAGTCATGCCTCAGGTTAACAATAGCAAGAGAACTCCGGGGAAGTCTTGCGACAATGGGGGCTGGGCTCAAGCCCTGGTGACTCTTGGAATCGCACGTTCATGTTCAGTCTCATGATGTTTCCTGGGTGGAAAATGAGGGAGGCAGGAAAGGCAAGAAAGGGGTGGAAGGAAGGTAGTCATTAGCTCATCTTCGTCCCCGGTGGGGCACAGGTGCAAGTCCCCTCTGTATTCCTTGAAGGACGGTGACTCTGCTGCCCTGCTGCTGAAAGTCCAGAACGACCTGTGGCGATAAAGTGTGCCGACAATATTCTCGATACTGGAGCCTTGTCCAAGATGAAACGCTTTTAATTTTTTCCCCCATGCATCCTCAACAGCTACAGACCCGTGGGTATAGAGAAGTGGTCCTGGACTGCCACAGCGGAGAGGCACGGGAAGCAGGGACAATATTTACAGGAGCAGGACACAGGAGCCACGGAGAGGGAGTGGCTATTTGTAGAAAGCTTTTATCTGAGGACACCAGATCCGTTTTCAATTGTTCCAGCAGGGTCAAAAGATGGGGTTTGAACTACTGCCCAGCGAGCCTAGAATGGTATTAAGCCATTTCACAAAACAGCAGCCTTGGATAAAGGAGAAGCAATGCCATTCAAGTAGAGGGTGAGGTAAGAGACAGTCCCATCGCTGTGGTCCCATTACACCCAGTTTCGATAAACTTTGAGCTCGGAGTTGAATACCCAAGCACTTATCTTTGGTTATTTTAAAAATAGCCCACATTTACTCACCAGCAGATACCATCTTCTGGAATGGGCCTAAGTAGATGTAGGGAATGGGGTGTCAGGGCTGGGCCACACTGTGAGCTGGCTTATCTGGGTTGGATCTTGGCTTCTGTAGCCATGAGCTGTGCAGTGTGTTGACCTCTCTGGGTCTGTGCGGTCACAGCCCTGAAACATCATACCTCACTGGCTGGACCTCTCTGTGTTCGTCGACTGGTGTGGCAAAATGACACACACTAGCTACGATGACAGAAGCCCTGTGCAGTGGGGATGCACACTGCCCTCAGACACTTCCTCTCTGTGACCTCTGTAGTTTATACTAGGACAACCCTGCTGTCGATGTGGGGACCGCCATTGAGAGGTGCTGAGCAGAGTATCTGGCATGTCAGAAGGTCATTACCACAGACCCCTGTTCCATTTTAATTACGCATTTTAAATTCAGCGCATGTGCATGAGTGCGTGCGTGTGTGTGTGTGTGTGTGTGTACGTGTGTGTCCGTCTGTCCATCCATCCCAGTTTGTCCACAGAGAGATAAGCAGATCTCCCTGGAACTAGAGTTACAAGTGGTTGTGAGCCCATCCAGTACAGGTGCTGGGAACCAAACGTGGGTCCTCTGCAAGAGCAGCAATGTTCTTAAACAGCGAGCCATTCCTCCAATTCCTTACACGTTAGTTTCTGATAGGCTCTTGTTCAGCCCAGGGTTACCTGGGACTCACTATGTAGTCAAGATGACCTTGAAATCCTGATCCTTCTGCCCCTACTTCCAAAATGTTGGGATTAACATCTAGAACCACCATTCCCGGATTACCTCATCTTCAGACAAAATCTGAAGGAGGGGCTTTCCAGGGAACATCTAGGCTAAGCCACAAGAAATTTATTTAGGTGTATGCATTGGTATAGCCAAGGGCAGCACATTATTATTATTACTATTATTGTGGCATTGGGCTCATATGATCTACTTTGAAAACAAATGAAAACTGACCAAAAGTCAGGAAAAAATATTATACATCAAAGGTGAGAGACTCAAATGACATATATGTACCATATAGGGTTCTCGACGTGAAAGAAATTAGGACAAGGTTCAACTTTTGGTTTAAAAGGAACAATACCGTTATTTTCCCAAGGCCTAGCTGGGAACTCCAACACAGAGCACAGCACAACAGAAGACTGAAATAGCACTGCTGCCAAAGGTCAAGCCCATGGGCTCCTTTGTTCATCTGATGTCATCCTGGGGGGCGGGGAGTGTTCTTTGTTCAGGATGAAGAAGATAAAACATGCAGCCACGGTTGACATTTCCCACTTCTCAGCGACAAACACACACAGGCACCAAAGTACCACCCATAGCATGGAGCCAGCTATCCCACACCTCAGCTCAATGAGTCCATTTAAGAGGCTCCTTACTTTTCTCACCAGAGCCCAGGTCATAATCATCCAATTAAAAAAATGTATAGGAAAGAAAACCAAAATCAAAACCAAATGAGGCACCTCTCAAAACACCAAAGGGGGCTTTGCAAACATGGGTGCCTGAGATCGATCCTCAAAGCCTACACAAAGGAATTTCCAGGTATAAGGGTATGTGTTTGTAATCCCAGGGTTGAAGAGGTAGAAGCAGGAGGATTCTTGGGACTCTCTGGCTACCCAGGATAGTTTACTTGGCAGGCTTCTGGTTGGTGGGAAAACCTATCTAAAATTAACAACAACAGCAACACTCTGGCTAGCTCCCGAGCAGGACTCCTGAGGTTGTCCTTTCATTTCCACAAGCACGAGTTCACCCCCAGACATCAGCGCCCCCAAACCCATAAAATGGTTAGATATTAGTGCTGAACTCCAAAGAGTTGGGAATTCTGCATCCTGTGTAGGGTCCTAACTCAGAGGTGTTGAAGGATATTTGGGTCAAACGAGTCCACCCAAAGGCCCAGAACATGGTGTTATGCCAAGAAGGATGGGTTCTAGGCTAAAGAAGAGAGTTGAGAGAAAGTTTAGGGAACCCTGGGAATATGGTGAGAACACATTGATATATGGATGTAAAGGGAAACCCCAAAACCTTTACGACTTCTGCCTGGGAGTTCTGGGCAGGAATGCTGGAAGTATGATCATTTTCTTTAGAGGGGCAGCCAAGCCAGAAGCCAGAAGGTATTGTTTCACCACTGAGGGATGTACAGCAATAAGGCCCATATCCCCCAGCCCTGAGAGGCCTAAAAAGCTCTACTCTCTTAAACTGAAGGGCCAGAGTCCAGAAAGGTTTCTAATATCCTGTGTCTCAAGGAAGACCTGTTATCCATTGTATGTGGCTTCCCAGAGGGAGAAGATCCCAACCATAGTCAAGAGTTGAATTGTGTTCTCCCAAAGGTATGTAGGAATCCTGCCCCTGGACACCTGTGACAGTGACCCCGTGACTGCATTTGGAAGCAGGGTTTTTGGCAGAATAATCAAGTTAAGATAATGTTTTTAATCTGAGCCCGACTCTAATTGCCTGGGGTCCTTAGGAAAAGAGGACAAAGTACTAGCCTAGCACTTGGGAGGGAGAGGCAGGAGAGTCATGAGTTCAAGCCAGCCTGGGCTATTTAGTGAGTTCTCATCTCAAAAACCAAAACTAACCCAAAATCACCACCAACACATGCACATATAAACTAAATAAGAAGAAAAAAAAAGGGGGGTGTGATTGGGAGAAAAAGAGAACCCAGAAGGCCAGAAGCACAGAAAGAGAAGGTACAGAAAACCGAAGAGGCAGAGGTAGTAGGGACACAATGACATGGTGATGGAAGATGCCATGGCAACCCTCAGAGGGAGCAGGACACCTGCTCAGTTGACACCCTGACCCTGAACTTCCAGCCTGTAGGACAGCAGTTCACAGCTCTATTCTAACCCACGCAGTCCGTGGTACTTTGGTATGGCATCCCTGAGAAATAAACCCAAGATTTCCTTAACACAGCTGGAACTCTGTACCAAGATGTGTGGTAGTAAGGGAGGAAATTAGTCTTAAATGACAGTAGACACCGGCCATTCTTAGGACAAGAAGTACTTCAATCAAGTTCATAACCAGAGATGGCACGATCTAACTTCTACTAGACTCAAGCCCAGGTACACTGGGGACATGTCTACTTTTGAGCGGGGATCCAAGTCACAGGCAGCTTTTAGGTACGAACTTGTGGTGACCTAGGAAACAAGTTACTTACTTGATCACGCTTATAATAAACATGAAAAACACAACACAAGAAAGCGTTTGAGTTGATAGCAGGATCCAAGTCACAGCAACTCACCTGGCTCGGGTCCTGTGGGTGTGTCGTTCCATCAGAACAAGCCTTTCACCTGCTCGGATTCTGTGTCAAGGTCTATATCGTAAAAGCAGGGCCGGGTGGGCAGTCCTGGCATCGTGCTCATCTGGAAGAGAAAACAGAGCATCGCTCATGAGCCAAGTCCACAAAGTGATTAATCATGGCGCATTTCACTTGAAGACATACACCAACTGCACAGTTCATGACAGCCCTGCAGAACATCAGGTTGTGGACACAGGCAGGCCCGTCAGCTTGGTCCCTGTCTTCACTCTGCAAGGAAACCAAATACAGAAAGCACAGGACACCTCCTCCAAAATGTAGCCCATTTACCCTCCCGTGAGGTCCCATTGAGTCTCAAAGCTTCTTTTTCTAAGTCAAATTTGCATACAGAACTTGACATCAATGCCTCCTCACCAACCATCAAGGATTTTTGTCAAAGCAAAGCCTGTGGGTGCAGAACAAACCCCACCCTCCAGACACCTGGTGAACTGGCTTCCCTTCCAACAGGGACTCCTGTGTGACACTTTGCCCTGGGCACACAGCTGAGTGTGTTCCCCATTCTATTCTCTCAGTCACCTCCGCAAGAGGCATTTTTATTATTTCCATGACATGGGCAGTGAGATCTAGAGAGGGGAAACTACATGTCCAAGGTTGCACAGGTAATACGCGCCACACAACATTTGGACGTGGCTGGTCATGTTCCATGTTTCTGTGTCATCCCCCCTTGGAGCGGCACTTGCATTTTACACTGAGGACAGCCAGCTTCATCCAGCTTCCAGCACCTTCTGAAGTAGATCCTGCTTTCTCCTCACTTTACAGTCTTTTTTGTTTGTTTGTAGGTGGGGGTTGGTGGGGCCTGTTTTTTTTTTTTCAAATAGGGTCTCAGGTAGCCCAGGCTGACCTTGAACTCCTGATCTTCCTGTGACTTATCTCCCAAGTCCTCAGGTTACAGGCCAAGGGCCACCAGGCCTAGCGAGGTGAGAGGATAGCAAGCTACAAAGGTAAGTGCTCTAGGGGATGGCTAGCTAGGGGAGGAATGTGGTTCTTTCCTGCTTTGCTGAGCTGAGACCTTCAGCACTGTCATTTTGTCCCCTTCAGCAAAAGGCCTTGGCATACTAAGAGAGAAGGCAGGTACCCCATTCACACACTGCTCCCACGATCTGTGCTGCCCATCAGAGGGTTCAGGAATTCTCGTTATGATGTAACAGGCACATGTCTTCCAACTGCATCACAGGCAGAGGCAACATCTGGTTCCTGGCTCTTCAGAGGCCATCTTACCTGTCCTTGTCCCCAGACACTCTTCATGAGACAACGCAGTGATGGGTTAGCACTCACCTGCCTGCCTCTTCCCATCTCTCATCAGCTCTTTGCAGAGAGCTACAGAAGCTGGAATGGAGTTCCCACCCCCTGCTCTCCTCTCTTACTCCTGACCCCCATTTAGAAACTATTCTCAGCCAGAGCCCTAGGAGCCTGGTAGAAATTCAAAGCCGTAGACTGGGTGGGCGCCTGGGACCACAAGACTCCAGGAGACACAGACACATACCATGACTTGGAAAAGCAAGTTTTACGTGGTGCCCACAGTTCCTCTGTTTCCCCTTCAGCTCAGAAGGGTTTAACACCTCAAATGCTCTCTCCCCTTGATCTGCTGCTGCCCAGGTGTGGAGCCAATAATGCCACCCCCCAGTCCTCACTGACTACTCCCTGCCCTGCTGGCCCTGGAGTGTGGCAGTGGGGAGACTGAGGCAGAACAAGGAGAAGGAACAACAATGTGGTGCTAGCTGGTCCAGGACACTGTTGTCACCCACACAGGAGTGTAACGCAAGTGTCTCATGGTGACAGACGTCTTAGCGAAATTGGGGTTCAATATGTCACACACCAGTGGGCCATCCCATTCTGGCTCTCAGATGGTAAACTGAGGGTAAGCTCGGACACCTGATTTAGTGACTGGGGACCTGCCGTATTGTTCATCTTACCTGCTTAAGAGGCAGGCTCCTAGCATGGAGCTGACGTTTCCCTGGTTACTACCGTGCTTCTCTACCGACAGGAAGCTGTGGGAGGGAAGCTATGCTTGCTGTTTGTGCTGGGACAGCCAGCACAAGCCATTCACACACGTACGCCTGCAGGTGTCGGAGTAACGATGTGCCAAGGATTCAATAATAACTTCCCTATAAGGCGCATTGCAATGGGCGCTCTGTGGTCCCCGTAGAGAGAAAGTATTCCAAGGTGCCTCTATCATCTGTGGGCTCCAGACTTGGAGACGGACGACACCAGGCTGACTAGGCTTGATCATGCTGGCCACAGTGTTACTGCTCCATCTCTGGGTCAAAGGTATCCCTTGCAGGGAGGTACCCCTGGAGACGCGATGGCAGTTGTTCCCAAGACTGCTGCTCTCCTTACTAACAGCTGGCAAAGCTCAGAGTCACTTGAGGAGACAAAATTTAAGAAGACCCTATAAAGGAAGTGTATTTGGGACCATGTGATAAAGTTACCAACCACAGTGTCTAAGGTAAATAAGGAGAATCTCCCATCACCTCCTGCTTGTTAAAGACTGTTTCCATAAGGGGTGTGGCTTATTCCCCATGCACTCTCAGACGGTGGAGGACCAAGACCTTCAAGGCAGAATAGGAGCCTCTGGTTCCTAGAGCCAGAGATATGGGTGGCCACATGTCTTCTGGTCATTCTAATTCTGTCATAATCCTGGGACAAAAACCTAGCCAAGCTATTAAGCGACAGGAAGTGAGAGCTGTCTTTCTTCCATTTTTCAGCTTATTTCATTGAAGTGGGAGAGTTTTTGACATGGGTGCAATGCCAAGAGTCCCACATTCCTTTCCAAGGATGCAGCAATCACTTCTGAGAATCGAGACTGCTTATTTGGGACAAGGGACAGCAGACCAGAAACCACAGGATCTGCAGAGTGAGAGATTCTCAGACCTGTGGATAAACAGCCGTGTCCACTCTTCCTGCTGAGGAAGCACAACATATAGTTATGTTACCAAGACCGTGAACACTTGCACCAAGTGCAGAGTGTGGCTCCCAGACCAGACTCTGCAAAGCGCTACAGAAGAAAGAGAGAGAGAAAAAAAAGGAGAGCCCTGGGAATTGACCGCAGGCCGCAGGCCTGGGGTCAGTGGGGCTCTCTGTGCTAACTCTGTGCTCCTGCCTAAAATAGCCAAGGAGCCGCTAAATCAAAGTTCCTGCCATGTCACTTTAATGGCTTCTTGTGCAAAGACTGAAAAAAAAGCCTTTTGTCTTCAGGACCCTGGTTTTTTTTTCTTTTCCGAGACAAGGTTTCTCTGTAGCTTTGGAGCCTGTCCTGGAACTAGCTTTGTAGTGTAGTCTGGCCTCGAATTCACATTCACAGAGATCCACCTGCCTCTGCCTCCTGAGTGCTGGGATTAAAGGTGTGCACCACTACCACCCGGCAACCCTGATTTTAACTATAGCTAATCTCCCAAATCTTTTCTGACTATGAGAAACCTCACTTTCTGTCAACAATGTTTAGAAATGTACATTAGGGCTGGCAGGATGGCTCAGTGGTGCTTGCCGCCAAGCCTGGTGACTCACATCTGTCTAGACCTCTAGTTCCAGAGGATCTGATACTCTCTTTCTGGCCTCCATGAGCACTGGGTATAGTCATACATACAGACAAAATATATACATAAAGTTAATGTCTGCTTAAGACTGGTGTTAGCAGCCAGTCATGGTGACACACATTTTTAATCCCGGCACTCAAGAGACAGAGGCAGGCAGATCTGTGAGTTCGAGGCCAGCCTGGGCTATGTAGTGAGCTCTAGGAAAGACAGGACTACATAGAGAAACCCTGGCTAAAAAAACAAAACAAAACAAAACAAAACAAAAAACACCCCCACCCCCAAACAGAACAACCCCCTCCCCAAACACAAAAAGAATGGTGTTGTCTTATAGTCAATCGGACCAGAACCTTTGCAAAGATTGTCTTTTGGAACAAGGCACTGCAGGGAGTCACAATATCTTCCGACTGTAAAACACAAGCATTTCTAAAGTGGTACAAATAGAATAAGTACCCAGATCTTCCCGCCACTCTTCTAAGACCAGGCGTGGATTATTCACACCGATTTGAGGAATCGGTGAAGAGTTCTTACTTGCACAGCCTCACTGAGAATTACCTACACAGTCAGTTAAAATCTTCTGGGCCAGGGTGTGACTTAGCAGCAAAGTGCTGACCTAATATACTCGAGGGTTTGGGTTTGACTGCACCCAAAATCTTTGGGAAGCAGAAGGAATCATAGTTATACCTGGAATGTCGATTTGCTAACTAATTCTAGAGCAGTGGTTCTTGATCTGTGGGTCATGACCCCTTTGGGGTGGGGGTGGGGTGCCATAGCCGATATCCTGCATATCAGATGTTTATATTACGATTCATAACAGTAGCAGAATTACAGTTATGACGTAGCAACAAAATAATTTTATGGTTGGGGGTGGTTCACTGCAACAGGAACTGTATTAAAGGGTAGAAGCATTAGGAAGGTTGAGAACCACTGCTCTAGAGGGTTAGCAAAATTCAAGGAAGAGAGTTCTAAGGCAAGGCATTGACTAGCTAGCTGGTCCACCTTCACATGAATGCTCTGTTAGGTCTATTCCCCCAGAGAAACACAGAGATCACTAGTTATGCGCACTGAGCCATTTTCGTGTGTCTCGTCCCATGTCCCCCTGGGTTTCTATAGAGGTCCTTGTCGTTTTCCCCATGTCATCGCCACCGCCATTCCTGAACTCCTCGGCAGCCCTGCAGTAGTTGGAGGATGACTGTCTTTCCTCCATCCCTCTATAGATGCAGAGAGAGATGCAGCGATGCTCAGTGCAGTTGTGCCGCGCTCCTGGTACCAATGAGAAGGATCTGTGAGGACCTTGTCTCTAGATGGGCCAGCAGTCTATCTGAAGGGGCAGTAGCTATGGGAACCAGGTCAGGACTGGTGGGAAGGGCTTCTGCTTCACAGAGAGTCATGGCTCTGGGGCAGTTAGCTCACTGAGCTTTCGTCAGTCATAAGTAAACACAGTGCGACAATGTCTACACTATGGAGATAAAGTAAGAAAAGACTCCAGGCAGGCGACCGGCACAGACTACTCACTTGGTTGTTTTATTATTATCTGCGGAATAAAAAACAGCATCCATGAATACACACACACATACACACACACACATGCATGTATGTAGTATGCTATAGCACACATGTAGAAGACAGAGAACAACTTGCAGCAATCAATTCTCTCCTTCTACTACATGGGTTTTGGCCATCAAACTTGGGTTATCAGGCTTGGTGGCAAGAGCCTTTAACCATGATACTATCTGTCCCATGCCTCCCAACTTCAACTGGCTTCCTTGATATCCACGAAGAATACTGTTGGAGACATCATTAGGGGACCATCTTTCTCTGGGTGGATGCCAGAGGTGGAAGATAGGGAAACTTGAAGACCAACTCTATTTAACTCAGCCACAAATTGTGACTCCCTTTTTTGCTCACATATACAAGTATTAAAAATAAGGAGAGGGGCTAGGAGTGTAGCTGAATGGCACAGCTCTTACTTATGCATGAGGACAAGGGTTCAATCCTTAGCATTAATCAAGGAGAAGAGAAGAAATAGTAAGGGAACAAGACGGTCAATCCTTGTTCTTTCTAATTTAATTTTTGCCAAAATGAATCACGCATTTGGCTTAAGAGGTTACATCATCCCAGAAGGCTTATAAAAAACGACAAGCTGCCTACCTCAACATCACTGCTGCTCCCACGAGGAAGACACCATTAACTCTTGGCTGTTCCTTTCTGTGGTATGTGGGCATAAAAATGCCTCCCATAGGCTTGAAGGGTGAGGCATTACTTGAAAGTATTAGGACAGGTGGTCTTGTTGGAGTAGGTGTAGCCTTATTGGAGGAAGTGTGTCACTGGGGGTGGGCTTTGAGGTTGCAGAAGCTCAAGCCAGGCCCAGGGGCTCACTCTCTCTTCCTGCTGCCTGCTGATCCAGATGTAGAACTCTTGGCTCCTCCTGCACCATGTCTGCCTTCATGATGCCAGTGCTTCCCAACACTGTCATAATAGACTAAATCCCAGAAATTGTAAACCAGTTGCAATAAAATGCTTTTCCTTTATAAAAGTTGCCATGGTCAAGGTGTCTCTTCACAGCAATAGAAATGCTAAGACACCTTCCTCTTCCTGTTTACTTGGCCTTGCAGACTCAGGCTTTACCCACTGGCTTTTTGATGTAGATATGGAGGACTGAGAGCTCAACATCCCCACATCTGTCTCCTTGGGTCCCTAACTACAGAACTACGTTAGGTCAGGCTGGGTTAGGATTATGTAACTATGCACAGCAAGGCCATCTTTCCATCTTGGTTTCTGAAAGGACTACGGTCTGTTTGCCCGAACACTGAGCTCTGTGAGTATCCTACGAGCCTGCAGAGATGCCCCCTACAGGTTTCTTCCTCACGCTCTCTCCCCCGTTTTGGGAGATGGGGTCTCTCTCCACACCTGCAGCACGATGACCTGGCTGGCCAGAGCTCAGTTCCTCTTATCTCTGCTTCCTCGGCTCTTGGATGAAGCGCCTGCTTTGCTTTAATGTTAAACATTAACATGCTGTTTAGCTGAATTCCGGGCTCCCCGAGTCATCGTTCCAGTCCTCTAACTCATCTCTTACTGCATTAAAAAAAAAAGATTAATTTTCTCTGGTGCCATCCTTCTGGTATCATCATCCCGGAGGGTTATGAAAACAAACCCCACAGTGGGCACTTCCTGTTCCACAATCAATGGAGTCTTTCTGCTGTCTGGGTTTCCATTTCCTTGACCCATATTGTACTGGACACACCCATGATGACCCTAGGTGACCCCAGTGCTCCTCCAGCAGCACCCTGAAGGCCATGAGGCTTGCATTCATGATTAACACACTGAGAGATAGCTTGGCTGGACATAGAGATACTGCTAAGAATTTCATTTAGGGTGTGGGGACAATGCTCTCCTGTAGTCTAGCCTCCTCGTCACTGCTGAGAAGGCCCATGTGACCGTGATTCTGGGTCAACTATGCACAAATGATTGTTCATTCTCCTGTATGAGTTTTAGCATTCTCTCTGAGCAGTGTTCTTTTGTCCTTAGTGATAAGGTACCGTGGTGTGAGTCTATGAATTCATCTTAGTCACCCCTTTGATTAGAAACTCTTTCAATTCTGAGGAGGATTATTTCTTCACAATTTTACCTCTTCCTGTTTGGTTTCAACTGCCTATTCGGAATTTTAATTATTTGAATGTTAGGCTTATCAGATTGTTCCTCTAACAATGTTTTTTTGTTTGTTTTTGTGTTTTTTTTTTGAAGCAGGGTTATGCATTATATGTAGCCTAAGCTGACCTTGAACCTAATCCTCCTGCCTTAGCCTCCTGAGTGCTTCCTGTAATTTTTGCAAACCCAACCACATTATCAAAACAGTTTATTGGCAAACTTGATCTGTAATAAATCGCATATATCCAAATATAAAGTCAAGGTGTACTGCTGTATAAACAAACTGTTGTGGAGGACTCAGTGCAGTGGTAGAGCACTTGCTTAGCATGTTCAAGACCCCAGGTCTGAGTCCCAGCATGCACAGCGAAAAGTTGCTTTGACTATTCATACACAGGTCTTTGCATGGGCATCTACCTTATTCGTTTTTTCAAGTAAATATTATGAATGAAATGGTGTGGTCATATAGTAGGTATATTTAAGTTTTATTTTGCCTTGCTTTTTTTCAATATTGGGGATTGAACTTAAGAGTCTCACAAGGTCAGGCAATAACAATACCTCGGAGTGACACCCCACCCTTTGTCTACACGCTTAATCTTTAAAAAAAAAAGAACCTACCAACTGTCTTCCAGGTTGCTTATACTACTATAAATTCCTACCAGCAGAGTCTGGAGATCCAGTTGCCACATCCTCACTAGCATTTGATGTGATGAATCTTTTTAAATTTTAGACATTCTCGCTGGGTTTGTGGCGATGTATGCCTTTAATCCCAGCACTCAGGAGGCAAGAGTCAGGTGGATCTCTGTGAGATCAAGTTCCAGGATAGCCAGAACTACACAGAAAAGCCTTGTTATCAAAAAACCAAAATAATAATAATAATAAAAATCTTAGTCTCATGGTTATGTAGGAGAATCTACTGTGATTTTGATTTGCATTTATTAACTACCACTACTAGTGAACGTTTTAATGAAAAACCCAGGGTTGAAGGGGTCATGGAGAAAAACTGAAGCTTGGCACCAGGGTTGGAGTCCCTGGCCATGGGTGAAGGTGTAGCCCCCATTGCAGGGGAGGCTGTTGCCTTTTGGAGATGCCAGGACCTGGCACTGAGAACCAAGGATGGCTGAGGTGTGGAGTGGAGCTGGCCCGACCTAGAAGACAAACTGTAAGCTCCAGACAGCAAAGCCAGAACAGCAGAGCTGCCCAGGGCCTGTGGAGTCCTGAGACCGTGAGTGAATCCCACACGGCAGACAGAGTTACACGTTTGGAACTACACAATTGGATTTTGGTTTTGCATAACTGATTATTTTGATGCCCTGGTTTTCCTTGTTTGGAGTAAAAATGTGTTTAATTTGTCTTTCATTTTACATGGACTCTCAGTTAAAGAGATTTTTGGATATTTTAAAGCTACATCAAACTCTTAAAGTGTTTGAATTTTTAAACGACTGTGGACATTTTAAAGCTCCACTATGCTTTATATTGTAATATTTCCAAGCAATAAACAAGAGAGGAAAAATTATGGTTTAGAAAAGTGATTCGTGTGTGTGTGACGTTAACAAGGGATGGACTTATGACAGCTCATCTTGGTTGTCAACTTCACACAAACGAAGGAGGAGGAAGCTTCAACTGAAGAATTGCCCACATTTGGTTAGCCTGTGGCCACACATGTGAGGCATTCTAATTGACTACTGAAGCAGGAGAGCCCAACCTCTTTAGGAGGTACCATTCCTAGGTAGCTTGGCCAGGGATGTATGAGAAAGATGGCTGAGCAAAGCAGAGGGAGGGAGGGAATTAGTAAGCAGTGGCCCTCCATGGTCTCTGCGTTGGCCCTTACCTTGCCTTCTCTCAATGATTCTCTGTGACATGGAAATATAAGCGGAAACAAGCCCTTTGTTCCCTAAGCTGCTTAAAAACACTACAAGGGAGGGCAGAGATGGCTCAGTGGTTAAAAGCACCCATGACTCTTTTAGAAAAACAGGGTTTGATCACCAATATAATACAGTGGCCAACGGCTATGTGTAACTTCAGTTCCAGGGGATCCTACACCTTCTTCTTGCCGCCACAGGCACCAGGCACAGATGTAACACAAGAGATCCATGCAGGCAAAACCCCCATATAACATAAGAATAAAACTAAAGGTTGATTGATTGGGGGAGGGGCGGCTCACACCTTTAATCCCAGCACACAGGCAGGTGGGTCTGGCAGGTCTGGGCTACAGAGCCTGCTCCTCACAGAGAAACCCTATCCACAAAACCAGAACCAAATAAACAAAAGGGAAATCAGACAAACACTTCAAAAAATGATCTCTGCATTGAGAATTCCCTTTCGTTCTAGAGTACACGTCCTTACGGGGCAGATGACTGGCGAGTACAGGCTATCACCGGAGCCTGCTTGGTTTCCACACACATGGAGATTGCCCAGATACCTTTCAGTCTTGACTTCTCATTTAATTCCATTGTGGTTACTGAACAAACTTGGTGTGATCTGAATCCTTTATAATTTATTGAGACCAGTTCTGTGGCTCAGAACGTTGCCAATCTTGGCACATGTTCTACGCACATTTGCAAGGAATTTGCGCTCTGCTGTTGCTGCTGGGTGGAGCGTCCTCGAGATGCCAATTAGGCCAAGCGCCTATTGTAGAATATTCTAGCCTTCTACATCTTCATTGGCTTTAGTCTATTTGTTCTGAGAGGGGATTGAGACTTTCTGACTCTGTTTGTGGATTTGCCCATTTTCCCCCATGGCTCTCCTGCCCTTCATTTTACTGAGACTTTTATTTTGTCCTACAATCACAAGATTATTATGTCCATTGATGAAACTGCTACTTTAAGCACATTTGTATTGTGTGTCTGATTCGTGTACATGGGTGGTGTGTGTGTGTGTGTGTATGGGGGTATGTATGTAACAGAGCACATATGCATGCCAGTGGACAACCTCGGGCATTGGTTCTCACCTTCCACCCCTTTGAGATACTGCTGTTCAGCACTGCGTAAGTCAGGACCCTGTGCACAGGACACTGTGTAAGACGAAACAGCTGGCCCTCAAGCTTCTGGAATGGCTTACTCTCCATCTCCCTGACAGAGCACCGAGAGAACAGAAGTTCTGGGTCCAGATTTAGATGAGTTTTTGGGTTTGAACTCAGACATTCACACTTGTGTGGTCAGTCCCTCCGCCCTGAGCCATCTCTCTCAGACTCTCTTCCCTGGTGTTCCACAGCTCTGGCTACTTTCTCATTAGCATTCAGGTTCCCCACCGCCCTGGTTGATTTAACCACAGTGGTCTTTCCTCGCTTGCAGTTTCTTTCCCCAAGTTTTCAGTCACTCATGGCAAACATGGTTAAAAATTATGGCGCAATATGGCAAGATCTGCTGAGAGAGTCCACATTCGTGTAACGTAAAAAAAGGTTTCTATCTACCAGTGTTCTGCTTCAGTGTAAGTTTGTGCATCGCGTATGTGCCTGGTGCCTGTGGAATCTGGAAGAGAGCATCAGATCCCCTGGAACTACAGCCACAAAAAGTTGTGAGCCATCACACGGTGCTAGGAATCGAACCTGATCCCCTGCAAGAGCAGTCGGTGTTCTGATTGTGGTTTTCAATGTTTCTTTCTACAAGTTATAACATTTATAAAACTAATGGGTTAATTTCAGTTGGCTTTCTTCAGCATATGACATGTTCCTATTTTTTTTCAGACTTTGTAATTTTGGATTGAATGCCACAGGTTTTATTTTGTTGTTTATTCATTGTTTTTATGTTTGTTTACTGAAAACTTAAATCACATGTACGTATGTATGCATGCATGTATATATGCATGCATGCACGTATGTATGCATGTGTATGGCAGCCAGAGGACAAACTGGGGACTTGGTTCTCTCCTTCTACCATGTGGGTCCCAAAGGCTAAGTTCAGACTGTGCGGCTGGTCTGCAGGCTACTTTACTGTTGGCGTCACCTCACTGGCCCAGATATATATTCTTATATTCTTTGTGGGACAGTTATTTTAGTTACTCCTGCACAGGTTGACCTTTCTGGGTTTTGCCTTTAATCTCTGTTAGAGAGAACTGGAGTTATGTTTAGTCTGGGATTCATTTTATCCTCACCACTAAGGCAAGACGTTTTACTATTCTGACAATTCTGTCCTTTTCCTGCCTTTGTAGTAGTCACACGTGATTCCTTTAATTCTTCCGGGCGATCCCTCTCTTGGGTTTAGGTAGTTTTTCCATACATGCACTGATTATATTGTCTTGAATGATGCAGGAAGGCCCTCTGAGATATGCACATTTTCCTCTCAGATACTCCATCATGCAGATGCTAGCTGCCTTGATTTTCTTGAAGGGACATCCTCTCTGTGTCCTCAATGAAGGGACAAGCTGAGCTTCTGTTCTCTGGGATTCCTCTCCTTTCAGACACTAGAATGGAACCTTTTTCTAGACAGCAGCCAGGACCATCAGCTCTGGGGCCCTCCTTGCTGGCTTCCTCTTTCTTGGCGATCAGGGTTCTATCCCAGCTGACACCCAGTGTCTTAAGTATTATTTTTCATAAATTCTTCCAGCTTTCCCGTTATTTCAAGGAGAGGCTCAATTTAATCCTGCAACTCCATCTTCCCAGCAGGCAATGTACCCTGAAGAGTGTTATTTCTCATTAAGTGAGATAATATTGTCTTACAAATGTGTGTGTAAATTTTATAAGCTCACGGAGCCTTTCAAGTTAACTACAATTCCACCCACCAATTAGAGAGCAATGCTATAAGAAACATGATATCCTTGGGAATTAGATTCTAAGATAAGGATCACAAGAACAAAATTACATTAATAAAATTCACAAGGCAACACCCAACTAATATATAAAGCAAACACAGGAAAAGCAAAATTTTTTTCACATAAAATGTTTGTAATACTTAGAACAGGGCACGAGAGCATCTGTATTTAAAATGTAGTTTAGTATAGTATGTATGCTTTGAGAAAATAACACTTAGGCCACATTTAGTAGCATGCACCTTTAATCCCAGCACTCAGAAAGCAGAGGCAAGTGGATCTTTGTGAGTTCAAGGCCAGCCTGATCTATATAGTGAGGTCCAGGCCAGCTAGGGTTACATACACAGTAAGACTCTGTTTCAAAACTAAACAAAACTCCCTAAAAACTAATTGTAGGATATTCAGGCAATAATGTTACACACATTTTCTATGTGGGTTATAAATTGAATAATAATAGTTAATACACATATTATTAATAAAAACATTCATCAATGTCTGTAATTTTCTGTCTGTCTGTCTGTCTCTCTCCTTTCCTTCCTTTCTTCTTTTTTTCTGTTTTGGTTTTTTGAGACAGGGTTTCTTGTTTAATAGCCCTATCTGTCCTGGAACTCTCTTGTAGACCAGGCTGGCCTCGAACTCACACAGATCCACCTACCTCTGCCTCCTGAGTGCTGGGATTAAAGGTGTGTGCCACCACTATCCAGCAATTTTCTGCATTTCTTAAACAAAATGAATTTCCTCTAACTTTGTTTTTTTTTTTCTTTCTTTTTTAACAGGTTAGCTCTTCCATTGCTTCACCACGGTCACAAGAACTATCAAGATCAATGTGCCTGCTTCTGCTGCTCTCCCCATGACCCTGGTGAGTGACAGCTTCCCATGACGGCACATGCTCAAATAAACACAGTAGGCATCTGAGTCATTCTCCGGCATCTGACACAGTTGGACACCAACAGCCCATTAGCTGTTTTCCTACACAAACCAGACTGGCAAAGCTGGAGGGTTCCTCTTATACAGAAGGCACAGATCAGCAACATAAAGACACTTTATAGCAGGGAACATTCCCTGGACACTCTTCCTGTCATAGCGATGAAATGGCATCCAGTCTCAACGAACACACCACTTCTTTCTCTGCCTCCTCCAGCCCACCACGGGCCCTTTTACTCACGACCAGGCAATCTTCTGGACACCTATTGCAAATCAGAGGCTACCAGTGCGGCAAGCATTGGTCCCCTCCCTGAACCATTGTAGACCTTAGCGAAAGCGACAAAGAAGAGTTTGTAGAATTCTCTGAATAAACTGCAACAGGCTGGGGGTTTCGCTGTCATGGCTTTGCCTCCCTGCCCTGGAGCCCATGACGATTCCAATGGGCAGAGGAACATGGCTGGCTCTCTGCTTTAGGAAAGAGCATTTTTAGGCCCTTTCAGCTCATTCCCACTGGTACCCGGGGATGCTGGGGCTGCAGGGATGCAGGGATTCTGGAGCATCTTTGCATGGCTATTACCAAAACACAGCATCACAGGAATCTCTCTTTCTGAGTCAGTAAAATAAGGCTCCATATGAAATCTGGCTAGCTGCCTGTCTTTACAAATATAGGTTTATTAGAACACAGACAGTCGAGGGTGTACATACTGCGCATGGTTGTGTGGTTGTGTTGATGCTTTCACAGTGAAGCTGTTAAAATACAGGCCGCATGGGTCTAAGCCCGCTCCGGCAAGGTGCTGTTGACCCTGCACAGGACACGTTTCTCAGTCTCTGTGTTAAGAGACAGAAGAGCTTGGGAGAAATGTGGTTAGTCTGTCACTTTCCTTAAAGACACCATGGCCAAGGGCAGTGCAGGTGTCCACTGATGCTGCATCAACAGAACACACGTCGAACCAAAGCAAAAGTCAGAGGCGTAAATTCGGAACGGCAGAAGCGCGCGTGGGACATGAGTCTGTCACAGTGTTTTTCACGTATAACCTATTTTTGCAGGATTTTGGTCATAAACATAACTAGATGCAAGGTACAGCTCTATATGGAATCTCATTGTTCGGGTTGCAAAGCCCCTAACTTCTGGAGGGTGTTCTCTCTTAATCCCAATAGCCACATGGCACTTTCAGACTACTAGGGCCCGGTGGAGTAAACCTGGTGATCTCTCATTTATCTGGATACCGGAAGAGTGACCCCATCACAAAGCAACAGTCCAGAACCGGGCTCTTCGTATTGACATGAAAGTGGCAGTGTCTGGTTGCTGTTACTGTCCCTTGTATTGGGCTCTCCGAATGGCATGTACACCAGTGCCTTCACTAACTACGAGACAAGGGGGCCGCTGGAGACACTTTGATAGGAAAACGACTTTGTAGGTAGGAACAAGGACAGAGGTTGCCGGTGAAAGCAACCCTGGGTGCTGTTGGGAGAAGGAACGCGGGGAGCGCTGGGGTTTGGCTTCCAAAGATGAAAGTAGAAAAATGGGGGCAGAGCACTGGAGTAGGGAACCAGCAACGGCAGACTTGGTTGACGGCTGGGGAGCGGAGGAAGCAGAGTGAGTGGCAATCTATTAAGTGGATTCTATGTTTAGCTTTTGCCATGAACAACCGGCACACAAAAGTCCCTGGGCATACTGAGTCAGCAGTGAGAGAAAGAGGGACAGGGGTAGGGGAGAGAAAGACAGTGGGAGAAGACAGAGAAGAAGGAGAAAAGACACAGGCGGGGAGAAAGGGGAAGAACAAGAGGGAGGGAGAAAGATAAGGAGAGAAGAGAGAGAAGGAGGAAGAGGCGGGGAGGGAGAGAGAAGCCTCATTAAAATTGTGTGCCCTCTCAACTCCATACCCCCCAGTAACTAGATTTGGGTCACATGACTGTAGCTGCTTTAGAATAAAGCTAGCTAAGAATCCACAAGGTCGAGGTGGCTGAACTCATGCGAAGTAAACACTGCATTCTATTCCTTTGCCCCAGCCTCCCAGTCTGAATTCCTCATCTTTCACCAGGACCGCCCCAAATTATGATTGATGTGAAGGCTGCAATAAAATGATACCATACTTTCAGTGCTTTCCAAAAATTTAATGAAATCAGGGAAACTGGCTCAAGTCCACAGAGCTGGAATCAAAGCTGGAGACCACGACCACTGCTTCAAAGACACATAGATGGGTTCAAAGGAAAGACAGCTGCGGACAAGTATTGATATTGCCTTTTCAGAGACCGACGACCCTTCCAGTGAATGGACCCTTGTTGACAATGCCAAGTGTGAGCAGAAGGGGAATGTTCTTGCCAACTTGAGAAAGTTTAAAATTTTCACCTTTTCCATACTGCCATGTCTAGCTGTCTTGGGATATGGGGTTAAGTTAGAATGTTTATGCGATTTCTATCAAGCTTAAGCAATTTCTATCAAGTTAGCTTTTGAAAAATGATTGGGCGATACGCTGCGAACACTTAAGAGACTCTTTGGGGATTAGTGGGTGGAAACATGAAAAAGCCAAGAGATTCCGGGGGGGGGGGGAAGAAGCGAGGTCAGGGAGTGAGCTGGGAAACATATGGATGTTGTAACGAAGCCCTCTGCTCAAGAGGAAGCTGACCCAAAGCAGCCACTCTGGGCCCTGAGGAAATGCCTCAGGGTTCCAAAGACCATGAACAAAACAGTGAAAAACAATACTGGAAAAAAATCCTGAGGTGTTTCCATCTCCATCACTGATAAGATCTTGGCTCAAGTTCCTTCTGAGGGGTCACCAGCCAAAAGGTATCCGTGCCCTATAAGATCACAGTGTGGCTTTTCTATTCTGGTGTGGTCCGGCAGCCACGCCCCATTCCTATAGATAAGAGGGCCAGAATAAACTTCTCTTTGTCATCCTTTGATTTAATCAAAACACTGGGCTGTTATCAGACAGATTTGTATTCTAGCTGTTACTTAGGTTTTACCCAGAAGTCTCCTCTGTGACCAATGACCCCAAACAGAGTTGTGTTGTCTGGTCTATGCTGCCCATCTCTATGCAGGAGGATAAACCTATGCAAATGTGACTCTCAAACCATCTATAACTCATGGCAGTCCTCAGGCAGACAAACAGCAAAACAAGGGCGCAGAGAACATTGGCTGGTAACTCCACAGCATCAGCAGGAAGGAGTTAATGGCCCTGTCAAACTGGCAGGCTGCCATCACGGTCCAACTTGGGCTAAAGGATTAACCGTAAAGCAATGCCCCACCACTGAATGGCAAACCATTGGCAAATAAATGTCACTATCTGCATGTGAGCTTTCTATTTCATCATTCATTCATTCCTTCATTCTACAGTGCTAAAGATTGAATCCAGGTTCTTGTATTACCTGACAGGAATTTTATCACTTATTTTTGATTTTTTTCCTTGGAGATGAAATCGCAGGTATCACAAGCTAGCCTCAACGTCACTGTGTGCCACAGCAAGCACATGCCCACAGAATGCACACTCACTTGATGCGATGGTTTGAAAGAAAATGACACCCAAAGGGAGTGGCACTCTTAGGAGGTGTGGCCTTGTTGGAGGAAGTATGTCACTGGGGGGGCAGTCTTTGAGGTCTCTTGTGCTCAAGCTTCACTCAGTGAGACAGTCAGTCTACTTCCTGTTGACTGCATGTCAGCATGTATCAGTCCTTCTTCAACACGTCTGCCTGCGTGCTGGAATGCTCCCCGCCATGATGATAATGGGCTGAACCTCTGAAAAAAAGCTGCCACCTCATTTAAATCTTTTCCTTTATAAGAGTTGCTGTGGTCATGGTATCTCTTCATAGCAATAGAAACCCTAACCAAGATAATAAATAAATACACAGATTTTTTTTTTAATTTAAGGGTTTTACTTTCCCAGTACTTTTCTTTCTTTTTTAAGATTTATTTATTTTTTATGTATACAGTGTTCTGTCTGTCTGTATGCTTACTGGCCATAAGAGGGCACCAGATCTCATTACAGATGGCTGTGAGCCACCATGTGGTTGCTGGGAATTGAACTCAGGACCTCTGGAAGAGCAGTCAGGGCTCTTAACCTCTGAGCCATCTTGCCAACCCTCCCAGTACTTGTCTATGTACCAGAGTTTATCCTTGCAAGTGAGGATAACCCTGAACTCCTGACCCTCCTGCTTCTGCCTATTGAGTGTTTGGATTGCGTGCGTTGACACTACACTGCATTTATTTCTGATGTTTTCAGGCTGAAAAGACAGTATCTACTGTTTATAAAAATGACTAACTGTTGCTGGGCCTAGTGACACACACCTTTAGTCCCAACACTCTAAAGCAGAGGCAGGGAGATCCCTGTGAGTTTGAGGCTAGCCTGGTCTATATATCAAATTATAGGCTACATAGTAAGACCCTGTCACAAAAAAAAAGGAAGACGGGAGGGAGGGAGAGTGATATTATTAAATGTTTAAATGTGGTTGGGTTCAGGGCTGTCACTACTGTTAAGATTTTCATGCTTCAATAAATAACTTCCTACCCACGCTCATAAAAGCAACCCGGATTAAACTGAGTGCAGTGTATGTATACACACACTCAACAGAACAAACAGAAAATAACCCATGAAAATAGGAGGGAGACTTGAAGGCGGTAAAAGGCTCAGGGGAAGTGGGAGGGGATGAGGGAGGGCACTGGGGGCTGAAAATGAGCAAAGTATGGCACGTATGTATGAAGTTGTCCACTACAAACATTTAAAAATGACGAATGATTTATGGTATTTTTAATTGGCTAAGCTAATATAATTTGATCTCACAGCAGTCAAATGGATCCACTTTCCACACTAAAATGGAGTACAATGATCTGTCTCCAGTGCTGGAGTACAACGATCCGTCTACACTGCTGGAGTACAATGATCCATCTACACTGCTTCTATGTACTGAGCATGAAACACGAGGAACAACGGTAGGAAGTTTGTGTGCACACAAGAACAAGCTTAAGTTTGAGTCTCCTGTCTTAGGGTTTGTATTGCTGAGATAAAACAGCAGAACCAGAATGAACTCTGGGAGGAAAGGGGTTATTTCCTTTTTAATTTTTTTTATTATTTTAAGTGATGTGTGTATCAGCATGTATATGTGCACACACACGTTGAGGCACACGCATGTGAGCGCCTGCAGAAGCCAGGAGAGGGTTGGACCCCACAGATCTGGAGGTAGAGGCTTTTGTGAGCTACCCAGCCTGGGTTCTGGGATTTCAACTCAGGTCCTCTGCAAGAGCAGCAAGTGCTCATAACCACTGAACCATCTTTCCACATAGAGAGGGTTGATTTCATCTTATAGGTTGTATTTAGACCATCATCCAGGGCAGTCAGGGAGGAGCCTGGAGGCAGGAATGCGGAGGCCATGGAGGGGTGCTGCCTACTGGCTTGCTCACTGTTTGCTTGCTCAGCCTGCGTTCTTACAGACCCCAGGATGAGCAGCTTTGAGGGGTAGGAAGTGCACTATCCATAGCCGAGCTGGGTCCTCCCACATCAACCCTCAATGAAGGAAATGCACCACAGGCCAATCCGGTCCCATCTTCTCAGGTTCCCTGGTTCCAGATGACTCTAGCTTGTGTCAAGTTGACATAAAAACTAGCCAGCCCACCTCCGGCTGAGGAAACTCAAGCATCAGAGAAAGGTAAGCTTGCTGGCCAACTCTTCGGAGGGACCCACGATAAAAAACCAAAAACCCATTTCTGTGCTTTACTTTTAGCCAAAGTATTTGCAAAGACCCTGGGTCCTGTGTTTGAAGAAGAAAAGTTAAATCTCTCAGAGCAGAATCCATTCAGCACAAAAATATACAGCAAGAAGTCTCTGCTATCCATTAAGCTATGCTTTATGCTTCAGATGACTTTTTAATCTCATACATCCCAGCCACCCCTCCCCCAACTAAACCAACGGTAGTCTTTGCTAGGGGGACATCTTTGATGCAGCCCAGGAACACTCTGAGATCCAGCAGCCACTGAGGTGTTGTCCCCATCTTCTATGACAGTGGAGGACACCCTGTCCTATGAGGATCACCTGCTGGTGGGTTAAGGTGACGTTGCCAGGCTGGGCGGACAGGGAGGGCCACCAAGGGATGCTGAGGATTGATTGGTTTACAGTGTTGGAGGAGGAGGGGTCTCCTTGCACAAGGTAGCGGGTTTCAGCTGAGGTGGACCACTGCAACAGGTTTGGGGAGGGGCATTGGGGGGGGAAGTGAGGAAGTGGGCAGAGCAATGTTGAGGAAAGGAGGGCAGAGGCCACTGTGCTGACTGGAGCTGTGGCTGAGCCTGGATCAACTGCGGAACTTCTGGGTTATGTGGGCCAATTTGTTCCCTCTTTTTGTCCAAGTTTGAGTCGAGTTTCTGTTATTTGAAACCACAAGAGAATTCTGACAAACAGGTTGAGCTCAACGCCTTGCCAGGCAGGAAACAGCCCCAACCCATTGCAGCCCAGGGTCTCTCAGCTCAGAGAAGAGGCAGGACTGGGGCAGCCCTGCAAGAAGGCAGGATTGAGGTGAGGCATCCTGGGACCGGAGGGCAGAGCTACGCCTGAACTCTACCAGGCCTTCCCTTCAGAAAAGACAGCCTAGGCAGCATCAGCTGCTCCCTGAAAACGACAGCAGAAACCCAGAAAGTGGGCAAACATTTGCTGCCTTGATATGGAGTGAACAATTTTGTTTTAATATTAATATTTTTAATGGAAATGATAGTGGATCTTTAACCAGTCTTTGTTAGGGTGGAAAAAGAAAATCTCCTATCTCCAAGTTGGATATTTCTCAGAAATTTAAAAGATGCCACGAAGAGCAAGTTTCAAATATATCACAGACAAAGTGAATTTCTTGGGAAGCAAGCTTCCTTAGAGAAACCAGAGGGCCACAACTCCTCAACTTGGCTCTTTCTACCAAGTATTAGCCTCTTTTCATTCTTGGATTTTTTTTGGAGACTCTAAAACAGAATATTCTTAAAGACAAACAATTTCGTTTTGTATTTTGAGAGCCTCTCCCTCTGTGTGAGCTCATCTAGGAGTGGCCTGGTCCCAGTAGCAGGAGTATGACGGGGGCCTTTTAAATCTCTGAGAGCACGTGCAGAGAAACACGGTCCCCCAGAACGCCTGCCGCCATCTATCACCATAACGTGTCCCAGTTTAAGTCCGAAAACAACAAAATCAAGACAAACACACGAAAGAAGAATAACAAACCAACCAGACACAACCCAGGCCTTTAGTTCTAAAGGTGTATTGTTCAAATACGTCATTGACTTCCAGCCAGAAAATGCAACGACAGCTGGAGTTGCTGCCCATCCCCCCAGTCCACTCCTGACATTTGGATGTTTAATTATCCTATTCGTTTAACTGTCTCAATATATTTGCATACGATCACAACAGTATCAGATGGAAGCCCTCATGAGTTTGTCAATATTATTTTTGGCTAGCCTCGTGGAAAGGAAACATGCTACGCTAAAGAGCCACAAATTCAAACAGGGAAATAAACAAATCGCCCCGACATCTGCATAAGCCTTATTTTTCAGTGAAGTTGAAAAGAGAGATGGGCATTTAACAAGATTAATCGTCTTACAAAACATTCAGGCTTCTCCCGATGACATGCTGCACGGTATCTGATCGCTGAGAGACAAAGGCTGCGTGGACGACGCATGAGGGGGTGAAGGAAGCTGACAAAGGAATCAAGACCCAAAGGTGGAACTCTTACTTTTTTAAATGTATACTTTGAGATTATACAAAAGACCTGCAATTTGTTTTAAAACTTATATTCTACTATTAAATTTGATTTTGCACATTTTTTTCAAGTTTTCCCCTTGAGACACTTAGAATAATGCAAACTGTTAGCTACCACCACTCAGGAGGAGATGTGGAGTGGAGCAAAAATCGGCAATAAACACAGACTGTGAATCCAGTTTCTCTCTCTTAAATACACACACACACACACACACACACACACACCCCCATGCACACAAGTAAGAGTAAGTAGCGCTCCTCACAGGCCAGATTCGCAACATTGCCCAGGCCTGTCCTTGAACTCCTGGGTTCCAGTCATCACCCCTCTGGATCAGAAGGTCACTTTAGGTCCCAATGTTTAATTCCTGAGGCCAAAGCCAAAGCCAAAGGCGTCAGGTGAGGTGGACATTTCTGAGAACAACTGCCATAAGCTTTCTAAGCCGTCCATCCAAGGTAAGCTGCTGGAATGAAATTCGAACCAAATAAGTGAGCAGTGATTTCCGCTTCTAGACTGTTTCTTTCTCTTTTTCTCTCTGTGTGTGCATATGTGTGACTGTATGCACGCATGCATGTGGGGATCATAAGTGAAACTTGGGTATCTCTCAGGATGCCATCTACCTTAGTTTTTGGGGACAATGTCTCTCATTGGCCTGGAAGTCACCAGACAAGGCAGCAAGCCCCTGGGGTCTGCCTGTCTCTGCCTCTTCAATGCTGGGATTACAACTGTATGCCATTGACAAGTGGTGGAGGTGCATGCCTTTAATCACCTGCAGAGGCAGGTGGATCTCTCTGAGTTCGAGGCCAGCCTGGTTTATAGAGTGAATTCCAGGACAGCCAGGGCTGTTACACAGAGAAACCGTAAAAAGACAAAACAAAACAAACCAACCAAAACCAAAGCCCAAACAACAACCCACATGTACACGCCATCACACCTGACTTATTACATGGATTCTGGGGATTCTCAGGTCCTCTTGCTTGCATAGCAAGCACCCTGCCTACTGAGCTATTTCAGTTTTCGAGTTCTACCACATACTTCAAGGAGTTTTATGCAGAAATTAATATGCTTGGTTGTTCGATCTTTTACTCCCTGTATTTAAGGGGCCACTCACCCTGTTTCTGCTTTGAAAAAACGCACTCCTGATATGCACATTGGATTCACCCATTCCTTTCCTGGTCTTAGAACACAAGTCGTCGCGGGAAAAGACTTTGCTCCCTCGATCTTTTATTCCTGGCAGCTCACAGGACATGGAAACGTTAAAAAGTGTTGGCCAGGCACGAGAGTAAAGAAGAACAATCTCAGTCATCTCTTGTCCTTTGACAACCAGGTTGATTGAACATGAATGGTTGACTTCAAAGGCTGCTTAGAAATTCCTTCCAGGTGGGAGCCTTGATGTGACCAGCTCTATTGTAAAGGTCTGATGGCCAGGCCCTTTGAAATAGGAAACTGTGCGTGCAAACCACATGCTAGAGCTTAAGCTTCGACTTACATCATCTGCACACAACAGTCTGAAGAGCAGGTACAGGGCTGGACTTTCTGGACTTTTTCTGGGAGTTGTTTGGGAGCAACTGTTGCTAGGCTCCTGCCAGCGGCTCATCAGTGCTAGGCTCAGAGATGTACCACTGAGCCCAGAATAATCGTGGTTTTAATGCTCATGAGATGTTCACGTCTCCAGATCCCTAATCTGGTAACAGACTTCCTCATTGAACCTTAGACCCAGTACCAAGTGCCCTCGTGTCTGCTCCTGAACTTGTAACATGGCTTCACTCAACATGTTTTTACAGCCATGCGCTGCCGTGCAGGACAGCGGTAATGTAGGAGGTGTGAACATGGTCCTCACGGAACTCTGCCTACAAGGATGGTGTTGGGTATGTGGGTATGGGCGGGGCTCCAATCATTCCCTAAGTGGGAAGACTGGCTCACTCTGTCCAAACTCTTTTGTTTTTTTGTTTTTTTAAACAAGAAATTAGGTTTACGCTTAAAATCTGCTTTCCTTTTGAGAATCTGCAATTCGATGCTCATGTGATTAGTCCCAATAAAACCCTTGGGGCCTGAGTCTCTACTGAGCTTCCTTGATTGGCAGCATTTCAGGAGCTGTCACAAGTCACTGCTGGACTCTAGGTAGAGAGGGCTTGGGAGCTCGCCCTGGTTTCTTCTCTGCATTAGCCTGTGTGAAGGTCCTGCTATTTTGTTTTGTTTTCCACCTCTGCAATAAATCAAGTATGGTTGCATGCTGACTTAGAAGTCCTGCGGAGGAACGGCTGTCCCTGTAAATGATCCTGGGGACCTCTACAAACAATCACCCTTCCCCTAAGATGGTCCTGTCTCTTTGACTACAGCTCTAAGGAAATGGTAACTCCATCATCAGTAGATGTCAGAATGAGGACCACTGAGGAATTGTTTTTCCTGTTTTCTGACCACTCAATGTCCATAACCTCTTACCCCGTCTCCTGCCTCTGCCTCACGTAGGCTCTTCTGTGTCTTTCTACCTCTTGTCATCTCTCAACAAGGTCTTCCTGCCTCTGACTGCTCCCCCTCTCTGCTCCATCCATCCTGCTGCCTGAGTGATCTTTCTAAAATGCAAACATAATTATGATATTGCCAGACTCTCAAGCCCATGTGACCCGAGTCAAGCCTTCCTGCCCAGTGTCATAACACATTGGAACTCTCAGCTTGCACAGGATGGCTGTATTAGAGGACATTAGCAATACCGTTTCAGGCCTTGAAGTTTTGAACCTCCTGCCTCTTTGTTCTGGATTGCCTGGTTACGTTGTTTGTTTTGCTCTATCAAGATCAGGCTTGGGTGACTCTTCTCTCTGCTGGACATCCCAGCCCTCAGTGCCACCAACCCTGCAGGCTCCTGGAGTCGATCAGCCTCACTCCATTTGAGGCCCCAGCTCTTAGTCATCTCCATATACAACTTGTGTCTCTCACCAGCTTGTTCATTCCTCAAACTCTTTTTTTTCTCCCCCTTTCTGGCCTAGTTTCCAGCATTCCTCCATACATGCTGAACAAGTGAATCAGAGCTCAGGCATTTGTGTGGCTGCAATGGCATGGGTTCCCTAGGTTGGGATAGCTTAATAAATGGTCCCTGTTTGCCTGAGGACTTAAAAGAAGAGGGCTAGTCATTTCTGGTGGGAGAATCCTAGTGCCCAGACTTTTGGGGACCACAATAAAATCTCCAGTGAGTTCTTTGGGGGTGCATATCTCATGCCAAGGAGACATACTGAAGCCCCCACTATCTAAACCATCTGCTGAGTTGCTCCTGTACTGATATCCCATGAATCCAATGCTACCTCATCTTGAAGGTGTCCCCTGCTGACTGGCCTGCTTTGCCCCTTGTTGAACTCCTGTCCTCCCTTGAGTGACTCCAGTACCTCCCTTGCAATACAGGAAAGGCTTCAATCTGGAACTCAATAAAAGTCAAAAACCCATTGAAAGCATCGCCTCCCCAGTGCATTATGCAATATCCTGAGGAAGAGTTCTTCCTCGCCGTGCCAAGGGGGAGCTGGGCGTGCTTGCAGGCGCTGTGCACAGCTGCCTCCAGGGAAGCTATAGTATGGGGTATTGCGCATGCTCTAGAAAGTGCTCTGGGACATGTCAATCACTAGGTAGGGGACCCGGGTAGCAACAGCATCCTGTTACCTAGAATTCAACAGAACCAGAAGAACAGAGATTGAACCCCAGCCTCTTCATCCTCAAGAGGGTGTCATTTCTCACGAAAAGCAAGACCCCAACACCTACCAACTTTTATATTTTGACCTTTTAATAATGCCAATTACAGGTAGTTTAGAATGACAGGAACCTAAAATGGAAGAGAGATGAGAGGGCATTGGTGTACCGTGGGATAAAGGCACCAGCTATACAGAGGTGAACGCTAAACCTAGGCATCCTGCTGCACAAAGTGTCCCACCAATTTGCTTACCACTAAGCAAAAGAAATTATTTGGGTAAAAGGTGGTACATTTACACAATGGAGTACTACAAAGCAGAAAAAAATAATGACATCTTGAATTTTGCAGGAGAATGGATGGAGCTAGAAAACATTATTTTGAATGAGATAATCTAGACACAAAAAGACAATTATCACATGTACTCACTCATAGGTGGTTTTTAAACATAAAGCAAAGAAAGCCAGCCTACAAACCACAATACCAGAGAACTTAGACAACAATGAGGACCCTAAGAGAGACTTACATAGATCTAATCTACATGGGAAGTAGAAAAAGACAAGATCTTCTGAGTAAATTGGGAGCATGGGGACCTTGGAGGAGGGTTGAAGAAGGAAGGGGAAAGGCAGGGAGGGGAGCAGAGAAAAATGTAGAGCTCAATAAAAAAATAAATATTCGTGTAAAAAAAATATACAGAAGGAGTGAGAGAGAGAGATTCTTTGGGAGACCTGTGGGGCTTCATTGAACTGTGGTAGACCAAGAGATCCAGGTGGGCACAGATGTCTTCCAAAGAGGGGAACCAGGGCCTCACAGGTGTGGCAAAGGGTGAGGTATTAGGGGTACGGTATTAAGGGCATGCCTGAGTCACACCTGTCCCCTTTCACTATGGCAATTATATGTTCGTCCATAAATGATTATCTTCATATCTTGTGGGATAAATGGGACTCCGTAGGGTCATTATCATCCAGTATGGAGAACAATGTGCAAGTGTGTAGCGGAAATGATTTCGGTTGGCTGTCACCAGCAGGACATCCCTAAAGCAAAATGAATCATGTTTCTGTGACCCATACCCAAATCTCTGGAAGATCAGAAGTGCAGGCGGTATAAGACCCAGGCCATTAGTGCCCTCACCGGCTGTTCTCTGGTCTCCATGTCAGCACTGCCCATGCTGGTTCCTGCATGGTCCTTCCGACTCTTTCTCATGGGCAGCCAAATGCTATTAATTTTATTCAGTCAATGTGGGAGATTGGCTGGTTCTGCTCTTATTGTGTATGGAAATGAAGTGAGAGAAGAGGCTGGATTTCAACTCATCACAAATATGCCATAGGCAGTGCCTGACACCCAGAGAAATTAGCATTCCACGTCCAACTGTCCTCACAGGTGAGATGGTTCCCTCACATGCTGCTTGGATTGGTGGAGAGAGAAGGCAGGGCCGAGTGCCGTCTTCTGTGTATGTGAGGATGCTTTTCTCGCTCGGGAGAATCTATGTCTCTTCTGTAGAGAAGCACTTGGAAGCAGTGACATCATTTATATTTCATTCCTTCATTTTCTAGATGCCAATCCCCAAACGGGGAAGTTTTCAACCAAGAGCCCGAGCAAGTTCCCTTATAATGAAATTTATTTGTGTGAGCCTGTGGTTTGTGTGTACGTGTGTAGCCAGAGGGTGATGGTGGCTCAATTGTGTGAGCCTGTGGCACGTGTGTACGTGTGTACGTGTGTAGCCAGAGGATGATGGTGGCTCAATTGTGTGAGCCTGTGGCACGTGTGTACGTGTGTAGCCAGAGGATGATGGTGGTTCAATTGTGTGAGCCTGTGGTACGTGTGTAGCCAGAGCATGATGGTGGCTCAGTCGCTCACCACTTTATTTTGAGACAAGGTCTCTCACTGAATCTGGAGCTCACTGTTTGGTGAGGCTGGCTGGCTGGTGAACCCTAGGAATCTGCCTCCTGAGTTCAGAGACTACAGGAGAGGTCTGTCAAAGCTTGTCTTATCATGTGAGCTCTGGGGATTTGAACTCAGGTCCGCATGCTTGAGAGACAAGTAGTTTACTGACTGAGTCACCCCCCCTAGACTCCTGAAGCCATTTTGACTTTGTTCACAAAAGTGGTATTTCTTTGAAATCTGCAAACCCATCCTTCCTCTGTGTATGTGCACATGTGAGCATTCCTCGGCCCCTATGTGGGGGTCAAAGGACAACTTTCAGGAGTCAGTTCTTCCTACTGAGGATTCTAGGAATCAAACTCAGGCTTTTTGGCCTGTGTGGCAAGCACTTTTACCTGCTGAGCCAACTTGCCGCCCCATTTCACTAAGATTTTATGGAAGTATTGGACTCGGGGCATGAAGATTTTAGATATCATTTGCCCCCATCATGATATTACTTTTAGATATTTTGAAGTTTCTGCTAACAAACTGGTTGGCAGAAGCAAAGTTTAATTCCACCAATTCACAGAAAATAGGACTTATGCCCAGCATAAAAATCAGAACAATTTTTAAAGAAGTGAAGTAGGGCTGAGTGGTGGCGGCTCACACCTTTAATCCCAGCACTCGGGAGGTGGAGGCAGACTCTCTGTGGTCTACAGAGCTAGTTCCAGGACAGGCTCCAAAGCTACAGAGAAACCCTGACTTGGGAAAAAACAGAAGTGAAGTAGGTTACGAATCCTGACCTGTCATTTCCTATCTATGGCTGTCCTCTGTGCTTTCTCAGAGCAGAGACAGAGATGTGACTTCTCCCTAAGGATGCTGGGAGCCAAAAAAGAGTCAACACACACAAACAGCTCTGAGCATTGCCTCGCTCTTGGGAGTGTTCAATAAACATTAGCTCTGACTATAGCGCTGATTTTATTATAAGTGATTTAAGTATCCCTTTATTTCTCTTTCCCTTCCTATGCCCCCTTTTCTGAATGTACGGAAGAATGCACCTAGGGTCTCATGAGTGCTAGGCAAAGGCTCTACCACCGAGCCATGCTTCCTGGCATTCATTGCCTTTTTTTTTTGTTTTAAAATTAAAGATAGTCTTATTTATGTAGCCCTGGCAAGCCTGGAATTTGCTGTGTAGACCAGTCCTGCCTGGCCTCTGAGTGCTGGGATTAAAGGTGTGCACTACCACGCCTGGCCACTCGTATGCATTCTTATAATGTTGACAGTATATACTATGAAATCTCATCCTAGCTCCCTAAACAGCACCCTAAGTCATAACCCATTTTAGATATGGAATCATAGCATATATTTCAAGACAATCATTCTGAATGGAAACCATGTGAGAAGTTATACATTATACTTACGAACAAAGATGCTTTTGGAGCCAGAAATATATCAACCCACGGGCTCAATAAAGATCCATGGAAGCTGACAAGATAGTGCGGTGCTTGTTCACAAGTCTGGTGACCTGAATTCCATCTCCAGAGCCCAGGGTGGAAGGAGAGAACTGGCTTTCTAAAGGTGTCCTCTGACCTCCACATGGGTGCTGTGATAATGTGCCCCACCCTCCACCAACACACAGTAATAATAAATTAAAAAAAGATACAGAAACAAAGAAAGAAAACTCCAACGGGAGACCTCAGGATTCACGGAACTGGAGCAGGCAGACTCTTTGCTCTGAGAAACGGAAGGGGAGCCAAGGCTGCTCACTGACAGTGGCGGGGTGGGGGTGGGGCTGGCTGCTGCAGCGGGCCCTGTGCACTTCACGTGAACTGAGCCAGTCCTCCATCACTGTCCTCAGCTCGGATCTGTGATCTCAAGAGTTCTGGGGGAGGATTTATGGGGCATATTTTACAGAAAGTGCTGTAGACATTCCCCACCGCGATTGCGATGTACCGTTAACTACTTACTGCCTAAGCGAAGGCAGCCTCCTGCATGAAGGTCTGAGTGGTCACGGTACTTTCATCGTACTGCAGAAAGCCATCGCTTCTTCTAACCACACAGCTCTAGGAATGGGTTCTTCTCCTCCTGAAATACTTCCTAACTTAAAGATACAAGCCTCTGCTTGTACCTCAAGAGAAAACCAGGATGCTCTACAGACGCCAAAAGGGATCCCCTTTGTTGGGTGGGGTACGGTTTCTCTTCTCTCTTCCTGCCAAAATGTTTCCACCTTCAAACAGAAGTGCACTCCACTCCTTAAGACAAACATCAAAGCTAAAACAAACTCCAGCTGTCAAACAGCTTTGCTTTAAGAAAAAAAATAGTTATGACAAGATGCCACTGAATAGTAAAGCACTTATAGCTACCAGTGTAATGGCTTTTATTTGTGTGAGAGGCATTTATTAACTTGGGAAGGAATGCCAATGACATCATGGGCTTGGGAGTTACACTGACCCGTGCAGAAGACCGAAGTGGATGAGTCCTTGTAGGACACGTACTATAAATCAAGCTGAAACGAGAACTCCCCCACCTTTTTTTTGAGATGGGGTCTCACTATGAAGCTCAGGTTGGCCTTGTGACCCTCCTCTCTCAACCTTAGTGGTTCCCAGTGGCTTCACAATAGCCTGCGTCATAGCAAGTCAGCTGAGAACCGAGAAGGAGAGTCCATCAAAATAGCTACGCACAGCAGACAAACTAGAAGGGCCCCAAACCAGAAGAGGTTTCCCCTTGATAAACAACTCTACTTACTGGTGTGGATCATAGTTTGAGACAATCTCAGAGGATGCTGATCCACAATGAAGCAGCAGCTCTGAGTTAGAATCCCCAGCGCGCCTGCCAAAAGTCAGATGTGGCTGCCGTGCCTGTACCCCCAGCATCGCTTGTGTGTGTAAGATAGGTGAGTTTGAGAGTTTGCTGGCCAGTCAGACTTGCCAGGATCAGTTTCCCAGCCAGCGAGAGGACCGGGCTCAGGGAAGAGAGGCAGAGAGAGAGAGAGACCCCTGGTGTGCTGCTCTGGTCAAAACGTGTACCTGCACAATCATGTGCACACATACCGCATGCACACACACACACACACACACCATACACATGTGCACACACACACAAACACACACACCATACACATGTGCACACACACAAACACACCATACACATGTGCACACACATACTACACACAGAAGACTATAACAGCAGTGAAAAAGTTCGAAATGACAAATGCAACACATTGCCCCAAAATACATACAAAAAGCTATAATTTCAGTGTTCTATTTTAACGGGTGTGGTACTGTCTGAATCACAGGCATCTCGTAGTATCTGTAGGGGACTGGTTCCAGGAACCTCATGTATAGTATCCCTCTACCAAACACACAGATGCTTAAGTTTCGTCTATGAAATGGAGTTGTATTTACAGATGTGTTGTAAGAAGGGCTGTTAGTTCGTTCCCAGCTGCTGAGCCCTGAAATAACCACACAGAATCTGTATTAATTAAATCACTGCTTGGCCTATTAGCTCTATCTTCTTATTGGCTAACTCTTACATCTTAATTTAACCCATTTCTATTAATCTGGGTATCGCCATGTGGCTGTGGCTTACTGGGTGAAGTTCCATCATCTGTATCCAGAGGGGCTATATGGCTTCTCATGACTATGCCCTTTTTTTCTCCCAGCATTCAGTTTAGTTTTCCCTGCCTAGCTCTACTCTACGATATCAGGCCAAGCCAGTATCTTTATTAACCAATGATATTCACAGCATACGGAGGGGAATCCCACATCACAGATGTAGACCAGGCTGGCCTTGAACCCAGGGATCACCTGCCTCTGCTTCTCAAATGCTAGGATTAAAGGCATGCACCACCACTGTCTGGCCACACTCTGACTCTTAATGACACAAATACTTCCAAACCCTATCCCAGAGGAGGCAGATTGGAATCTAAGGGCTCCCATCTCCTCCAGCTTTCTCTTTACCTACAATTGTTCTATCAGGGGTTGACCTTCTAAATGGCGGGCAGATGTGAGCCCGCTTGGGTAACACTTAGAAAACGAGAGGACTGTAAGGCCGGGGTGGAGCTCAGTTGTCCATATGAGGTATGGGGTTTGGTCCCCAGCACTAGAAAGGAAGGGAACAAGATCGGAACCTTCAGTCTCATCTACCCATCTATCTCCAGGAAAGGCGGGGTAGGGACTGATCTCTACAAAAGCTCTAGAATAAACTCACAAGACCTTGATTTTGGTGAACTATGGGGAGAGAAGCTCTAGCAGCGGGGCCCTTCCAGAGGGCACCTGATTTCTCTCTTTCACAGTAACCAGAACAAAGCAGTCATGCATGGCCCCCAGTTCCGAAGCCCTCCAGCAGCTTACGTGAAGCTGAGAAGAGGGTCGTAGGGAGCACGGTTGTAGTCAGCCAGTCCTAAGGAGGATGAGTAGTCCGCCTGTGTGACTGAGCCTCTGTCTATGGCACCTCACACCACCTACAGGCAGACTGTGTCAAAACTGAGTTCTAGGGTTGAGTTGTACTCGGCCGCCCTTGGTTTTGAACTGATTGCAGAGTCTATCTGGAAACAGGCGGATAGCATACTTCACAGATTCTTCCTCTATACTGGGATGTTTGATGATGTAAATCTACATCTGGAGCCTATCAGGAAGGTTGATGTATTTGGTCCTGGCTTTATGGCCAGCACCTAGTTGGGTGAGGATCACCAGGACACTGATTCCAAAGGCTACAAGGTAGAAAGACTGTGTGAGCCCCTGAGCCTGAACATCTAACGCCTAGACTGTTTTAGACTTTTCTGAGCCCAAGATGGCAGTGCTGATGGGTTCATCGAGGCAGGAGGATCCTCCTAAAGCCCTCCTTTCCCTTTCCTCTTTGAGAACTGGATACTCAGCCGGCAGCCAAGTTACAGCGCTACATGGGGTGTCTATGCAGGAAGGTGTACAGACCTGAAAGCATGCATTTTACTTGAGGGAGCAGGGCTTGCATTAACAGGAGACCTGGGTAAGGTGACCTGGTAGACTGAGAAGCCACCCAAAGGAAGTGCACGTGACATGATTTAGCTGGGTGGAGCTGGAGGTGTGAATGACATGTACTTGATGAAGAAATGGAATGTTCAGAAGAGAACAATTAAATTCCCACAGCAACACCCCCCCCCCCCCCGCATCCTAGGGAGGGCTTGGGAGCTGCTGTGGCTATGCATTTAGGGGAGAAACAGAAATGTCTGGAAAATGAAAAATGACTCTTGGAAAGTACAAACAGACATGGGTACTGTTCTCCCCACAACTGATTCTTGGGGGTGGAGTGCCCAGTCTCAGTTGGAGACTGACATTCATGATGGGTTCAGCATCTTAAACTTCCAAGCTTCAATTTCTTCCTTAGCAGACTCCAGTACCTTTACTAGAAATGGCCCGGGGAGCATCCTTAACGCGATGCCTCGTAAATTCTTACCAGCAGCTAGTGAGGAGGTTATGAATTTATTCCATGACTTCTATAGCCTGAAAAAAATGTCTTCACTGATCATTTAAACTGACAAAATTATTTTCCTAGACCTATTTATACTTGTTCCTTGATTTTCTACCACTGAGTCGAGCCAGACCAAATGAAAGGCTCTGCATTTCCACTGACATTCAGAGAAGGCGGCGATAGCTCTTCTCTTTCCATTCGAGCTAATACTCACACCTGGATAACTTACTAATCACATATTCAGTTCAGCTTGTAAGCTACCATGAATCCCAGAAGCTACCAGTTAAATCCCGCCGCTCGTTGCAACTCCAGTTTTAAAGAAAGATGTTTTCCTTAAATGTTTCTCATTTCACTCATTCTTCCTGCTAAGCTCTCAAACAAACTCTGAGGGTGGCCCACTCTTATTTTTGCAACACTGGCATTTTGGTTTTAATTTTATTCCATTTTCATAAGTGGCCTCCTTGCTTCAGAGTGCATGCTTCTTGGCACAGCCTGCGGCTATGGAAGTATGAGAGAGGGGCACAGATTATGACAAATTCTGGAAGTGTAAGTTGAGTTGATGGCTTTCCTTCAGAAGTCCTCATGAGCAAGGATGTATTTTTGCTAACATTCCTATGCTAGGACTCCAAACCAAAACCCACGAGAGAAAATAAGGAGGCCATCCATGCAGGTGGGAGAGAAACACCAGACTGCATCCATCACTAGAGAAAACAATAGATTGAGACGCCGATTGTAAGCTAAGAACTACATACGCAGAAAGCAACAGAAGGATGGTCAACTCTAGCCTGGGATTATAGTTCAGTGGTAGAAGGCTGGGCGAGCACGTATAAGGCCCTGGATTCCACCCAGCACAGGATGACATTGCAACTCAGTGGGAGGAATCTTCTCCCCACCTTCCCCCTCTCTCACGCAGTCCAGGTGCTTGAACTCCGGATCCCATTGTCTTTCCCTCCTGAGTGTTAGAATATGCCACCAGGCACCATTTCCACCAACATTATCTACTCCACAATGGTCCTGGTGGAGGCCTGCTTTCAGAGAGGAACTTCGCAGTTATGCAGAGTAGAATCTGTCTTCCAGTCAGGAAGGAGAAGACTGGAGGAAACAAATGACGGGAGCTAGATGACCTCTAAGAGCAGAAAGACGCCATCCCCCTGAGTCACAGAGCTTTCTCCTCTTGTCTGTCGGCCAATCGCTTTTGGAAACCGACGATACCAGTCACCTTCCGCTAGGACACATGATGCTGAAAGTCCAGGAAGGTTCCCTTTGCTTCTGGCCAGACACACGTGTGACTTCCCTGGAAGAAGGCGTGCTGCCAAGTGTTGTGGGGGACACAGCACAATGACAAACACCTTGCCAGTACACCATGTCAAGAGGAAGCAGCTGATGCAAGGGCCATGTTTGAGGAAAGCAGGAAATTCTGATGTGTTGATAGGGAAGAGAGGGGAAGGGAAACCACGTATGGTAGGGAAGAGAAGGGAACTGCCAAGAGCCCAATCAGGGGTCAGGGGTCACAGGGATCAAGACAGAGTGGAAGCAGCTTCATTTTGATCTCCGGGCATAGATGCCAGCAGGCAGGGCACTGGAGTGGGGACCATGTCCTGCAGAGACTTTTGTGAAAGAGGCTGGGGGTTTCTCCACTGATCTATGTGGAGATGGGGGAAGGGGGGAGCAGGTGGTTTTGAAGAAGCGCATGGCTGTTAGCTCCCAATGGATGACCCAGGTTGGTGGAGTTTCATAGGGTGAACTCTTCATTTGGTGACTGCTTGTGCGTCTCCCTTAAAGCCCAGCTTAGGGAGTGTTTAATTTTCTCACTGTGTAAATGGATGTAAATCTCTGGGAAAATGCCACAAGTCATCAAGTCATACCTCCGAAGAAAATCGACAAGGTCTGAATAGATTCACCTTCTGTGCCCAGGAGAATTTAGAAAGTGCTTAGTTTTTTTTCCTTCCATTTTCTTTTTTTCTATTGATTTTTATTGAGCTCTACATTTTTCTCTGCTCCTCCCCCTGCCTCTCCCTTCCCCTTCAACCCTCTCCCAAGGTCCCCATGCTCCCAATTTACCCAGGAGACCTTGACTTTTTCTACTTCCCATGTACACTAGATCTATGTCTCCAGAAGTCCAGGGGGAAAGTACCCGGCAAGCCAAAAGGACTTCAATGACCCGAATCAAACCCGGCAGGCAGCTCCACATCCAGCCCATACTTAGCAGAGAGGGAGGAGGGAAAGCAGAGCGAGTTCAATGGAACGTGAGAAAGAACAAACCGGCAATGCCTCCGAAGGGTGGGGCCCCAACTTGCTGTTCTCACCCCCTCCTCCTTGTATCAGGTCCAGTAACTCTCCACCCAGTATCAGCCGGGTGTGATGTCACTGACTCCCCCACTGGCTCCAGCAGCTTCCTGCTTTCTGGAAACCAGCTAAGGCAATGATGTCAAGGGTGCACCTGGTAGCGATGTGGCCAAACCAGGGCACTTACAGCAGAGATAAAAGCCATAGCAAGTTGAAGCTAATCTTCTAGTCCCTTTCCACTAGGAAAAAATATAATAAAAAAAGGTGTGTGCATGCATGCAGAATCCTTTGTTCACCTTCTACTCTGCCAGGCACCGGTCCCAAAGGGAATGGACTAGAAGGGAAAGAGGGAAGGACCCATGCGGATTGTTACAATGTCATGCTGTCCCTGCCACAGTGTATGTGCTTGCTACAATGCCACGCTGTCTTCCTCACGAATCTGGGAGACAGACCCCAGCGTGTTTATATTTCTTAGAGTTCAGTAGCTACTCTGGTCCTTAGAAATGCCCTATATGGTGCTGTCTAACACAGAAAATACCACGAGGAGACCTAATCTCCCCTAGATGAACTGCAAGATTGTTTTAGCCTGAGATTCCAGTCAAGACTGTCACTGAAAACCAGACTGCATGGCATCAAATTAAGCCCCACAGTGGTTAATAAAAAAGGAATTCAGTGTAGGCATAGTAACTCAGGCATATAATTCCAGCATTTAGGAGGCTGAGGCTGAAGAATTGGGAGCTCAAGGCTAGCCTGGGCCATGTAGTGAGACCCACTAACCCCCACTCAGCAAAGCCCCCCTAACCCTTTAAGAAAGAACTCACAGTGCAAATTCTTCCAGAGCTTTTGTTCAAAGCCTTAGTGCTGATATCAAAGGAAAACAGTCATAGAAAAAGCTGCCTTCATGGACATCTGCTAAGAATTCAAGCTTGGCTGGATACCTCTCCATGCTGTTATGAGAATGTATCGCTGCTTAGGAAAGTTCTTTGAGAAGAAAGGAGCCTTTCACCCCTTCAACACCCCGATACAGAATGTGAGGGGGCCCAGGACTAATTACCAGGGAGAAACCTCTTACGTCCCTTTTGCAGAAACACGGGACAGATCCAGACACCATCCTCAGAGCACATGTTTCATAGGGCCACTCTTTCTGGTTCCCCTGGTTCGAACCCAGCAGGACAGCTGCAGAACCCCACAGTCCCAACAGCCAAGCTACAGCCACAGGGACGGATCCCACATGCTGGGATGATCCGACTCTCCTGAAAGTATCTAGCCCAAGCTAAATATTGTTATAAGCCCTTATGGTTTATCATTTCTCCATTTATTGTATTTTCATATTATCAAAGTGATATATGCTGCCTCAGACTACGGGTTTGGTGTTGACTTTCTGGTCCTTTCTCTAAGGAGTTTGTCTTCCAACATTCCTTCACACATGTGGCTTACAAAGTAACATTTTCATGCCAGGTGGCCAACCAGGCTTTGTAAGTTAGAAAGTAGAGACTGTTACCCATAGTAGCACAGCTATTTTTTCCCCTTTGGCATGGGATTATTTTCTGAGAAGTTGTACAGTCTCTTGGGTTTACTGGCTATTAGAGACCACTAGCTCTGGGGAAAAGAGCAGTTTGTAAAATATGAGGTTGGGATCTTCTCTTCCTCCCCACCACAGATGCATGCCTTTGGCAAGTTACTTCTTTTCTTTTGATAATGCATTTAACTATATTGTATGTGTATTGGTGTGAAGGTATCAGCTCCCCTGGAACTGGAGTTACAGACAGTTGTGAGTTGCCTTGTGGGTGCTGGGAATTGAACCCGGGTCCTCTGCAAGAGCAGTCAGTGCTCTTAACTGCTATGCCATCTCTCCATGTCTTAGAGAAAGATGTACTGAGTGGTGGAGGTGTACTGGCTGACAATATTATATTATTTCACAATTTTCAATAATATATTGGGAAGAATATGTATGTATGGCATCATCCCAAAGACACAAGAACACACAGGAATGTGTTCTTTAAATTCTTTTATATTAATTAATTTTGTGTGTGGGTGTGAGAGCGAACGCATGAGTGGAGCTCCGAGGATGACTGCTAGGCTCTCTCTCTCCACCATACGGGTCCCTGGGACAACTCAAGTCATCAATCTTGGCATCGAGCATCTTTATCCCTTCAGCTATCTTGTTGCCCAGGTTGCATTCTTACATAGAAACAAAGAAAGCTACTTTAGGAAGAAATACGCAGCTACCCGAACACGTACGGAAACCACCACATCACCACAGCAAGATCTTCTGGTGCCCGTGAGCCAAGGCGTTCCTGTGGAAAAGGCTTGGGCGGTGAGACAGACTAGAGAAGCTTCCACACTGAGTGAGGCGTTGACCATCAGCAACCGATTGAGTCAATCAACACCAATGGAAGCCATGACCAGACAGAATGTTCTGTGTCGGTTCCACCACAGAAATACACGGGCTGGCCAGGTAAATAAAGGAAAGTACAGGTATTTAAGCAGCTAAACTCTGGAAGGGATAAAGTAACCGCCATCTAGCATTTCTCCATGGGATTTCTCAACAGCAGTCGGACTGAACACAGTATTAGTCGAGGCTAGACTGGCTTATGCGTGATTCTTTGCTTTTAAAGATCAGCGTGCGCAGCGTGCGATAGCAAAGGCGTGAAGGGTGTCTGCCTCCCTTCAGGACATATCAAGAGGGGACCTTTGTTCTGAAGCCCACAGCATTCTGTCCATACTGGCTTTCTTTAGCAAAGTCTGCTTACCAGAGGCCCACAGAGGCGGTCTGGCTAAGTGAGTGAATCAATCAATCAATCAATGCTAGTAAAGAATGGAGAACCTTTCTGATTGGGAGGCCTGAAGGGGGCAAATGCTCTGGCCTCTCTGATGTGAACTGACTAAGCATAACACTGATTCATTCTGCTAGAATTTTCCCACCTGCAGGAGCGAGTTCCCCCGGTGTCACCATTCCTTCCCCTTAGTCATCCCACCAGGAAGTTATCACCGTGTCTCTCAAAGGGGTGAGCAAGGTTAGAAGCATTCCAGCAGCCCGTGGCAGGGCCCAGAGTGGGGTCAAAGAAAGTAAATTCCAGCCTTATTAGGAGATCCTGGCTTCCTTGGGGGAATTTGCCCAGCTTGCTCGCAGCTTCCTGTGTTGTCAATGAAAGCAGCCTTCTCACCGCCTCCCAGTGACAGTGTCCTGCCTTCCAGGGCTCCCTTTGCTCAGGCTCCACTTCCTGAGACTCCTCAGGCCTGATTGTGAGCGGACACTCCCTCTGTCCCTGAGAGGGGTCACAGGAGGAACTTCTGAGGCTGGGAGGTGAGATAACGGCACAGAGGGCTGCTCCCGGAAGCTCTGTGAGCTGTCCCTGCTCCAGGGCTAGTCACACACTCATTTATTAAGTCATCACGAGTCCAAGAGCCAGGCCGGGGAACAGGCTGGGAGCGAAAGTGCACTCTGATGTTCCAGAACAGCTTTGGTCTTAGGCTGGCCGTGGAGGGGGAGGAAAGTGAGAAGTCTCACTCACAGAACCATCTCCCTGGTTGTGGCTAAGTTTCTAAGAGGGGTGCAGACTTTTTCCTATATCCCAACAACCCTTCCAGTGATCCAATACCAGACTCAATCCTGTTCCGGTCAATCTACTGCCTTTTTGTGCCCATGGTTGGGTGCTCCCTCTGTCCCTTCCTCCTCTTTTTCCCTCTTTCCTTTTCCCTTTCTCACCAAAGACAAGGCCTCACTATGTAGATCTGGAACTCACTAGATAGCCTAGACTGGCCTCGAACCCCTCGAGATCTGTCTGCCTCTGTCTCCCCTGTACTGGGATTAAAGGCATGTGCCACTGGCTTCCCCCTTGTTCTTTACTTTACAATAGTGTGACTACCCAAAGCCACCCAGCTAAAATGCTTCCCTTTTAGGTGTGAATGTGAAGTGCCTCTCAGAGGTTCATGTGTTTGAACACTTGGTCCCCATCTGAAGGAGCTGTCAGGAAGGTGAAGCCTCCCTGGGGGAAGTGGGTCCCTAGAGGCAGGACTTGAGGTTCAAAAGTCCAGCCCCAGTTATCTGTGACCAGCTATCTTTCCTCCATAATGAACTGTACGCGCTCCTTCTTAAACCATGACCCCAAATAATCAGGATGGTCCCCATCCTTCCTCCCACAACTTGCTTTCGTCACAGCAAAGAGACGGGCAAGGAAACCAGCCCTTGCAGCATCACCCGCTGCAGGTAACCATCTTTACATGATGGCGTGGGTTTGCTTCCACAGTCCACATCTGTCTCGGCAGCTGCAGCGCCGACTAGAATCGCCTCTGGCGCCAGCTGACTTACCTCATCTCTTTGGGCCTGGTTCTTTTCCCCTTAAGCTCTCTCCACAAGGCGCTGCAGCTGGTTTCTAAAAAGCACACTGGAAGCAAAACCCACCCTGCGGCGGCAGCCCTAGCACAGACCAAGTGATAGCCAAATCCCTAGAGATCACATGACCCCCGAGGCCCTGTACTGCCTCCATCACCCTTCTCAGCCTCTCACCACTTCCCGCCCTCTCAACCGGCATCTCCCGTCACACTAAACTACCTGGGCAGGGACACCATGCTCTTTCGCGCCATTGGGATGACATTCATTGTGTCTTCAGTGCCGAGGTCACGTCCTTTATGAAGAACTAGCTGGTGCATCCTCCACTCCAAGGGCATTTCTATGCCAGCATGAGGTCCTGGCTAGGGTGAGCAGTAGCCCCAATTTCCCCACAGAGGCATAATATGATAAGTTTGAGATGCAAATGATGTGAAAAAGTTTGTTAAGTCTGGCACTAGGCCACGCTGTTGCTCAAACAGCCCATTGACTTCTGTTCCCGAAGGAAAACCACTTTATGCCTCTATGGATCCTGAACACACGATTTGAAAGTAGAAGAACCTGGCCTGCAACGGCAGAGGTGTTTTTTTTCACCTGGTTATTGGAGGAAGAGTGCTTAGAAAAATAGCAGATAATGCCAGTTCCTCTCCAGTGTACCATTGGTAGGGTTGGCAGAGTGTGATTAAGACATGACAGTCACACGGAATGAGGAAAGGCTTTGAAGCCTGGTACTCACCGTTCCCACCAAAGGGTAAATGAACCCAGCGCCAATGCTGGCCCGGACATCACTAATTGGCAGAATGAAATCCCTTGGCACCCCCTTTTTATCAGGCTCGTGAGACAGAGAAAGGTGGGTCTTTGCCATGCAGATTGGCAAGTTTCCGAAACCCTGTAAGAAAGAAAAGGAGCTGCATTCAGTGCCACAAATGCTGGTCCCTTGGACTTCATCTGCATTTCACACCCCCTGTGCAGCCACTGCATGCTGCTGCAGACTGGGCAGGGGCAGTGGGCTGCTGCTATTTGCCGAGCGAGAAGCTGAGAACAAGAACTCGTGTGGCCATGATTTCTCAGGGTGTGAGGTCTACTGTTTATTCTGGAGGTTCTCCTAAAGAGGAGGCACTTGCACGCTTGTGTGTATGTGTGTCCATGTGAGTGTGCACGCATGCGTGTGTAAGCAAGGCTATTTTTAGGCCCAGCAGCGGAACAGCTGTAGAAAGCTCTTTCCAGGGCCATTAATATCCAGGAAAGAGAAAGGTAATACAGAACATGGCTCCTAATGAGGCTCTTAGTCCCATTGTTCTGTCCTTCTTGGGAGTCTGCGGGGAAGCAAAGGGCCCTTTGTGCTGGCCTATGAATCATGGCTACTTGATCTGTGATTACATTATAGGAAATAAGATGAGGTCACTTCTGAAGCCGCTTCCATTTCTAAGGACCCAAGTCTGTGCCTGACCCAGAATTCCAAAGGTGAAAGGGGAGGAAGTCACGTGCAGCAGCTCACAAAAAGGACAGTGTGTGGGAAGGGTGGGTGAGGAAGCAGCACACAGCGTTCCTTCAGAGGCCTCGCACTGATGAACTGCAACCACACACTCGACACTCACTTTTAAGGAATACTCCCGTGGTAGACAGACGGATGACAGAGTGCAATTACTTATGAGTCAACCTAAAACTATCTAGAACATTTCAGAGTATTATCAATTGCGGGGGTGTGTGGGGGGTGCTGTGTTTTTGAAACCCCTACTTTTACGTACTAATGAGAATCTTGGTGAGGAAAAAAACCACCACAATTGGTGGGTAGAATTTTGATTTTATGGAATGGTTAAGTTTTGAAATAATTCCTATGAAATAATATATATAGCCTCTGAAAATTTACTAGTAGAAAAATTTTTTAAAAAAAATCCTATCAACAGATTGTATCATAGAAATATTTTGCAATGGGCAGGAAGTGGAAATTTTTGAATGTAAATATATAAATAAATAATATTAGAATAGATCAAAGTTCTTAGCATTGAAAGCTCATGGGAAAACTGCCCCAAACTTGATGACAATGACTTCACTCAGCTGTTTCTACAGAAGCGAAAGAATAAGCACAGATTATCAGAGTGCAGAGCGAGGACCAGCAATCCTTTACAGTCTATTGGGGGTGAGGTTTTCGGAGAGCCGAGGTCGTTAGTGGGGCTGACCATTAACACGCTATGTAGCTAAGAATGATCCTGAACTTCCTGCTTCTGTTATTAAAGGTTTTCTCTCCAAACCCAGTTTACAGAGTGCTATGTTCTGGACCATAGCACAGTCACTGAGCTACAGCCCTCGTCTGGGAATCCTTTTTATAAATAAAGAAAAGCTCAGGGACCAGAGAGGTGGTTCAGTGAGTAAAAACATTTACTCTTGCAAGCGTGAGGACCTGAGTTCAAATCCCTAGCATCCATGTGAGAATCAGGACATGGCTATGCATGCCTGTAACTTCAGCATGGCAGGGGTGAGGTACATCCTGAAACTCTGCTGGCTAGTAGCCCAGCCAAAAGTGTTAGCTTTTCAGTGAGACAGCCTACGTCAAGGCAGTAGGTAGAACACGACAGAAGGAAGCACAGGCATTCTGGTTTCTACAGGTTTATGCACAGCTGTGCAAACTCATACATTCACATGTGTGTAAAACATACACTCTCTCTCACACACACACACAAAGGAAGAAAGGAAAGCTGGGGCCAAGAATGTAGTTCGGTGTCAAAAAATAGGAAAAAAAATAGCCAAGAGAATACATTAGCAAATGTCAAGGAAAAAGGATTTTTCCACCTTCAGGGGAGAGTGTGAACACAGTCCCCAACTAAAAATTATGCAGTTGCGTTTCCTGCATTTGGAGGAATTCAGGGGTCAGCTAGCCTAAAATGCACTAGAAAAACGATGTTCGTGATCGTGGTATCTCCCCTGCCAGGTAAGTACATAGCTGTTTTATTGAGACAGGGTTTCTCTTTGTAGTCCTGTTGGCCTCGACCTCAGAAATCACCTGCCTCTTCCTGCTGAGTGCTAGGATTAAAGGCATGTGCCCCCACCACCCGACTGGAAAAAATGATTTTTATCAAACCCCACAGAAACAACCTGGCATTGATAGGATAGTATCTAACAAAATACCAAGCATATTTATAAATAGGAGAAGGGAGTTGGAGGGAAAAAGTCAATACTGCTACTTGTAATAAATATAGCGACCCTGACAGCAAATGTCTGAAATTCTGACTTCTATGGAATCTTTAATTCCTAAGGACAGTAATAAAACTAAGCTAATAAACCACCTGCATAAAAATATCACCAAAAAACGCCCGTCCTGTTCACCTCACTGGCAGGACGCAAGCATTTTTTAAGATGGTAGACCCCCACAATGAAGAGAAAATGCTGGAAAAAATCAAATACTGATGACCCCCGCCCTGCCACCTACCAAAGCAACACTTTCCAATACTTTTGGCTGAGTGAATGGGATGATACCCATATGACTTACCCCGAGTAGGGATGGAGCCCAGTGCTGACTAAGCACAGAAGCCAGCCCCTGGGTTCCATCCCCAGCACTGCAAAGCAGAGAGCCACAGTCTTAATCAGAGTCAAGATGCCCAAGTCAGACGCTAAATGCCCTAACCATGATGCGTTAGCTAGCCAACAGGACCTGAACGCCCTAACCATGATATGTTAGCTAGCCAACAGGACCTGAACGCCCTAACCATGATGCGGTAGCTAGCCAGCAGGACCTATGTTACTACTTTAATCTCTGATGCTCCTCAGACACATTGATGGAGTTTAATTATGAGACAGAAATTACCTGTCCTCAAATCAAGGAGTGCGTTTTTAGAGCGCAAGGCAGAGACCCCCACTCAAAGCACAGGAATCTTGTTTACCTGTTGCGTATAGCGATCGATTTTGGATTGCGCCTCAGGAGACAGCTCAATATCCTTGGCTCCATATACAGCCTGGGCAATGGTTCTTATCTTTTCCACGATCGGAAGCTGCGGAAACATGAATGACAAGAAAATCATTGGCCTTAACATGGTTGAGGAACTAAGGGAAAGCTTGCTGGAATTTCAGAATTTGACGCCCCCCCGCCCCCCCAACAAGCATAGCACTCCAAACTAGGTGTCTTTTATCCTTCAGTCACCAAGGCACGGAAACACTCACATCAGAAGTCAGCTAGCAGGAAGTCAGATATTTAGCCAACAAAAGGGCTGCCAACCTAGTTAGAAGTTTCAATCCATTTCAACATTAAAAATAATGGTTTATGGAATTAAAAAACATTACTATAAACAAGCGGGTGTGGCAGACATTTTAAGTGCCGACGTGACCGGGTGTTTCACTGGAAAGCCAGACATCGACTCTCCTGTCACATTAGATAACTCTCTGAGATCAAGTGGCATGGGAGACACTTCGAGAAGACTAGATACTGGCAAATGATGCCAGGTGTAAGTGACATGTGCCCTCAATCCCAGCACCTGGAAGGCTGAGGGGGGACTGCAAGTTTTAGGCCAACCTGGACAATATAGTGAGGCTATCTCACAGACTCCAAACCCTAAACAACAACCACAAAAACCCTACAATAACATTCCCCATGACTCCCTCCAAACAAACAACCAATGAATCACCCACAACAAAATAAAAGCAAAGTGAAAGATACCAGTAAATCAATGTGTGTGTGACGTTGTCTACAAAATTCTAGACAGAAACCCTGGATGTAACCCTGCTGGAAGGATGGCCTCACCCATTGGGCAGGTGACTCATGGACCACTCATGGCAAGGGCATATGGTGTATAACACAGGTAGGAGAGTTATCCAATCAAGACAAAACAAAACCCAGTACTTGCCACTTTTCCAACCCTGATAGAGGCACAAACTGCTCAGAACCAGTACTGCAGAATGCATTATTGTCTAGTTCTGTTGTCTGGGACTTAAATATTGGACATTTAGCAAATAAAACGTAAACTGCCCCCTTCCCAGACAGGTTCCCACTATGTGGTCCTTGCTGGGTTGGTAACTTGTTCTGTAGACCAGGCCTTCATCTCACAGAGCTCGGCCTGCCTCTGCTTCCCGAGAGCTGGGATCAAAGTCACAAGACACCACACCCTGCAGGTGTAAGTGTTCACTGAAGGATTCAGAAAGGACCCCAAGCAAGAGACAAAGGCTGTGTATGTGAATGAATCATCCAATGCTGTGCACACATCAGCTCTTTATGACTTAATTAGTTCAATGCAATTCCAATGAAAATCCCAAGAGCACCTGGGATTTTAGGATGTGGCCAATGAGTTCTAAAGATGCACATGGAAGAGAGAGCCATGGCACAAATCAAGTATTAATAACACTATAAAACCATATTCATCAATTTCTTGTGTTATCCACACAGGAATAGAGGAATTAGTCCATGAAAGAGAAGAATGGATTCTGATAGGCATCTCTGCAGGTACGAGGTAGTGCATAACAGAAAGAGAGAGGGTCGGCGACCCAGCAGACTTCTGACTAGAAAGAATTAAAATTAGATCCATACCAGCCTGCCTCCCTGCAAAAATTTCAATATGGAACAGAGGCCTCAACGTGAAAACCAAAGCTCTAAATATCACAGGATTTGTCTTCCCAACATAGGGGGAGATTTCGTAAACATGGCAACAACAGAACAGCATAAAGTTGGCCATGGGTCCTGCATGTCTGTGCTCCCAGCACTTGGGAGGTACAGGGAGAAGGATCAGGTGGCTCAGGCCAGCCTTGGCTACATGAGTTCAAGGATAGACTAGGCTACATGAAACCCTTTCAACACATACACTTATACACCCACACCAAGGCACTCCACATATAATAAGGCAGAAAAGAAATGATTTATGGATCCTTACATCCCCCCCCCCGGGGGCTGGAGGGATGATTCCCTGAGGGTTTCATTCCCAGCACACATATGGTGGCTCACAAACCACCTGTAAATCTAGTCCCAGAGGATAAGGCATTGTCTTCTGGCCTCTGAGAGTGCCGGGCAAGCATACGATACACAGACATACATATAGACAAAATAACCATACGCATAAAATAAATAAAATTAAAACAAAAAATATTTTTTTTTCTGAGACAGGGTGATTTAGCCTCCTGAACGGTGGGATTATGGGTATGCACCACTATGCTCAGCAACTTCTGAATTTAAAAATATAAATCTTTGAAAGTAAAAGGATAAGAGAGAAGATAAATATTTGCATAGTTTACAAGCTAAAAGATTAGTATTTTAAAATGAATTTTGAATACTTAATAATGGAGAAAAAGCCAATAACCACATGAAAAGTAGTCTCAGTGGTAATCAAGAGAATAGCTAATAAAATGACTAAAAAACAAACCAAAACCCTAACTCACGAGCTGGGGAGACGGCTCTGTGGGTGAAACGCTTGCTGTACCAGTGTGATGACCTGAGTTCGGATCCTGCACTCTCATAACCATGGCTTTGATGCGCTGGGGAGGAGGAAACGGGCTCACCTGACAGCCTAGACAAGGGGGCAAGATTCGCTTCAGGCAAAGAATGCTTCCAAACACAAGGCAGAGGGCTGCCATAATGACTCAGCCGGTAAATAACCTGAGTTTGATCCTCAGGACCCACACAGTGGAAGGAGAGAACTCATTTCCACCAGCGGTCTCCTGACTTCCACCCACTGTGGTTTGTGGGTGTGCTAATGCTGGAAACATAACAGCGGGAGACTCTGGCCTCCAGGTGCTCGTGCACGCGTGAGTGCACCTGCACACACTTGCACACACCTGCACACACTTGCACACACCTGCACACACTTGCACACACCTGCACACACTTGCACACACCTGCGCGTGTAACTCCCTCCCCATCTCCCTCCTACTCTCATCTAAAAAAACCAACCGCAGGCATAACAACCGGAAATAAGATGTCAAGTGCAGGCGAAGAGGCAGGAAGCCACGGGCTACAGGCGCCTCAGGTGCGGGGGGAGGGGCTAGCTGTCTCATCTCTGGAAGCTCCCTGACTTCTCCTTTATTTTGAACAGTCCCTACTACAGCTCCCACTTCCCACAACCCATACCCAGGTGAGAAAAAGCCCTGCGCCACAGCACGGCACGTTCTGCTCATAAACACACTGACCGAGGAATTTCAGTATCTGCACCAACCGATGTCATTGGAACCATGGTGATCTCTGCCTTCTTGCTTCTGAGATGGGCCATGAAATCTCTTTCCCTGGTCTCTTCAAACATCAAAATCTCCGATGCTCTCAGGTCTATCTCATTGGTCTCCTTTCCTACAAAGCCTTTAGGGACAGGCTTAGTAGTACTAGGCAGCATTCCTTGCATTGTGGACAAGAGCACCCACAACTCTGCTCTTTCCTGGCGGAGGGTCTGCTGGCTAGGCTCATGCTGCCTCAGAGGGTAATGATGGATTTAGAGGTCCTATGGATGGATTCAAGCGGCTGAATGTAAATCCAATCCTAAAATCTCCTGGCTGACAAGGTGCCTTTAACAAACCATGGGATATGTGAAATCATATGAGATCTTCCTCGCTGAAAAGGGATAACCAATTGCTTCCCAGCAAAGCAGAATGTGAATCAAGAGCTAGAAGCCAGAGGGAAATCGTTTCTGTCTCCGCGTCTAAGGAGGAGCTGCTGTTTGCACAGCTGCCCCTTAAGCATAGACTTGAGCATCCCTGGAGAGCTCAGTACGAATACAAGAGATGCAGGGATGTTGCAGAACGAGCTATGGCACAATGCGAAGTTGAGGCTGGGCTAGAGATAACCGAGGGTAACGTTGCTTTTCAGCATTGGGGATTTAACAAAGGGCTATGTTGACCCGATGCAAGTGCTTTACCATTGAGCTGTATTCTCTTAGCCCTCCTTTTACTTTTTTCCCCCTTTTCGTTGTGAGACAGGGTTTCAGCAAATTGCTCCAGCTGGCCTTGAACTCACGCTAGCCTTGCACTTGCAAGCTCCCTGCCTCAGCTTCCTGAGTAGCTGGGATGAAAGGACTATGCCACGAAGCCCAACACAACTTCTAACGTACGAAACTCAAAGCTCCAGTTAGTTGAAGAATAAAGTTGGGTGGTGACGTCTTTGAGGTCAAGATCTGGAGCAGGTACTTTTCTTATTATTGTGACCAAGGGTCTAGGATGAAGCGACTTCATGGAGGATCCATTGGCTTGCAGTCTATGGGCACACAGTCCTCCATTGCAGGAAAGGACAGTGATGGAATGTGAGGCAGCTGGTCACCTCGCATCTGCTGCCAGGAAACATGGGGCGCCAAATGCCAGCAGTCAGCTTACTTCCTCCTTATTACCCAGTCTGGGATGCCAGTCCATGGGACGGTGTCACCCACATTTAGAATAAATCTTCTCACCACAGTCTGTTCAGTCTAGAAACTCCTTCACAGACATGCCCGGGGGTTTGTCTCCTAGGAGATTCTAGATCTTGGCAAGGGGACAATGTTAGCAATCACGAGAAACATCTATTTACCCAAAGGTTGCTCCAGCCTTTGGAGTGGAGTTACCCCCATAGACCAGTGAAGAAATGACTACAAAAGTTACAGAAGGTACAGGAAAGTGTGGGATATTCCTTTACACTGTATAAATATGTCACTGTGATTAGTTTAATAAAGAAGTGACTGGCTAATAGCTGGATGGGATAAGGTTAGGCAGGAGAAGGAGACTAAGAACACTGAGAAGGGCGGAGTCAGAGGAGTCGCCAGCCAGACACGGAGAGGAGACAGGAAGTAAGATGAAAGAGAACTAATGCCATTTGGCAGAACGTAGATTAATATAAATGGGCTAATTCAAGTTGTAAGAGCTAGTTACTAATAAGCCTGAGCTATCGGCCAAGCACTTATAATTAGTAATAAGTCTCTGAGTGGTTATTTAACAAGTAGCAGGTGGAACAGAGCTAACTAAAAATTCTACTGACAGGAAAGCTCAGATGACAGGGTAATTGTGACAGGGGACTTGGTACATGAACCTTTGATCTCGCTATCTGCGTGGCACATCATCAAGCAAGGAAACACTTGTTCCTGCCACTGCTGAAGCTACTGCAATCTCCTCTGATGGTCAGCAACAGCAAGTGGCTAGTGACAAGCTCAGCAGGTAAAGGTACTTGCCAACAAGTAGTAGAAAGAGAGAACGGACTCTTGAAAATAGTTCTCTGTCCACCACATATGTGACATAGCACACACCACCACTCCAAAATAAACGGAAATTTAACGAGATGCTAGATCTTTCTAGCAGGAAAGAATCTGCTGAAGAAGCAGAAGGACCCGAGAAAGTCAGTAGCCAGGAGCGACTGAATCAGGCAGCCCAGCTCCTGAGCATCTCTCCACTCCAGCCAGGCTTCGGATGTGGCCTGTCCCAGGACCACTCCAACCTCCCGTGGACACAAGGGAGTGCATCGTTTTGCCAGTGACTCATCTCTTCTTTGTTAGTATTTACTGGAAAGAGCTTCAGGACTATGGAGCCAGGCCCAGGCTGCCTTTGTGAGCTCTACTAAGCAGGGCTCCCACAGAGCCCACAGTGGGTGGAAAAACAGAAGGGATGAGCAATGGGCAGCGTGGCCTCCTATGGTTCTCCCTGCCCCAGCTGCATGGCTCTCAGCAGGCACTCCAACCCACTGAGCAGGAAGCTCGGCCAAGGTTCTGAGGGGCTTCTACTGTGGCATTTGGAAGTAAATAAAAATATCTCGGTTAACTTGCTGCTTAGGGGTCGTGTGAAAATTGCCCCATATGTGTTTCTCCCTCCACCGTGGGTAATCTGCACATTCGACTGTGGTAATCTATGTACTCTATGCCTTCAGTGAAGGAGCTTCCTATTCTTTTCCTGCTTGGTTGTGAAGAGAAGTACAAACCTTGGGGGCAAGCTCAGTCTAATGAGCTTTACCTGAACTTGGGATTTACCTAAGCCGCTTTGGGGAAAAACACAGCTTTTTATAGAAACAAATAAAATGATAAAAGAGGCCATGCTTATGCATTTATCAGCACTGGCATTCCCTTGACCATGTACACAGGGACGAAGCTGTTTATTCCCTCACCCTGATACGCCTAGGTCTAGCAGAATGGCTTACACACAGCAGGCCTTGCCCGAGCCTGTGCTGAAGAAGCAAAGAACCATCCAGGGCAAGAACTTCCACAATGTCAAGGCGTCGCACACAAGTTCTGGGGACTTTCTGGGCGAGCGTTCCTGATGGAGTGCAGACAATGGCACAATAAACAAATGTGACGGGAGGCAGTGTGCAATCAAGGCTCTGCGTAAACAAGAAGTCAGGAGGTGGCAGGCTACATGGAAAGCTTGGAGATCTGCAAAAGCTGGCAAGACATTAAAGGGGACATTCAAGGGTGTAGTTTGGTCGGGGGAGCTCTTGCTTAGCGTGCACAAGGCTCTGGAGTTGATCCCTAGTGTGGAAAAACAAAACAAGTTGAACAGTGCCTTGAAGGAAAAACAAGAAAGATCTCAACAAGCAAAGGAGAAAAACAAAACCCATTCTACATGAAGAAGAAGGTAGAGGCCTCAGCCCAAACAGCAGAGGTCAGAAAGCCAGTCACAAAATAGCGAGTATCCTACTTGTACAAGGTAGGAATACAGTACTAAGACTTCATGGAGCTTGAGAGGTGGCTCAGTAGCTAAGAGCACTGGCTGTTCTTGCAAAGAACCTGGGTTCAGTTCCCAGCATCTACATGGGAGTTTACAACCATCTGCAACTCCGGTTCTGAGGGATCTCATGTCCTCCTCCGGCCTCTGTGGGTACCAGGTACACACATGGTGCATGGACACACACACAGGCAAACACTCATACACGCTGAATGAAAATTAAGGATTTATAGAGCTGCGTGTTTAGGCTTGTGCTGGTGAGCCTCTCTGAAGTAACACTACATTAGACCTTGAATATTTCAAACACTTTCCTCGTCAATTCTCCCCCAAGTCTCTGAAAGCGACATTTAGGAACCTGGAACATTCCAGAATGAAACTTCCAATGGAATGTTTGTCACCATACAAATATTTTCTGACTCTTCTTTCCAGCCAACTTACAGTGCATGTCACATGAGCATTAAAGCCGGTGGAACACGATGACTGCATTTGAAAAATGACCAAGGAAATGAAGTCTTAATTTTATTTTAGTTTATTATAATCTAAACAGCTGCCAGCTGTCTTGGACAGTACGGCTTTAGAGAAATAATATGACCAACCATTATATTGTTGTGCAGCTTCTTTTAAAAAAAAATTATCATTTTATTTTATGTTCATAGGTATTTTGCATGCATGTGTGTCTGTGTGTTAGATCCATGTTTGGAGGCCAGAGAGGGTGTCAGATTCCCTGGAACTAGAGTTAAAGATGACCGTGAACTGCCATTTGGGCGCCCGGAATGAATTGACCTTGGGTCCTCTGGAAGATCAGCCAATGCTCTTAACTGCTGAGCCATCTCTCCAGCCCCTTGCATAGCTTCTTGCATGCTGCTGGCGCACCATAAACCTTGTTCCTGACACAGCAATGTAAGGTAAAGGACATGGTGACTTTCATAGATTGTGCTCACAGGGTAGCTATGGTGATCCAGGCTAGTAGAAGCTACTCAAAACCACATGATAATATTATTCTTGAAAAGGTTCTGGATATGCCCAAAGAAGTTGTTAAACTAGTTAACTTTGTTGTCTTTTTAATGGAATAAACCAACTGATAAATCCCAGAAAAGTATTGACTTAAACCTTTATACATAGTTTTTTCTGACTAAACAGACACACCCCAGCCTGTGCTTGGCAAAGCATGCATTTAGCCCAGCACTCAGGAGGCAGAGGTAGATTTATAATTTCAAGGCTAGCCTGGTCTGCAAAGCAAATCCTAGTTTAGTCAGGGCTACGTAGTGGTGTTCATATGTTGGTAGTAACCAACAGCTGTCTGGTTGTACTCATGATCTACTCAAAAGGAGGAAAATCATGCCAATACTAGAAACCTAGCCATCCATCCAGGCCTAGTGACGTCATGGATCTCAGAGGAGAACCCATAGCCATCCTTCCAGGCCTAGTGACATCATGGATCTCAGAGGAGAACCCATAGCCATCCTTCCAGGCCTAGTGACATCATAGATCTCAGAGGAGAACCCATAGCCATCCTTCCAGGCCTAGTGACGTCATGGATCTCAGAGGAGAACCCACCACCTCCCACTACCTCCACTTTAGCAAGTTCCTAACTCTATTCTAAAGCTTATTCTTTGTTTTTGTTTTGTTTTTCCGACACAGGGTTTGTCTGTGAAGCCTTAGCTGTCCTTAACTCTTTGTAATTCAGACTGGCCTCAAACTCACAGAAATCCATCTGTTTCAGCCTCCTAAGTGCTGGGATTAAAGGCATGTGTCACCACCACCTGGCTCTTAAAACTTATTCTTATACCCACAGGTGAGTGTAGTTCTTAGCCCTCATCAGAGAAACTCCTCTTTATAGCAAAAGGAGACCCTCAGAAAACAACTGGTCACAACACAGAGATGAATGTATTATGAATTAATGAATTACTTAAGGGATCAATCTTCCAGCCCCAATGGATAAACCTACAATACAACTCCAGTCCTGCACAGAAGGTTCAGGAAGCATCACAGAAGAGCAAGCAGGTAGAAAGATTGTCGGAGCCAGATCAAGTCATTTGCTGTAAGACCGTATCTCCTCAAAAGGGCTGCCCAAGCCAGACCTGAATATCGACAGTATCAACAGAAACACGCACGTGGCAAGGGCGACCTCAGGGGTCTCCCCCCTAGACAAAGAATGCAGGCGACTGGTGACTGCTGAGATGAGAATTAGCTCCTCCCAGAGAGAAGCCCTCTAATGGAAAACCCAACACAAAGTGCTCAGCCCGGAAATCATATACACACAAGCCACAAAAATGGACTCAGCAGGTTGAATTTATATAGTTATGAATTCCCCTATACATATCAACAATAATCAAAGAAAAAGAGGCCATTGATTTGAGAGGGAGTAAGAGGAGCACAGACTGTGTGAGAGGGGAAAAAGGGAAACGGTAGACATGATGTAAAAATGTTAATTAATTTTTCTTTTAAAAGCACCAAATGCGGGGTGATGGTGCACACCTTTAATCCCGGCACTCAGGAAGCAGAGGTAGGCAGATCTCTGTGAGTTCGAGGCCAGCCTGAATCCCAAAGAGCTCAAGGACAGCCAAGGTTACACAAAGAAACCCTGTCTCGACAACGCAAAAGGGCACTATATAAAGTCAAGTAGGATAAGGTTTAAAAACGAAGCTGCCAGAAATAACAAGGTAAAAGGGCTTCGCGGGTCTGGGGAACTGTCTCAGTGGATAAGAGCTCTTGCTGAGCAACCAAGAAGACCTGAGTTCAAATCTCCAGCAGCCATGTAAGAAGCACGTGGTTATGGGCCTCAGTGCTATGAGCGGCAGGGGGTTTGCTGGCTGCCAGACGAGCTCCAGGTTCAGTGCGAGACCCTCTCCCAATGGAATAAAGTGATGAAGTGGGTTGCTTAGTGTTCTAACCTGTGACCTCTAAGTGCATATGGGTATACTACCCCACCCTCAACACACATGGGTATACACGCACACATCTGCACGGGGTGAGAGGGGAGAGGACAAAACAAAAACAAACCAATGTCTTATAAATGTGACGTTTCCGCTCACTTGGAGATCAGGTGCTAAGGGCAGCAGCTTGGAGAAATCTCTTTTGAGTGATGAAAACACCACCTAGCATTCTACCACCCACCCCTGGCCGTATCTTAGCAAGCCCACACGGTCGCCGCTTCAGCTCGGCACCAAATAAAGTCATTGGTATGCATCCTGACATGCCGAATAAAAAATAGCCTTCTCTTGTTTCAGCTCCCAGGTCACGGAGCTAAAGCACACAGGCTCACCATTTTTATTCCGCGATACTGGAATAATGTATTTTGATGTCCATAAAATATTGAAAGGGAAGGATCAATTAATAACTTATAGGCGGAATATAAATCTCCAGGTGCACGCTAATTACTTCAGCTCGTGGTCTGTGTCTGAAATAGAGCGTTGATTTTAAATGACACGCACGTAGTTTGGCCAACACCCTTGCTAGTGATTCAGACAGACATACAACTGGAAACTGTCCACGTTCATTCACACTGACCAGACCGCACGGCACACGTACCACCTGGTGTCCCGGCAGCAGCTGTCACTGTTACTGCGAACATCAGGGCTCTGCATTTCGGACACAAGCCATACTTTGCGACAGAGGCTAGCCCATCTGAGCTACCGAGTGAGTGGGCTTATACTTCCTGGACTGCAGGCACCCTACCCTGAGCAGTGGGTTTACTTCGGAACCCCTGAGAAACCTCGTCCTCCTAAGGAAGACGACGGCAGTGTGTGATGGGGAGCAATGGGATCTGGGAAATGAGCAAATGTCTCACTGTTAGGAGAGCTGCAGTCACCAAAGAAAAACATTGCAAATAAGGGGTTCCCGAGGGTAATTTCTGGTTATTCTCAAACAGAACTCTGCAGGGACTACCCACACTTATTTCCCCCTCTTTGGTTTTATTATTATTATTATTATTTTTAGCCTTGAACTTCTAACCCTCTTGCATCAGCTTCCCCAGTGCTGGGATTACAGATGTGCACCACCATGCCCGGCTTGCTCATGTATTTCCATGTTGTATCTTGTCTTTCCTGTCTCACAGATCTGACTGTGAAACATGCGTGTTTTCTAAGAGCAATGGGAACATACACGAGGCACGGCTCCAGCTCTCGTTCATGAGCAAGGAGCCTGTGCACGTGGGTGTGACTTTCCTCACCATGCCGCAAAGCTAGGTCATGTCTACTGACATGCACTTCTGGGAAGAACACCCGGGCTTCAAGACTAAACGTCTCCTTCAAGAATAAGGCGTGGGCTGGAATGACATCTCAGCTCCCCAAGAGCTTTCTTTAAAGGCACGAAGGCCTGAGTCTGATCCTTCTGAACCTACATAAAAAATACAGGCGTGGTGGCACACAGGCAGTACCAGCTCTGGGGAGGAGAAAAGCGGTGGGTTCTTGGGGCTTGTCGGCCAGCCAGCCAGGCTTCTTGCATTTCCCTGACCAAGGAGAGAGCCTGTCCACCTGAAATAAGGTGCATTGAACCTGAGGAATAGTGCCTGAGGTTGTTCTATGACTTTTACACACATGTGCATGTGTACAAAACATGTAGATGTACACAGACACACACACAGACACACACACTCACACACACACACACACTGGGTAGTGAGGAGGAGAAAGGGAGAAGCTTGCAAGGAAGAAAACAAATTAATTTTAAAACCAAGCCTCAACTTCTTGAGACCGGGGTGAATAAGTGTCTCCCTGAATCTGACGGGAGTCATTTTCTATACAGGGATTTGACCACATTTGGCATCTTTAAGGTCTACTTTTAGTCCCTATAATGAGACGACTATATTCTCATTTCGTCTATGCTGAAGCTGGAAAGGCTGTATGGGAATGGGAGGGGGTAAACGGCAGCTGTCACTTGGGGTGTGACTTTTGTAGTTTGCCATTGGAGATTCTCTCATATTTAGGGGGAATAGTATATTTCTAGAAACTTCTATCACAACGATGTTCTGTGATGGAAGTTCCGTGGAGCCGGATGGAAGAGCAGAGCGCTGCAAAGGCAGCCCAGTCATAAGTCAGAGGGGAGACAGGTGGGTTTACCAATGAGAAATGCACCCGTCTGGGAAACGTGGGGGTGACTGTACAGGTGACTCCAGAAGGTCCAGTATCGAGGAAGAAGAAACAGGGCAAAGGGCAGGCAAACATGGGTGACGGAGGGAGCGATGGCAGTTGGAGGAGAGAGTGGGATAGGGACACGAACAACGAGAAGGGGCTGGCAACATTCCTCATTTGATTGCCCTATTCCCCAACTGCTACAAAACAGCTTAAATAAAGTTTGAATTTCTAAAATTCTACAAATTCAATTCTGCAAGCACAATTGTGCCACAAGGACATGCGCTCAGCTATGTTCATAGCAGCTTTGTTTGTCATAGCCAGAACCTGGAAACAACCTAAATGCCCCTCGACTGAAGAATGAATAAGGAAAATGTGGTACATTTACACAATGGAGTACTACACAGCAGAATAAAATAACGACATCTTGGAAATTTGCAGGCAAATGGATGGAGCTAGAAAACATCATTTTGAGTGAGGTAACCCAGAGCCAGAAAGACAGTTATTATATGTACTCACTCATAAATGATTTTTAAACACAAAGCACAGAAAACCAGCCTACAAATCACAATGCCAGCGACCTTAGACAACAATGAGGACCCTAAGAGAGACATTCATGAATCTAATCTACATGGGAAGTAGAAAAAGACAAGATCTCCTGAGTAAATTAGAAGCATGGGGACTATGGGAGAGGGTTGACGGGGAGGGGAGAGGCAGGAAGGGGAGCAGAGAAAAATGTAGAGCTCAATAAAATCAATTAAAAAATATGTTTTTAAAAATAAGACAGCATCCAGTCTTTTTAAAATAGATACAATTTTCACACGGGCTATGACATCTTCCACAAACATTACACTGTATGAAACAAGCCACAACAGAAAACACTGCAAGATCCCATTTATATGAAGTATCTCAGTAGTCCAGTTCCTAAAACTAAGGTGGAATGGTGGTTCCTAGAAAGATCTGTGGAAGGGGAAAACGAGGAGCCGTTACATGGACACGAAGTTTCAGTTTTCTAAGACAAGACTAGTTCTAGAAGCTGGTTGCACAACAACACGAACATACTTGGTACCACTGCACGGCACACTCATAAATGAGAACACTTGATGTATTTTACGACAAGGAAAAAGTATGTAAGATTGTGCAAGGAAACCACAATAAGGGTCGGTGAGCCAGCTCTGTGAATAAAGGTGCCTGCTGCTGAGTCCTGCCACGGTTTCATCCCGGGAACCGACAAGGTGAGAGGACAGAACTGGCTCCTATAAGCTGACCTCTGATTTCAGCATGTGTGCCGTGGCATGTGTGTGCCCACACTTACCTATCACACACACACACACACACACACACACACACACACACACACACACACACACGGGAAAGAACTGTAGCAGATATGGATAATAAAAATGCCTCATAACTGAGCAGCTGTGAATTTGCTCAAAAGACTTGTTGCTGGGAGGTCAGTCCCTTCAAGCCTTAGTTTACCTCCCAGGACCTTCCCTTCCCTTGGGCCCACTACTTGAAAGAAGAGCCTTAAGAGCACAGGTTTGGGACAGAAATAAGATGTGCCCTTGGCACCTGGACCTTGTCAGACACTAATGCCTTTAGTCATGAGCTTCCTTCTCTGCAGAGCCTTCAGGAAGGCTGCGTGAGGCGGGCCATGTAAACAGCGCTCGAAGCGCAGGCCTTCGGCAAGACCCCAAAGCCACCAGCCCGCTGTCGTCCTGGTGGCGGGGACTTACCTGAACATCGTACAGGAACTGGAAGCGGCTTCTTTTGTTCGCGGCATCTCTCACAGCCCGAGCCAAGTCCACAGACCCTTTTCCCCCAGCCGACCAGTGATAGCAGGGGACCGCATCAAAGGCACCGGCCCGCTTAGCGAGCTCACACACCAAGTCGATCTCCGCGCGGGTGTCGGTCCTGGTGAAGAGAATGCTTGTGGTTTTTGCATCTGTGTTCACTTAGTGATGTTTTGAAAGAAAGACTAACGGTTTATACAGAACTTCACTCCCTAACACTGAATATATTTTAAACATCAAAAGTGGTCACATTGTGTTTAAATAAACCAGACTTGAAGAAAAACAGGTAGAAAGAATCCTCTCTAACATGACTCAACGGTTTCAGGTTGTTAAGGGTTTTTAATTGAGAAAATTTTATAGTAATCTCCTTTTGATCATTCTTTCATGCTGTCAGACAGAAGTACCGGGTAGAAAGGGAAAAAAAACCCAAACCCCTCCCTCCCCCACAAACCAAACAGATGGTAATTCACTATTTGAGTTTCCTTTCCACACTAACACTTGAGAACACATTTGTGAAGATGAAACCAAATCAAACAGAATAAGCCAACGATTCTGTGTCTCAAGATGAAGCCGAGAAACTCAAGTGCCCTTAGGACAAGTGCGGTCACGAGTGTGCCCCCCCCCCCCCACAGCAGAAAGCTAGACTCACTTGAAGACGTTCAGCGCCACCACGACAGGCACCCCGAAGAGCTGAGCGATCTGAATTTGTTTTTGTAGGTTACAGCAGCCATCAGCCACCAGCTGAATGTTCTGGAAGGAAATCAGCCAAAGTGAGTGTCACCATCAATGCCCCCAAGCGAGACCAGCCTCACCACACTGGCAACTTCTGATTCTATCTTTTCTCACTTTATTGCCCTGGAAACTTCTAAAAAGAGCCCTAAGTCACCTTGGGTTTCCAAGAAAGATGGCGGAAACAGAGGCAATTCACATTAAAATTAGCTTCTAAACCTAGTCTGGGTCCAAATCCATGTATTTGAGTGTTAGACTAGGCAACTATTTCTATGGAGGACTGGCCATCAGATAAACAGCCAACTCTCCGCAGTCAGCGGGGCAAAAGGCACACAAGTCCCTGGGATCCTGAGGGGGTCCTGCTTGGCTACTCCAGTTAAACCCATGGCGCCACCTGTAGGAGCTATGTGGTACTGCCGCCAGTTAACAGGCGCAGAACAGTTACTGCACTCTGGAAAGCCATAAAAACAACCGCACATCTTTCAAGAATCAGTTTTTTTCCCTACAACATAGAAATACACAAGTATAAGCTTCCCTCTTTTCTGGGTCAGGATGACTGCCGTGGGTGTGGAGGACTCCAGATAAGCCAATATCTATCTTTTCTTCAGCTTTTAGAGGTCACCGGACGGGTTTCATCTCTTCATCCCACCAATTTTCACAGGGATTCTTAAAAATGCACACTACAGTATGTGCACATGAACGTGGAGACCAGAGGACAGCCATGGCTGCTCCCTAGGTGCTGTCTACCTTTCTTTATTGAGGTAGTCTCTCGCTGGCCAGTGAGCCCCAAAAGTCCATTTGTCTCTGCCTCCCTAGGGCTGAGAAAGCGAGCTTGCACCACCATGCCCGGCAGGGATCGAACTCAGGTCCTCTTGCTTGCTAGGCAAGTACTTTACCCACTGAGCCATCTCCTCAGTCCAGAAAAGCACATTTCTAAGAAGTTGCCGGTGGACTCGAGGTCATTCATTGATGGTCATCTGGAAGCTAATCATTAATCGGGGGGGGGGATGATCAGTTTCTCTTACCTCCTCTGTATATTCTTTCTTGAGTGGAACCCCAGCAGTTACCTGAAATAAAAAGAGTCAAAAACTAAAATTCATCCCATTGCTGGGGATGGGGAAGGGACGGGACTCTCTATAGCAATAGTCCCAGATGGCCTGATAGGAGAATTCTACTCAACCTTTAATAATATAAATCAATTACTGTAATGTGTACATAAGCCTTCCATAGTTAAGAAAAAAAAGAATACTTCAAAATTTTAAAATTTTGTATAGTTAACTCATATGAATGGGGAAAAAAAAGAAAACTGGCTCAAACCATTAGCAAACTGATTAGTAAAATCCAGTTACTTGGAAAGCAGACATATCTGTCTGAATCAGACTTGTTCTGGCAAGATTTCTTGATGTAATAATAATTTCAGCAACATGTACAGCCTTAAAGAGAAAAACCAAACTGTCATCTTGAAAGACACAGAAAACCTACATCAGTCTTTATGCTAATTTGGCCAATTAAAAAAAGAAACGGCAATTCCTGAATCCTCATTAAAAATAGATCCCAGGCATCACTCTTAGCGACGAGCTGTTTAGACACCCCCTTTAAGAGGAGGACTAAGAAGATGCCCGCAGCCAGCACCCCACCCAACACTGCTTTGCAATTAGAAAGACCCTGCCAGTGACAAGGGGACAAAAGATTGAGAGGAAGAAACAGAACTCATTTTCAGATATAAACGGCAGCGCAGAATTCCCCAAAGACTTGATGAGTTAAATCCGTGCAGCAAGGAAGATAATTCAGACGGGTTAGAGACAGAACATGCAACATAGAAGAACAGAAATAATTTGTTATATTATTTACAAATATTAAGCATATAGGAACGGATCTATTTTTTTTAATGAAATAAGCAGTAACTTTCATTGAAAAACATTCAAACAGATCCAAGCCGATGAAGAGACAGCTAATGTCCTTTGAATAGAAATCCTATAGAGACTGCAGAATCTATAAGCTAATTCTCAGATGCACATGAGGTTTTGAGCATGTAGTTCAGTGGCATAGAACTGGTCTTATGTAGACTGGATGCCCCAAACCTCAAAAAATAAAATTCACCAATACGATGCAGAGAGCAGTGAACAGGGGCAACTGGAGGTCAGACAAACATGAAGGAACACGAAGATCAGACAAACATGAAGGATCTCTGTAGTACACGATCAGATAAAACTAGTTCAGGTAAACTGAAGGGAGACCCTGGAAAGAGACTGCTATACTTTTGGGGAAAGAGATCCATCCCACCCTAAGTCAAAAAGAAGAAAGGGACACTTAGGACAGTGTGGAGGCAATTGCTTATTAATTCCCCTCCCCCAAAAAAAATAAGAAAAGAAAAGAAAAAGAAACGAAATCTAGTCAGTGTTCCACATGCCTACACATGCCTAAACACCACGTGTTAACCTGGCGGGAATTCAAAGTGCCAGATATTTGATCAAGCATTACTGTGTGTGTTTCCCTGGTGAGGACATTTTTAGTGAGATTAAATACACAGAACAGTAGACTTCAAGAAAAGCAGGGAGCTATAATCTCCACAATTTGGCTGATCTCAGCTCACCAGCAGACCTGAATACAACACGGACGGATCCAGCAGGCCGCCATCAGACTGTACGACCTGCTCTTCCTGGACGTGCCAGGCTTTATAATCACGTGACCTGATTCCATCTTACTCTCCACCTCCCACCACATAGCTCCATATACAATGTCTTCTATTTTCTTAAGAGCTCTGATTACTGGAGTGAATTTAGAGGGTTAACTGTAAAAAGACTGTGTGTGTGTAGACTCAGGGGTCTAGGGATGTCAGCTCTTATGCCTCATCCAGAGTGGTGAGCATCCCAGAAGACAGGCTATGCATTTAAAACGCCGGTCGTGGGACTGGGAATCTTCACTGTCATCTTGAATGCGTTAGGAAATGCCCAGGGCGTTAATAAGGAGCACCTCTGGGTGTGTCTGCAGGGTGCTTCCAGAGAGGCTTTATCAAGGAGGGAAGACGCAGGGTGAACGCAGGCAGTCACATGTGGGCTGGGGTCCATCTGTGACTAAATGACAAGGAACCAGCATGAAGCCAGATGAGCGCCAGCCTTCATCTCTGTGCTTCCCGACTGCAGAGTCTGCGCAGTCATTGGCCTCACGCCCCTGTCTCTTCCCTGCACTGGTGACCCCTATCCTCTTGGCTCAGATCACGAGCCCCAGTAAGCCCTTCCTCCTTTAAGTTGCTCCTTGTCAGGTTTTTGGTCACGGTCATGGGAAAAATAACTGTGTTAAAATGGGCAAGTTCAAAGGTCACAGGATTTTCCACTGCACAAATAACGGATCAAAAGAGCCACCTCAGCTGAGTAAACACACACAAGGCGACCACAGCGATCTGTGCGATGACGTCGAAGGGGAGCAGAAATTACACTGGATTGAAAAAACCAGTAAGACAGAGTTGTTTCGAGGGAGAAGTTGACACACTAAGGTGGGCCACATGAAAGAAAATGGACGTAGGATTGAGAGGTGAAAGTTCATTTACTAATTACTGCAAACATTTCTGGGATACAGAAAATGCCAGGCCCTGGGACACTGTAACGGAAGGAAGGAACAGGAAAGATTAACTGGGAAGAAAACAGCCTGAAGATGCAGCACACACAGTAAGAGGTGCAATAGGATTGGAAATCATGGTGAACATTTTTATAGTCTGGAGGTCTGGGAAAATGCTGGACTGTAAATCTTTTTTTTTTTTATTTTTTTATTTTCGAGACAGGGTTTCTCTGTAGCTTTTGGTTCCTGTCCTGGAACTCGCTCTTGTAGACCAGGCTGGCCTCAAACTCACAGAGATCCGCCTGCCTCTGCCTCCCGAGTGCTGGGATTAAAGGCGTGCGCCACCACCGCCCGGCTTGGACTATAAATCTTAGGGCTGACCAGTTCCCTAAACAGAGATGTGATGTTTCCGCTGCTGGGTCTCCACACGTCTCCCTTATTCTATAAAGACCGAACCAGACCAGGCAGACTCGAAACCATTTAGAGGACCAAAGTCCTTTGAATTTAAATGTAGGAATGGTAGGGGAAGAAGGGAGCATTTCAAATTATACATACGTACATTTTATCTTTTGAAAGAAGAAGTAGGTCTAGAGACTCAAACAAAGTCTAAAGTGGAGGACCCACAGCAACAACTGGAATTTTAAGCATGATCAGAACTGCCAAGGATTCATGTGTGTTTTTACAAATTCATGTGTGTCTTTACAAATTCAAAATGTGTATCTTTACAATTTTTGCATTTGGAATGATAACGCAACTTCAGGCAAAATGAAGAGCTGGCACCAAGTTGGAGTTGCGAACCTGTGTCCCACCAATCCACCCTCGGCTCTGCATGTGGACAAAGCAGGGGGTTTGACTGACATTCTTGACTTTAGATTGACCTGCTGTTGGCCATTGTCTCCAAACCCAGCAAATCTTGGCTTCCTCAGCTATAAAAAGGGATGAGAAATAGTTCCTAGAACAAAGACCAAATGACACAGTTTGCCAAAGGCAAACCCGTTACCATTTATAGTGGGTGACCACCCTTGATTTGTAGTTTGTGACCATAGTATCTGTATGTCATAATATCAGATGGGAAAATAATGAAACTTCAAATAAAAATTTTCCCATTTGGAAACTTCTAAAGTAAAAAATCCAAACAAATTTTAAAAATACACATACGCCCCTTTTGCCCATTTTAAAGAAAGGTATAAAAATCTTCACATATATTAAAATACATTGTAAGGTGTGGTGGCACACCTATTTAATCCCAGTACTAGGGAGACAGGGGCAACTCGGTTTCTTTAAGTTCCAGCACAGCTGGTCTACATAGTGAGTTTCAGGTTAGCCAGGGCTAAATGGTGAGCCCTTGTTAAAAAAAAAAGAGAGAGAGAGAGAGAGAGAGAGAGAGAATTTTCCCAAAGCAGGGCTGCTCAGAAGTACACAGTGCTGTGCAAGAGTCACAAGGCAAAGTCACAATTGGCAGAGACGGGCGGAAAGAGGTTTTACGTGGAACCTGTAGTCTATAACATCCACGTGCCACAAAGGCATCCATAGAAGCACGGCAAACCTCCATCAAAGCCATCATTCCAACCCCAGTGGTCCTCATCCAGGAATGAGCACTTTACTCTCCTGATCTGGTCCACATGCTTACATAAGCATGGCCGGTATGTCTGGATGAATCTGAAGACTCAAAAGTGGTTCTATCTGGGCATTGCATGTAGTTGATGTGAATGAACTAAACTCCAAGTGATCTATGGGGTGAACTTCAAAGAAAGGAAGCAGACTTTACAGACAACTGGAAACATTTATCTAGAATATACTATGTCTCAAACACTAAATCAAACTATATATTTTTTTTTCAGACAGGTTCTACTCTGAGCCTTGGTTGGTTCTGAATCTGTGGCAATCTTCCTGACTTAGTCTCCTAGGTGCTAGATAGGACTACAAGTATGAGCTTAAAAAACTTTTTAACAATTGTTTTATGAATGTTTTGCCTACATGTACATATGTGTACCATATGTATACCATATGTATGCCTGGTGTTCAAGGAGGTCAGAAGAGGACATTGGATCTCCTGGGACTGGAGTTACAGAGAGTTGTGAGCTACACCTACCATGTAGGTGCTGGGAACAGGACCCAGGTCCTCTGCAAGAGAAGCAAGGACTCTTACCTACTGAACCAATTCTTTAGCCTCTATATAACTTGAAATTTTTTTATGATTTATGTGTATGTGTGTATGCAACCTGGGTCTATCTATGAGTGCTAAGTGTATGCAGGTACCCACGGAGTCCACAAGGGCATTTGATTTCCTGGCACTTGAGTTATAGGCAGTTGAGAGTCACCAGATGCCGGTGTTGGGAACTGAACCCAAGTCCTCTTAGGGGCAGCAAATGTTCTTAATCACTGAATCATCTCATCATCTCTCCAGCCCCTGGTTGTTTGTCTTTGTTTGTTTGTTTTTTAAAGCTAAGATAAAGCAAGAACTTACACTTGGCCCACCTCCATGCATCTTCAGAGCTCGAACAGTGGCCACCAACACAACCACATTGGGCACCAGGCCGGAAGCTCGGCATTTGATGTTGAAGAATTTCTCCATCCCAATATCAGCCCCAAAGCCAGCTTCAGTCACTGCAGAGAAACAAGCAGGGAATGCATTAGTGTCTGAAAACAGAAGCGGGTGCTGGCAGCCAATGCTCAATAACAGGGCAAGTGCTCACAATGGCCTCTACTCCTGCCACACCAAGGTCAATGCAAGGCGCCGTACCTTATGGCGACCAAAGGTAACCTGACAATGGAAGACGCTCATCGCACAAGGCAGGTCTCTACCCTGTTGGACTCAACACGCTACAAGGACTCACTGCCAGGCCAAGAGCGCTCTTCCCAGGACTCTAACTCAAACCAAAGCTTTTCTTAGCATAGATGGGATTTTCAGCTTTGTGATCAGGTCCCAAACATTATCAGAGGGGTGGCTGATCATTTCTGTTGACGAGCAAAATTCAAGTTGGAGGCATGGTTTAAGGATATTGGTCATGAGACGACAGCAGCTTAATTCCAGGACCAGAGAGATGCTCACTCATTTCTACGGACTTCTCCGTCCTAGCTGACAGAAATGTTACTGAGGGGGCCGGGGAGAGGGCTCGGTGGGTGAGAGCACTGGATGCACAAGCAGACGAACTGAATTCGAATCTCCACATCTATGGAGAGAGCTTAGTGTGGTTGTGTGTACCTGTAACCTGTAACTGCGGGGGGACAGAGAGACAGGATTGCTGGGGCTCACTGGCCACCAGCCTGGTGCCAGCTTCATCGAAAGACCCTGACTCAAGGGAAGAAGGTAGAAAGTGATGGAATTGGACATCCCGCGTCTTTCTCTGGCCTCTGTGTGCACATGCATACACATATATGTGTACTTGTACATCCCCTACCCAAAGACATATTGTGGCATTTGTGGAGGTGGCAGACAGAACATGAGTATTGTTTCCCAAAACCACGATAGGTACTGAGCCATTAGATTATCTCCCTACCCAAGGGAGAGTTCACAGGGCTCTGGTATTCAATGGGTGTGACCCACGTGACCATGGCATCACTTAAGAACTTGTTAGAAAGGTGGAATGTGGGGCCCATGAGATCTCCTCAACCAGAGCCAGAATTTAAAACAGCAGACTTTAAGGGCATGGGTGTTTTGCTTGTTCGCCTATCTGTGCACCATTTGTGTGCGTGGTGTCTGGAGAGAACAGAGACCATGCATCCCTGTTATAGACCGTTATAAACCATGTGGGTTCTGGAGATCAAATTCAGTCCTCTAGAAGAACAGCCAGTGCCCTTAATCCGAGCCATCTTTCCAGCCCCACTTAATCAGCATTTTTTTTTTTTTTTGGATTTTCGAGACAGGGTTTCTCCATAGCTTTTTGTTCCTGTCCTGGAACTAGCTCTTGTAGACTAGGCTGGCCTCAAACTCACAGAGATCTGTCTGCCTCTGCCTTCCAAGTGCTGGGATTAAAGGCGTGCGCCACCACCGCCCGGCTTAATCAGCATTTTTAAGAAGATGCTCACGTGCAGTGGTGATCCATCGTCATTCAGGAAGATACTGCTGATGTAAGAAGTATGTCGGAGTATGCACCATCTACTGACATTAGGACTAATACCGTAAATAACAGTCCAGATAGGAAGTAGAAGTAAACGACTATTCTGTGGTTTATATAAAAATATTTAAGGGCTGGGGTTGAAGCCCAGTAGCACAATGCTTGCCATGCATGAGTGAATTCCTGAGCTCAAATCCTCGGCAGCACCAAAAAGGTGAAAAGTAAACAAATGAAGGCATTCACGCTAGCATAATTGTTAGAAATTGTAACAAGAACTGAAGGAAGAATCTTGTTCAGAAGGAATCTTAAACTCTAAATACACTCATTTCTCACTTTTTTCCTTCGACACTGCATGTACCTGTTTTGTTTTTACAGAATACACAGAATTCCGTAGTCTCCTGTTACTTAAAAGTGTAATTCTATTTCTGTATCACAAACTTTCAGAATTTATGATTATAAAAACAGCAGCTTGTAATTCTGTTCACTGATGTGCCAAAATTTGTAAAAGCGTTCCCTCTGTTACTGAACATTTGGGCGGTCTCCAGCACGCACAACAACACACTGAAATCATACCGCACATGGACTTTAATCTCTTTCAAAGTACACCCTTGGAATAAATTACCAGGGGCCAAGGACATAAAACATTTTTTATAACCACTGGCATATATTTGACAAGTCATTTTATTAAATTTTATGTTTTGAAATCAATGTTTTAGGTTACCAGAGAAAAGAATAGGTTTCATGGCATTGCTCTCATTTGTCCCCTCCCCCATCGCCTGCTCTCCCCGCTCCGATTTTTATTACGTTCTCTTTGCATGGATTTATACCACAACAATGGAAAGGACCTTCTTCCTTACACAGCAGATGAAGTCATTCTCATGATTCCATCGATAGTGGTCGAAATTAGAGAGGATTTCTTACCTCTGCAAGGAGGCCCTGAGAGGCTACTGTGGGAAGATGCTATGAAGATAAAGCTTAAGATGCAGAGGAGGTTCTGGGATGTAGGAGATTTGAGGACCACAGGGAAAGGGGGATTCTGGGATGTGGGAAATGTGAGGATCACAGGGAAAGGAGATTCTGGGATGTGATGTGGAGGACCACAGAGAAAAGAGATTCTGGGATGTGGAAGATGTGAGGACCACAGGGAAAGGAGATTCTGGGATGTGATGTGGAGGACCACAGAAAAAGGGGGATTCTGGGATGTGGGAGATGTGAGGACCACAGAAAAAGGGGGATTCTGGGATGTGGGAAATGTGAGGACCACAGAGAAAGGGGGATTCTGGGATGTGGGAGATGTGAGGACCACAGGAAGAGGAGATTCTGGGATGTGGGAGATGTGAGGACCACAGGGAAAGAGGGATTCTGGATGTGGGAGATGTGAGGACCACAGGGAAAGGAGATTCTGGGATGTGGGAGATGTGAGGACCACAGGGAAAGGAGATTCTGGGATGTGATGTGGAGGACCACAGAAAAAGGGGGATTCTGGGATGTGGAAGATGTGAGGACCACAGAGAAAGAGGGATTCTGGGATGTGGGAGATGTGAGGACCACAGGGAAAGAGGGATTCTGGATGTGGGAGATGTGAGGACCACAGGGAAAGGAGATTCTGGGATGTGGGAGATGTGAGGACCACAGGGAAAGGGATGTTGAGATGTGAGGATCAGAGAAAAAGGGAGGAACTGAGCTAAGAATAATACTTATCTTTCCCTGCTTCCTGACTGTGGATGCAATGTCACCCATTCCTGCTACCACCCTTCCCTGCCATGATGAACTGTTCAAACTGAGAACCAAAATGAACTATGTTTCGTTTAAGTTGCCTTTCCCAGTGTTTTATCACGGCAGTATGAAAAGTCATTAACACGACTCTTGCTCACAGAAACAGAGGATGAATGCATTTCTTTTATAATCTTTTCCCTTCTCAGTTCTACCTATTCTGTCTTAAATCTCAGCATGGTCCTCACATTCTCCTTTATTCACAGGTTCTAGCGAAAATAAAAATCTGAGGATCTTCACTCGAGAGGCAAGGCCTTACTCAAGCAAACCATCCCTACTTCATCCTCCTCCACACTCCAGGGCAGGGAGGACACTCCGTTGGTATAGTGCTTGAATAAACATAGGGACATGAGTTTGATTCCCAGAACCCATGTTATAAAAAGCCAAGCATGGTAGTTCATGCTTATAATCTTAGCGATGGACAGGTAGAGACAGGTGAATCCCTGGGGCTGGATAGGCAGCCAACTTAGCCTTAATGGGTGAGTTTCAGGCCTATGAGAAATGTCTCAAAATATATATATATATATATATATATATATATATATATATATATATATATGCAAACAAGTGACTCTGAGGACCGACACCTGGAGTTGTCCTCTAGCCTACACCCACAGGCACGCAAAGACGTACGTATGCAGGAACACGCGTGAGCATGAACACACGATACCTGCGCCTCATTCTGCGGCAGTGTCACGCTGCCGAGCTTCCTGCAGAGCCCTACACTATGATACTACCATCTCTGCCCTTTTCTTCCCATCTGGAAAATTCCTTTCTTTCCTCTCCTCTCCTTAAACCCCTTGTCTAAACCCCAGCTCAGCGTCTCATCTCTTGGAAGCTTGTCTGGATCTCAGGCAGGGGAATTTTCCTTCTTGCCCTCGGGCATTTTCTACCTCAGCTATTGTTTCTCTCCTTCGAACCCCTTACTCCTGAGATTTGCATCCCCACCAGCCTACCCTATCAAGTGCAAACAGCATCCCCATGTAAGCACTCTGCTGGCTTCTACTAGAAACGAGGGACATGCCATTATTTATCTTGATGTCTCCAATACCTAACAGTCCCTGACACATAAAAGTGCAAACACGAACAGCGTGGGACTCAAAAGTCAAGGCAAAGATCACAATTCAACTAAAAGACAGAGGGACACATTAAAAATAGAAAAAACAAAACAAAATAACCCATGTCAGCCCTACCTATCCTCTTTTTTTCCCCTTTCAAAACTGTTTTGCTTTTTATAAATCAAAGCTGCAATGGTGTAAATGCCACACATATATAGCAATGAACGATATTATCGTCTCAAATGTCTAAATGGACAAATTCAGCTCAATTTTGTATTTTAACATACAGATTGGAAGTAAACAAGAAAGTGGTGGGAAAGCCGATTTTAGTTAAGGGGAGTGAAATGGGCTGTGGCTGTGAAGGTCCCAGACTCAGCTGCCAAGCAACGTGCAGGAACCGTGCAGGAAGTGGGGGAGAGCCAGACTCCCACGCCTTGAAAACCTCTGCTTTCTGAGCATGTGATTCTGCTGTTTGTTTCCACACTGCAGGCCGCCAAGGAGAAGGGAGAAGGTGGGCCCTTGGGTGAGCAGCCTTTACTAAAGCAGGAAGTGCTTCCCTAAGGCATGACCAGTGACTAACTTGGAGATGGGCACTGCCGGGTTCAGCCTTAGTCCCAGCCTGTCCCTGTGAAGGGACAAGTCACTCTCCCTGGCAGGTTCCATTTCCTCAGGACTTCCAGGGGAATCACCCACAAGCCGAACTTCCCTGGTGACCTCAAATAAGCTATTTATTCCCTTATCCTATTTGCTGTCCGTAAGCCAGAGTCATCTTCTGTTGAACTTAATAAACATATTCTTAAATCACGGAGCAAGTCCGCTTAGCATGACTTGGCTTTCCTGAAAAGCATGGAATGCAGGTTTCAAAAGGCTGCTTATTCAACAAAAGGCTTGTGATCAAAAATATTTGCGCAAGCCGTGGTCATTATTTGTCTTGGCAGTCTCTCTTCGCCCAGTCACAGGTCTTTCTCTTCCAGCATGAATGGAAACAGGAAATGCTGAGGGACGGGCTCGTCCTGGAAGCACAGACGTTATCCCACAGGATGGCTCGGCTCAAACTTCAGCAGCTCAGAAAAGGGGAGTCCTTGGGCCCAAGCTAGAAGGGACTCACAAAACAGAGCTCTGGGTGCAAGAGGTTGAAGCGTAGGCTGCTGGCTTGGCCACGACAATCCCCCAGAGCGCCTAGTGTCCTGGCATAAAGATTATAGAGCAGAGTGGCCAGGAGAGCCACAAAATGCTACGCTGCCAACAAGGTGAGGCGGGCCATGTGCTCTCTTCAAGGACACCCCCTCCCCAAAGGAGGGAATTTGTATTTGCCAAGTTTCCCTTTGACATCTTTGGCTTCTTGTACACACCGAAGAAAATGGTGGTGACAACTAAGACCCAGATTTCAAAACAAACACCCATTTTTATTAATAATACTTCTTTCTAGAGAAATCCTGTCAAATACATGTTCATTAAAGTCTAGAACTGGATGGCATTGTCTAACCTCCTGGCTCCTCAGTCTAAGCAAATTTCCCGCGATCAAGTCAAGGGACCCACTATGGTCCAACCAGGAGCTGTCCCAACTTTACATGTTTTGCTACCCACCATTCGACTCAGAGTGCTTCTCACTAAACCTACACAGCGTGGGTTTTAGGAAAAACTGTCATTTCTTCTCACTGGACAACTGAATCTCTGTTACCCTGGGGGGTGGCTAACATGCAATTGCCTGCCTGAGATTCCCCATTTAGGAAGACAACTGAACTTCATTACTGGGATGAAGATAAGTTCATTCCCCAGTGACCAAGCAGCATGACTCTGGCCTTTCTTCTAGTTTTAAATTTTGTGGTCTACATGAATATATGGTCTACGTATATGGTCCCTTCCCCCTCCCACCAAACTCTTTCCCAGCAAGTCTTCCTCCTCTTATAGCTTGTTATTGCTTTTATTATCTGCTTTGGGGTCCAGTGCGCTTAACTATGGTTGCTTGCATATGCAAGTGTGACTGACCAGGAATATGACTATCTCCCCAGGGCAAGCATTAACCACTTATAGTCCCCTGGGTGGGAGGTGTCATGGATCTACCTCACTCACGACGGAATGCTGATGTGGCCTTTCCTCTTTGAAGCTACGTTTATACTTTTAACCTCCCTTGAGCCCCAAGACAGGGTCTTACTAGGTAGCCCTAAACTCCCCTTGCCCCCTGAGACAAGGTCTTATTAGGTAGCCCTGGCTGCCCTAAAACTCTCTATGTAGACCAAACTGGCATCAAAGTCACAGAGACCCATCTGCCTCCCAAGCGCCAAGATTAAAGGTGTGTGCCTGGCCTTAACATTTTGTTTACTTGCTTGAATGCAGGTAAATCTGAATTCCACCCTGTCTCATATTTATCTCCGGCTATTCGAATGCCTTAACTTTTGTCCCTATTCCTACAATACCACAGGCATCACAAACCATAAAATGTCATCGAGTTCTTCTTGAGTGGAAAGACGCTGCTCCCTGGTACCCCCACCCCACTGGAGGGGCGAGGAAAACACCAGTTTCTGAAGATATTTTTGGTCACCACTGGCATCTAAGTATGAGACACCGCTAGGCATCCTACAATGCTCAAAACCGCAGCCTGCTTCCAAAAAATCAAAGGCATCTTCATCCCACTCAGGCAGCCGGCTGAGGGTCAAGCAGAACAAAGGCGGGCTGGACTTTGCAGACACTCCCTCGGAGAATATTAGAACCGCACAGGAGGCTAGACTACAAGATTGCGCAAGCTTATTATGTTAATCGCCGTAACCTCATCCACTGAGATCTGGGAGTCTGAATTATCCAAATAAAAAATTCTGCTCAGCACAGCTTTGATGTATTGCATCAATAACGGGGTCAGTGCAACTAGGCGTTTGGGGACTAAGGTGACTCCTGACTTAATAATATAAGGAGGAAGGAGGGGCCAGAGGAAACTGCTCAGCATGGGAAGACAAAGGGGATGGGGTATGCCAGTCTTACTGTTAAGATGTGTATACGGTGAGGAGAGGGGACTATTTAAAAAACCCAGGCATGAGACGATGGCCCCAAATGGAACATCTACTGTGCATTTCCAATGACCCTTTGTTCTAGTTTTATTTTGTTGCTTTGAGAGCACTCTGACCTTGGAAAGAAAAGGATCTGTTTTAACTTACAAAAGCCAAGTGAAAACCCATCTTCAAGGGCCCAGAGCAGGAACTGGCTCATGGGCCATGGAGGAATGGCGCTTCCTGGCTCAACCGTAGGCTCATGCTCAGTAAGTTTTCTGATACCGCCCAGATCAAGCTGCCTAGGAATGGTGTCGCCCATAGTGGGATGGACCCTCCTGCATCAGGGCAATGGGCACAGGCCACGTGATCCGGGTGATTCCTTCCCTCTTCCCACAGACAAGCAGAGCCTTTAAGCGGAGCTTAAAGCCTATGATGCCACTGCTGGAAAGGTTCCAATCACTGTGCTCGGGGGTCACTGTTATTCAGCTGTACCGAAACCCAGGCGCCTGGGATTACAGTCTCTGAGAGTGTCTCTACTCCACACTGCCTTGCTGACACACCAGCCAGCAAGCACAAAACATTTCTCTAGTCCAACCGCTTTCCAGGAAAAGTTCAATACCGTCGTGCTCCAAGGGCATTTCATTCTTTGGCTTCAGTAATTTGTTATCTCTTAGAGCAATTCACGTGGGGATTACCCATCACCTCTCCTAATTGTCAGTTGCCATGGCAACAGAGGTGGGGCTTGGTCAGTGGAGAGCAGATGAGATTTAGGGTGAATTAAGAAAGATTTTAGTGGATGCTTCAGGGACTTCCTGACACCAAGCACAGGTAGCCCACACAGTACATCGTGGCGGTCCTCCTCAGAACCAAGAGGTGACCTGGAGCTACTTCCCCACTTGACTGAGACCCCCCCCCCCAAGACTTGTCTCTTTAAACCAGGCACCAGCTCTCTCGCCATTGTTTGGAGGAGTGGGTAACTCTAACTTCCTGCCTTAGAGTCTCTGTACCAAAATGCAGACGGATTGGGAAAAAGGAAACTGATTTAGTTTTGAAATCCTCATTTTTGTTTCCCAACCGAGGAGACCCTCCTTCAACCGAGCCAGGTTTTCCTTGAGTTTCTCATACTTGAAGAACCTGAAGATTATCACTAGAATTGCGAATTGAATTTTCACCTTGTTAGGTCACGAAAACACCCTTTGTTCCATAAGCACTCAGAAGATAAAAAGAAAAATCAGTCCTGTCAGATTTCATAGCTACTTTATAATAGCGATAAATTTTCTGTGTGACGCACGCAACACACACATGTAATATACCACATATTGAGTTCTCCATTATCCTTGGACGGGAAATTGGATTTATGGACTGTTGAAGTCCTCACCGAACTAGTCACTCACTGTAACCAGCTCAGCTCAGAATGGGCTGAAGAAAAAAAAAAAAGAAGTCTGCACAGGACAGATTTGGTCAATTCTCAAAATGAATTCTTATAAACAGAGGGGAAAAGGAAACTGAAGCTCTCGTCCAGCCCACACCTTACTTTCTCATGACAGACGAGAGATGCAAGGGACGCACGCGCACAGAGGAAGAAATGAGGCACACGGAGTGAGGCGTCACCCTGAAGCACTCTGGGGCGTGAGTTCTGAGCAGGGCTGAAGGAAACAGAGATGGAGCCTCCACACGGCCCCTTCTGCACTGGGTAAACCCACTTATTCGTTGCAGCTGCCTGCAGATGAACTCAGGAGGAGTCAGTTCAAAGTCACCGAAGCACACGCGTTCTGCGCTGGAGCTCAAGGTAGGCTGGCCTTGGAGGGATTTTAGTTATTTTCTCAGTGGCTAGAAGAAGACTAAGTAACCGGGATGAGTCACCCAGTCACCCCCAAGGGAGGCTCCACATTATTGTTACAGCTGAAAAACAACGGTGACCTCGGTTTCAAACATATTAATTGTGAGGAGCTAGCTCGTCTTAGGCCTACGAAATTTTACTAAAAACAAAATCCTTTCTGCTCTGTAGGTTCTGTTTATGTAATTCACGGTCCCTTGACTTTATTAAATGTAAAAGAGTTGAATTTCCATAGAGGATACAAAAAAAAATGAACTTACTGAACACATATTTGGAGTCTGAAGGAAGAGATCGGTAAAACCACAAATTAATGTTATTTTGAAGACCCTTCCCTCATGCCCAGTGGCCAGGCCGAAGTTGAGGCACGGAGCATGAGGAAGCTATTGGGGGTGTACTCTAGGGGAGGAAAAGGAACATTAACAGCATACAATGAGCCCACAGGGTCAAGTGTGATGATACAGGGCTGCAACCCCAACACTGGGCAGGGGGAGCATAGAGGCAGGACGCTTGGGAAGCTCAGGGCCAGTAAGGTCTACACAGTGAGTTCTAGTCCAGTCTGAGCTACAGGGGGAGACTCGGCCTCAAAGAGCCAATGATAAACCAACAGGACACAGGGCCACTTGGATAGTGTGTGTGTGTGTGTGTGTGTGTGTGTGTGTGTGTGTGTGTGTGTGCATACAGTAACATGCTTTAAGAAATTAAAAAAATACCAATGTACTTTGAAAGAAGGATTCAGAACTTTCTCCATTTCTCCAGAGATTAATTAGATGCAGTAATTTAGAACCATCATGAATTATCTTGTTTTGGAAGTTGATTTTGGTCAAAGGGAAAATTAAATTTTGCAACAAAATGCTTAGTTAAGAATAAAGTTATGCACTCTACTTATTGTTTTGAGACAGGGTCTTACTACGTAGCCCTGGAACTCACTCTACTGACTGGGGTGGCCTTGAACTCTGCCTCTGAAGTGCTGAGATTAAAGGTGTGCCCAATGTTACATGTTAGCTTTTCTGCCCACATAAAAATGTAAGCTCTGGACTAGGTGAGTTTGCTTTTTGGATGATTATATGGGGCAAAGCTGTCCTCTTGCAGCTTCTGAGATGTGGGCTGTATGTCCACTTTCTCTGCCCCCAGACAAATTCTGAAGCTGAGGGTGGTGGTACACACCCATAGTTCTACACTCAGGAGGCTGTGGCAGGAAGATTGCCAGTCAGGTCGGCCTCGGCTGCACAGTGAGGCTGTGGCTTAGGATAAAAAAGAAAAAAAAAGAAAGAAAAAGAATTCTGCCTGGCTTAGCTACTAACAAGTGTATCTTAACAAAATGGAAAGACAGGACAGAGCTTTTTCTATAAGAGGTTTTTTTTTTTTTAAGATTTATTTATTTATTATGTATACAACATTCTGTCTCCATATATGCCCGCACGCCAGAGGAGGACACCAGATCTCATTACGGAAGGTTGTGAGCCACCATGTGGCTGCTGGGAATTGAACTCAGAACCTTTGGAAGAGCAGCCAGTGCTCTTAACCACTGAGCCACCTCTCCATATAAACCCTATAAGAGGGGTTTATGGAAATACATGAAAGGAAGAATGCAGGAATGTGGAGGTATACACATCTTATCATAAAGCCCATGTAGAAAGGACATGCTCACAAAGCCAGGACAGCTCGTTCTGACTCACTGATCACAGAGTCTGAAAACTAAGCAAACAGACTGGCTTTCCAGGAAGTTCTTTTTATCATTTCTAGATTCCCAGAAATCATGAAGATAGAAGCAAAAATATATTTAAAGTGAAAGCTATAATCTTTGGATGTGCTTTTTAATTTACTTACACATGTGGCATGTATATATGTATGTGTGCATGCATACGCATACCCGTGTATACACGGAAACCAGGAATCTAAGTCAGGGTCTTCCTCATTTGCTCAGCACCGACTCTTGAGGGATGGTCTCTCACGGAACCTGGAGCTCACTGATGGAGCTAGGTGGGTGAAGGAGCTCCAGGAGGCTGCCGCATCCTCCCACCCCCACCCTTCAGTGCTGGGGTTACCGCCAGCTTTCATATGAGTGCTGGGATCCAAATTCAGGTTTTTACACATGTATGGCATGTGCTTTCCCAGTGGAGCCAGCTCTCTGGACCCTGGGATGGCTCTTGCACACATGTGGCTCATAGAGAAATTACTTCTGCCTCTGGATTTTAGCCAAACGTTCTCTGGGAAAAGGATCACCCACATCTTTATCTAGGAGAAAAAGAGCAGGGCGGGGGGAGGGGCTTGCCCTTTTCTTACAAATAGACCACGGTAGTGTTGGCCCATTCGGGACTGGTACCCAGGGCAGAAGAAGCCCCTGGGAGCATCACTCATTCCAGCATTAGCAACCTCTGTGCGGCGCCATAGGGAATAGGGCAGCTGACATCCAGGAGAACTTTGAAAATACTGGTGGATGACTTACCCGACCATGGAGCAAAATAGGGTGATACCACGAAGGAGGAATAATGGGCCACAGCAATAAGAGGGCCAGACAAGGGCACATTCCTTGCCAGGCAGTGGTGGCACATGCTTTTAATCCCAGCACTCGCGAGGCAGAGGCAGGTGGATCTCTGTGAGTTCAAGGCCAACATGGCCTACAGAATTAGATCCAGGACAGGCTCCAAAGCTACATAAAGAAACCCTGTCTCGAAAAGTCAAAAAAAGTGTCCTTAACACTCATTCCTTGAAATGGTTAAAAGAGGTCATTAAAGGTATTGGTATTTCAAAATGGTAGTGAGCATGTGGATTACTTTATTGGGACAACTGGCTGATAACGAGGTTCTCTCCCTAGAAGATGACTCCCCGGCAGTTAGAGAGGCTCATGCTACACTCTGGGGGGTAATCTACAAGGCCGGAGCTTAGAGATGCAGGGTATATGCACAGATGCTTCTCGTTTGTCCTGACACACACAGACAAAGTTGAGAATACGATAAGCTGATGATAGTACATTTTATGTCTCCAACCCGCGGAACATTCTAGCCTCACGGCACATCGCACTGCAGCCTACGAGCGGTTTCCTTGGTGATGGTGGGGCTGACTGCCTAGTATCTATCATGTTACTATCACCAGCCAAAAAGAACGGAGATCCCGAATTTCCCAGGATGCTGTCCACAGAACGGAGATGCTCTCCTACTATTGTGAGGTTTGTGTCAGACAGGGGCCATCTGGACGTCTACAACATTTTCAGAGCACAAACACGCAATATTGAATTCTATTTTGCCTCTGCACATATGTTCAAAATGTATGAAAGCACAATGGGACAGGCCCCCATGGTCCTAAGAGTTGTGACGTGGGAAGGAAGGACCAGAGCCAAGTGCCTAGCACACCTTCTGCTATTACCGCTCATGGATGCCGTCTGGTATGCTCGGTGAAGGGAAAAAGGAGGAAATTTGGGTCTGTAATTTCAGAGGGTGTGGCTAATGCCAAGACTGGCTGTTGGATGCTGTCCACAGAGCTTAATATAAATGGTAATGGCAGTGTGTGAGTGGGCTGGGAGCTTCAAGCTGCCTGCCGGAGGTGCCGATGGGGTTTGTGGACAGCAGTTCACACTTGCCTTACCCTGGGATGAGCAGTTCAGATGCAGGCAGTGGCCGACCAGCTGAAGCCAGGCAGGTGGGGGCAGGGCAAACAGAAATGACTCTGGCTGTCATCTCTCACTGAGTTCCAATGTAGTCTGCACTGAGTGGCAGATGTGTCTGTTCTAACTCCTGACTCGGCACCGAGGTGAGAGCTGGGTTTCACGCAGTTTCTAGACACTGATCATGGCTTTGGGCATTTCTGTGTCCAAACATACTGAGCGCCAAACACCAGCAATCTCAGCACTACCTTCATCTGTATTTTTCTCCCCATATCCTTTAGTCTTTTGGCTTATTTTATAAAATTGCATGAATATTTTGGGTGAGTGTAGATGGCTTTTACTTTTTAAGACCAGGCAGCAATTTCATAAAATAATGCCTCAAAATACCTAAAATAACTATGAAAGTAGTTGTTTCCAAAAACCCCTTCTTGGTTTAGAATACACACAAAAGAGAGAGTTTGGAGTGGGAATGATTTTAACACACCATGAACAGGAAACCCTCCAGAGTCCTACACGTATATCCCACGGCACTCCCAGGTTAACACAAATATAATAGTGGTTTCTGCTGTCTTGATTCAAGGCTGAATCCAAAGCTTTTTAGCCAACAGCTGGTTTCCTCAGTGCTGTGACTCTGATTCATCAATCAATGAGTTCTGGGGCCAGGATATGGCTCAGGGGGTACAGAGCTTGCTGCACAAGCCTGAGAAACTGAGTTTGGATGCCAAGCACCCAGTTAGGCTCCACACGTGTGTTTGTAACCTAGCATTGGGAGGGTAGAGAAAGGAATAGCCTGGGGGCTCAATGGCCAGCAAATCTAGACAAATGTGAGCTGAGCTCCCGCCTCCCCAAGAGAACTGTCTCAAAAAGGTATGGCGGAAGGCAATAGAGGGGGATACTTCACATTGACCTTTGACCTTTACAGGCATACACACATCACACCAAGAGTTCTAACCACATTCTGCCCCTAGAAGTTCAGTTCTTTCATCAGTTAAACTTCGAGCAAACCTTGCCTCTCTTCTAAATTAGAAATGTCACCTTGATTTCGGTCCCAGAGTTAATGCCGTGCAGAGAAAGGAAACTCCGTAGCCTATGCGTAATACACAGGAGGAAATAATTGAAGTGAAAAAAATACTAGGGTGTCCACAAGCAGGCTGTTTTCACAAATGAACCAATCAGGACTAGGCTTACCCACAAACATGAGGAGCCATGAAGAAGTGGCACAATGCCAATACCAGCGTGATTTTCTCTCACATAAATGATGATCACAGCTGGCACTCTGTGCTGGTGTACCAACTCCTCCGTCATCTGGTGCCGCTACTACCCAGGGGTCCAGGATTATTGCTGGAGTCCCCGCCATCATAACTAAATGTCCCAACCAGTGGGGAATAAGGAAGAGAGGCATACCCCTTTTCAAAAGACTTCCAGGATGGGCTGTTGCTCAGTAGGTGGAGGGCTTGTATAAGGGCCTGGATTCTACCCCCACCACCTCCTAAACTGGGCAAGGTTGGCAAATGTGTGTAATCTTAGCACTCTGGAGGTGGAGGTGGGAAGATCAGAAGTTCAAGGTCATCCTCAGATACGTGAGTTCAAGACCAGCCTTGTCTCAAGAGAGAGAGAAACACACAGAGAGATACACATACAGAAAGAGACAGAATAAACGAGAAAGAGCGACAGAGAGATGGGGTGGGGACTGGGAAAGCTAAGACCTTCTGGGATCCACCATGGTCACCCTCAAGCCGAAAGCGGTAGTGTTCAGAATGATTCTCCAGGAAGAAGTGAGTTCATGCCGAGTCATCTCTGTCACCACCTGCTTTGTGCCTTTTCCTGAAGAGATGTCAACAACCGTGTATGCACCCTAGGTAGGGCGCTGACAACAAACCAAAGAAAGAATCCCAGAGTAGTCGGTGGAACGATGAGTTCGCTTGGTCGGGTTACTGACAAGAGCATGGGAGACTCTCAAGCAGCTGTGTCAGAGAGAATCGCCACCCCCCCCCACCATCCCCACCACCATCCCCACCACCAGCATGAGTGACCACCAAGGACAGCCGCGTCGCTGGAGCTCATGGTCCACCACGCAGGTTGCTCTTCCAAACAGACACCTACCACCACACTGCTGTGGCGGTTTACTGATCAGGTGTCACCTCGGGCAGGAGCCTGCTGAGTCTTAGTTTCCCGGGGTTTCCAGAGCATTCCTGGGAAGTGGTTTTAGCTTCCTGATCCCCACTCATCACCCCCATCTGTTTAGCAAGGGTCTCCATCTTCTTTTTTCTAGGAGGCCAGGAGGTAGGAGGGGCAAACCACTGAAGGTCTGATGGGGTGCTCAGGAGGGACACTGGGATAAACAAGAGCATGGCAGGACACCTGAGGTGAGTTAAGGCCCCACCAGGGGACACAGACAGCAAGGAGGAGGTTCTGGAGAGAAGAAGCAGGCATGCATGGCAGAAGCCAGAGAGTTTGTATTCCGAAGGTGGAATATTACACGATAAAATAAATACTGCTTTAAAAGTGTTTAGACTCAAGGGAGACTTCTCCACATGGAATTAACTGAAATGTTCAGGATATGAACTTGTCCTCCAGGCTGGCTTCATGATGCTAGGAATTACAGTCTTTCTGGGAACAGCTTCAACCTGCCCTTTTGCATGGCCCATGGGCATGATAAAACTTTGATTTAGAAAGCTTGCCTAGCTGCGCAAGGCACCAGGTCTGATCCTGGCCACTGTATATACATACTTGGCGTGGTGGGCACACCCATAATCCCAGCACCCAGGAGGTGGGGGCAGGAGGATTAAAAATTCACGGTCATTCTTAGTTACACAGTGAGTTTAAGGGCAGCCCGGACACCGGAAGATTCCAACAGAAAGAAACAAAAGGACCAGAAGGAGAGAGGGAGAGAAGAAAGGAAGAAACCATCTTTGTAATGTCCTCCTTTTGCTGGGATAATAAACATCATGATAAAATATTGTTTATACACATGATGCTCTGGGCCACACAATAACAGTTATACAGCCCATGGGTTCTCAACCTGGGGGGTCGAGACCCCGTTAGAGGTGGAATATCAGATATCCTGCGTACGAGGTATTTACATTACAATTCATAACAGGAACAAAAATCACAGTTCTGAAGTAGCAATGAAAGTAATATTACGGTTGGGGTCACCACAACATGAGGAACTGTGTTAAAGGGTTGCAGCATCTAGGAAGGTTGAGAACAAGTGCTGTAGCATTTTCCTAACGCCAAACCCACTTGTGCTGAATAAAGACAAGACCAGGCTGAGAACATTCCAAAGGAGGCAGGAGAGGTGGTCAATTTAGGGTCTGCTTTCTCTTTCCCCCCTCTCTTTTTCTCATATAAAGCCAATTCTCTTAGAAGCTAGACAAATGGAGCCAGACATGGTGACACATGCATGTAATCCCAACACTCAGAGAGGAAGGCAGGAAGGACAGCAGCTCCCGGCCAGCTTCAGTTATACACTGAGTTGGAAGCCAGCATGGGCTACATGGAGTCCCGTGTCAAAATAAAGTTAAAAAAATAAAAACTGGGGGCTGGAGAGGTAGACTGGTCAATAGGATCCCTTGCTCTCCTGCAGAGGACTGGGGTCGGTTCCCAGATAAACAGGCGTGCACACATACATACAGATAAAGATAAAATGTTGAAAAATCCAAGAGCTCCTGAAATCATTTGATGCAAACATTAAAAGAAAACATCCCTTTAAGAAGTTAAAAGGGAGTGCATTCTAAAAGGCTCACAGCACATTCCCTCATTGCTTTTGGAGCAAAGTCAGTGCAGCATGGAACAGCCATAGGTATCAGCTTGACAAAGAGAACATGGGATCACTACTCAAGGTATCAATAACTTTCAGTTTCATACATGGCTGTATTTTTCTTTCTCCACGTTGATGTCTCGCTAAATGTATTCCTATTTTATTTTATAGCGTGGAGAAGGGTATGAATAAATAGGATCATTTTTCCACATTATAATATGTTTAACCTTGACATAAAGGAAGACTGTTGACTTTTACATATTTATACCGCAGCCAACTGGGCAAGCTAAAACTTTTATTACTTACGATAAATTTAAGTTGGTGCCTTGGATTTTATCTCTGCATGAACATATATAAATAAGAGAAAGTTATCTATGCTTTTTACAATGTTCTTTCTTACCCCACTAGGTCTCCAGGGTAAGATAGTAATAGCAGTGGTTACAGACATCCTGGCCAGGTTGACGAGGTGTGCCCAAGAGGGATGTGATTTACTGCAATGCTGTTCCTGCGTTTTTTACTTTTAATTTTGTTTAAATTCTTCTATTGTCTGTCGTTATCATTTCATCCAGACACCTCTTTTGTTTCTAGCTTTTAAAACTCTGCTTTGTTGTGAGTTAGACAAGCAGCCCACAGGACCCTACACCCTTACGCCGATTTCACAGCGACAGACTTTCTACCAAAACATTAATAGCGAAATGATGAGAATTATTTATAGTTACAGGTGATTGGAGGCCTGCAGCTTTTAGAGAGCAACAAGCAATCTGTTTCCTCACCAGAACACCCTTCTCCAAAGATGCAAAGAGGTCCCTGACAAGGCATACTAAATTATACTCCTTTAGGAATTGCCAGTTTCCCAGCATTCCTTGTTCAAAATTCACTATGTGCCTTGTGGAGGAACAGTATCATATTGTAATTACACCAAATACTGCTAAAAAATGTAAAAAAACAACCTCACATAATTGCAATATTTGGAACTATAAAAGGCAATTTGGCTCCTGTCCAGCACCCTGAGGCTAGATGTTCTTGGTCCAGATGGGTTAGGATAGCAGTCATATAACGTAATCTGAAAACCGATTGTGCAATGGATGTTAGAGAAAATCCTTTAGAAGGCTCATGTAATCACGAGTTACAAAACTTCAGCTTAACCTCAGGACCACTTTTTAAAGTCATTCTATGTCAGCCCTCACAGCACTAATCTCTCCGCATCACGATGTTTTGACAAGGGTCTTGTTTGAACTCCACATTTTACGATGATAAGCAGAACGATATGCCAAGCATGCTGTTTGGAATATACATAAATCATAAATAGGAATGAGCCACAGAGCTCATTTTTAGACACATTTGCATCATGGAGGGCATAAAGAAAAGGTCAAGGTCAGGTTGAGCTTTCCTAACACGCAGAATGGCTTTTTAAAACATTTTTCTTTTAAAAATGCCTCTAAAAAAATACTTATATAAACCTAACTACTTTTATTATTTAATTTTATGTGTACGGGTGTTTCGTTTGCATGTATGTATCTGTGCATCACATGCAAGCCTGGTACCTCAGAAGCAAGAAGATGACATTGGAGCCCCTAGAACCGAGCTACAGACAGTTGTGAGTTGCTAGGTAGGTGCTGGGAATTGAACCCAGGTCCACCGTAAGAGCAGCAAGTGCTCTTAACCACTGAACCACCTCTCCAGTCTGGAACAGTTTACGGTTTTGAGGACAGAAAGGCATTATCTGTTAGGCAGGACAAGCCCTACTACTGTGAAGCAGGTCAGTGTTTCAAGAGAAGTGTCTATTAAATAACATTCTGTACTTTGTGAAGCTAAGTCAGAACGGTTGCCGTAGGAACAAAGAACCACGCTGAAGCTGAGAGGCTGAACACATCTGGTCTAGGGTTTGTAGAGTTGGGTGGTGCCTAACACGTGTCTTGTTAATGAGGTATGGGAGTTACTTAAGGACGATACAGTATTAGTTTCAATTGATTCTTACAGACAGCCAGTAAACTATTAGGTTACAAATACCTATTAAATTGTTTGATCCTTAATTACATAATAAACGGAGGTGTCTGACATTTTATGGGTCTAGGGTGCTGTTAAAGAAATGACTGTAACCTAATGTTGCAAACAGAGTAGGTTTGAGAAAGTTTATTGCAGATCTTTTGTTATGAAAGTATCAATGTATACCCAAAAATGATACGTTGTCCCACCTGGAGAGTGCTTCCCTCTAGAGGAAGGGTTCTCAATCTTCCTGAAACTGTGACCCTTCAATACAGTTCCTTATGTTACAGTGACCACTAGCCATAAAATTACTTCCATTGCGACTTCATAACTGTGACTTTGCTACTGTGGCAAATCATAATGTAACTATTTCTGGAGAGAGAGGTTAGCCTACAGGTTGAGAACCACTGCTCCAGAGCAGCAGAAGAGGGAACAGAAGATGGCGTCACATTTCATATTGCTTTGATGTTTGTGATGGGATAATTTTTAGAGAAAAGATGCCTGTTTTGACTAATGGTTCTAGGAGTCGAGTCGAGGGGCATGATGTCACCATCTGCTCTGCATGTGTGAGACTTCCTGGAGCACAGTGGAAGGCCAAGGAGACACACACAGAAGACAAGTTCAAGACACATCTAAGACAGGAGGGGTAAGGTCAGAGTAACCAGGACTGGTCCCTTGAGCTCGGGAGCTAACTTCAAACCCAAGGCTTTCATCCACGAGGGCCCATCACCAGCTCTGCCACCCAGTATTGCTGTGAGGGAGAACCAGGCAGTCAACTATTCAGGTCACAGCAGCCAAGTCACAGAAATTTCAACTACGTCAAATCTCGGCCTTCTTTCGCCATGCCGGGAACTGAATCCAATGTCCCGGCCATGCTAACCTCTGCCATGGAATCCCTAGGTATCTGTCTTATGACATACTCACACCTGAACCTAAGGCACACAGGAAGAGCACATCAAGACTTGGTGAAGCTGAGTGTTGGGAACAAGGAGACTGGTTAACTTAACCTGTATACTTTCCCAAGGAGTATTATCACCAGAACATTTCAATCTTATTTACTGATTATCAAGTTTTACGTATATGAGTCTTTTGCCTGACATATGTTTGTGTGCCACATGCTTACCTAGGGCCCACTGAGGCCAGAAGAGGGCATCAGATCCTTTGGACCCAGAGCTACAGACATTTTTATGAGCTGCCTTGTGGGTGCTGGGATCTGAATCCAGGTCGAGCAACTGGTGCTCCTGACCACTGAGCTGCTGTCTCTGCTGCCTACCTCTACCATTTATCTGTGCTGGGGATTGAACCCACGGCCTTGGGCATGCTGGGAAAGCACTCTATCCCTGAGCTTCCCTTAATTTTATTATCATTTTCTTTAAGGACTGAAGACTGGCTGCTAAAAACCAAACCCAAACCAAAGAGAGGTCTAGTCTGTCAGAACACAAGTGTGGTAGCGAGAGGCCAGCATTGCAAGGCTGGCGAATGGTGTCAGCACTGAGTTCCTGCAATCAGATGTCCAGGGACACTTTGAATCAGCATCTTTACAGTGAAGCTTGTCTGAGTACAATGCCTAAGTTCCACTCCCCAGACTCAGCAGCTGCGGGTTCGCATGCCCCTCCAGTCACACTGCTAACAAGCCAGTTCTCAAGCCAGGATTACTCAAGACACAAAAATGAACTTCATACCAGAGTGAAGCCCTGGCCGAGAGCAGAGTGAGTTCCAGGAGCCTCTGAGCTCAGAAGCTGGACACTTTAACTCAGATTTTTTTTTAAGGGTGGATGAAATTATAGGAATGTTTAGATTGGTCTGGGTTTCTTCTACCTAAAGGATGGAGTATTTAACACTTTATTGCAATAAAAACAGATGGCGTGGGTAAGTCAGTAGCTGGGTGGAGCTATTCACTGGAGTCCCCTAAAACTCAAGAGGGAAGATTTACAACTGTCCTAAAGGATGGAGAAGAAGGCAAAGCAAGATGACTGAAGTCGTGGTCCCAAGTCCCCTTTACTCAGCAATGTATTGAGAAAGACATTTCAAGGCAAGAGAGTGCTGTGTTGGAATATGGTCCCTCCCCAATTTCCATTGGAATTAAATAAACACTATGAGGCACGAGAGGGTGGCACCTGAACCAAGCTCTGGTATTCAGAACTGACAGGATTCTAATTCCAGAATTTAGGAAGCAGAGGTAAGAGAATCTCTACCAACCTAGTTCTCACAGTGAGCAGGCCAAATAAAACTAGTAAGTGAGAACCTGTCTCAAAAGCATCTCCCCTGGGATGGAGAGAGGCTCAGTGATGGCTGTTCTTATAGCTTGGTTCACAGCACCAATATATGTGGTGACAGCTACCCGTTACTCGGGGGATCTGATGTTCTCTTCTGGACTCCTAAGGCATCTTCATGCACATGTACAAGAATTAGCTCCTCTAAAGCAATAGTCAAAACACAAAAGAAACAAAACCAATTTTTAAAAAGGGTGAGAGAAATACACACCGCCCTCATGCATGTACACATATACCCATTCCAACATATCCATACTCCATACTCATGCACATATATATATACACACCCACACACACCACACCCATGCATACACACACACACACACACACACACACACATTCTTGCTATATGATGCCTTTTGTTGCCTCACAACTCTGCCAATAAGAAGATCATCAGAAGACTCAGGCCAACAATCCAGGAAAAGAACAAAAGTCAAAACGGAGTTCTTTTCTTTAAAATATAAATCTGTGGTTTTATATTATAGAAATAGAAACTGGGCTAATGCAGAGGAGTTGGAGCAATACAAACACGATCAACTGCTGTGTATATTAAGACACACTGGCATGGCATCATATCACAATTATATTGATTTATTCATTGATTTAGGTGGAGTATTCTGGAGTTATTGAGACAAGTGTGGGTTGGCCTCAAACTCACAGTCCCTCTGCCTTAGTCTTCCAAGATTACAGGTACAAGCTATCACATCTGGCCCATTCTATCAGTATGTAAGCATGGGAAGAGGCAGTACCTACAAATTCTAACCATGGATTCCTGTGGCTGCAACCATCGGCTATAAGGACCTTCATCTATGAGCATGAGCAATTCCAGGTGCACACACTCAAGTAGCAAAAGGTAAGGCTTGAAAACAGTTTTGAGATTCTTATAAATAATTTAAATGAGATAATAGTAATTTAAAAATAGGAAGTCAAAGTCAGTGATACTTCTCTTTTCTGTGTTTTTCTGTAAAAATAACCCTTGACTCGGGTTTGATGTCAAAGAGAGGTTTGTGTTCCAGCAGTGTCTGGAGGTTGAGTGGACTCCCACAGGAACCACTGGCTCACAAGAAGGGGCCATTACAGTCGCTGCACAACTTTCTCTAAAATTCTCATTGAAGCACTTTACTCTCATCCGACAAATTCATGCAGCTAATTAAATAAACACCGGGCTGTTGGGAGACTAAATGGACTGTTGATTCCATTATCTGAGGATAATTATTCTGGGTAGGCAAAAGGATTCCTGGCCAGGATGTTGGGGCAGAACTGAATGTGATATTAAGTGACCATAAACAGGGAAGATTCTATCCAAGAGATGTCAGTCAACAAAGTCCCCGCCCCCCTGAGCGCACCCCACTCTCTGCTGAGACTCAGGTAAGTGCCTGGAGTCCAGGCAAAGGAGGGTTGGTGACTTCCAGAGGAAGATGTTCTGAAGACTGGCGGTATAGTAGCTGATACTCTCCTGCCGCATAGCAAAGATGGCAGACTCTAATGATGCATAAACTAAACTAAAACTAAAAAAATCATTATCACTCCACAGTAAACCCGATTCATAGAAGGACCTTAACCATTCCTAGTCAGGAATCAATAATGGGGGAAGAGTCACAATGAGGACTGGGTAAGGGTTGGCAGGTGTCAGGCCAGAACCTGACAGGCACAGTGGCCACACCCTCTGAAGAAAGCTCTTTTATAAACCCTACTTTGGCTGGTGAGATGGCTGAGTGGGTAGAGGTGCTTGCTGAGCTGGCCTGGTGACCTGAGTTTGAAACCCTAGAGACCATGTTAAAGTGGAAAGGGAGAACTGATCCCACAAACTTGTTCTTTGACCTCCACACGTGTGCCATGGCTACCCCCATCCATCAAACACACACATAAACACATAATTATAATATTTTTAAATGGCTTTACTTTACACACAAGGCATTTGAGGCTCAGTAAGTTAACATGCCTTGAAGAGTGTCCTGACTCTCCCATTGGGCAAGAAGATTACCATGGAACTCTCTCCTCAGACCACAACAGGATCAGAGCAGTAATCAGAAGCATGGTTGACATTTGTGTAATTGCCTATGTTTTATAAATCAATTTTTACTTGGATATTATTGAATATAATAGCAAAGCGGTTCTGCTATTACCAAAGAGAACACTGAGCCCTAGGAAAGTTCTTGTTTCCTACTACCAAAAGGAGGCCCCCATCCCACAATATCTAACCCTGCATCAGCACCGCCTTCCATATCCCACTCCTCATCTGATCCGCCTTCTCATTTTCCCCATGAGAACACCGCCAAGCCCAGGGTCTAATGTCTTGTCCAGGCCACAGGAGTGCTCGCGTGCTTTGCAGACACCATCAACATATTTAAAGATATTTTGTCATGATGATGCATATTCTGAAAATACCTGCTTGATAAATCAGAGAGCTCTGTCAGCACACACCAGAGTGCTTTACGCTAGGAGCCCTTTTATCCACAGTCGATGCATTAGAACCTCTTCACTTAAGTGCCCATCTTCTCGGTATCTGCTCTTCCCCCAGCCTCCTCGGCCATTAGCTCCACTGCTACGTATGCTCCACCGAGCAAATCCACTTAGCGTGCCTAGTCACTCTTGCTGCGGACTTGGTGCCTAAGCAGCAAAGAAGATGATTGCCGCATTACACAGATCTTTGAAGGATGGAATTACATAAATCCTCATTTGATCCAGACTCTGTCTACAATGGGATCCTTAAATCAGTCTCAATAATGCTGAAAGAACACTGAGATGTCACAGCCTGAAAGCGCAGATCTAGGCTCTTCCGCCCAGTGGAATTTTTTTTCTACTAAAAGAACTCATGTTTTGAGCTTGCACGAGGCCGATGACCAAGCGAGAAGTAAGCAACTGTTATACTTGATTATGGACAGTTTCAGGATCACGGGAGCTGCCTGCTGACAGGGTAAAATCTAATAAACCCTCCCAGTACACTTCCAGGAATCCTAGTTTTTGTTTTCGGCTTCTTTATAACTTCATCCTTCTGGCCCAAGACCATGACTAGTAACCATGACGAAAACTCTATGGCAGGTGGCTTCTCCTGACAGCAGACAAGACAAATCCACCAAATAGCCAGGCGGGGGTGGCGCACGTCTTTAATCCCAGCAGAGGCAGGCGGATCTCTGTGAGTTCGAGACCAGCCTGGTCTACAAGAGCTAGTTCTAAGACAGGCTCCAAAACCACAGAGAAACCCTGTCTCAAAAAAAAAAAATCCACCAAATAAACCTTGAGTCTATTAGCTGGGAACCTCCCTTCTATCAGGTTACAAAACCATGCCAGGATTCCAGGAAGAAACAAACACTGGTTTTACTAGTACTATGATGAGCGCTAACAGCTCAGGCAGTGACCACAGTCTCCTGTGCGTCCATCACTGACAGTACATTCCACAAGGCCTGCCGCTCGATCAGCTCTGCTAACCACGGGATCCCCATTTCCGAGCTCTGAATGTGGTAGGTTCTGAATATGAGTATATAGCCATTGGATGACGAATTAAAATAATTTCACTAGCACCACTTTATAGATGAGGTTCAAAGTTACTTAAAAATATGTCCAAGGTCATTCAGTTGACAGGTCCTAGAGCTCTGAAGAGCATATGTGCCGGACCACAGAACCAAGGGTTCACCAATATAAATGGTACTGGGCTAGAACAATAGAGCTCCAGTACCGAGCCCCTCTCCAAAGAGAGGTATAAAAGATGGGATTTCATGTCGATACTCTATCCCAGCCATTATCTTCTCAATTCCATCAAGAGTCTACAATCACTAAACGTTAAGCAAAACGACTTACCTACAAAGCCTTCTTCCCCGACCAGCTTCAGTGCAATTTTATCAGCTAACACTGACGAGTTGCCATGAGCGATGTTAGCAAAGGGGCCAGCGTGCACAAACACGGGTGTCCCCTACAGAAGAACAAGGACAAATTAGGACCATAAAGGAAACAGAAGAATGGACACCAAGCTTTTTTGGGGACTCAAGGTGTCACAGAGTGCTCCATGTTAAAGTTCCAAGTCTACATTGCATGTTCAAAGCACAGTGGCTCCCAAGAGATCTGAAAGTACTGTGAGCCAGGAAGCGTGGAGCCAGATAGAGTGTTGGCATTCCAACACTTGGGGTAGAGACACAAGGATCGGTAGGTCCAGGTCATGTCCAGATACAGGAGGGGTTAGAAACCAGCCTGGGCTACAGCTCAACCTAAAAATAAACACAAGCAGGCCTGGGGACACGGCTCAGTCAGTAAAATGCCTGCCACCAGAGCATGAGGACCTGAGTTCAAGTCCTCAGAAGCCACGTAAAAGCTGGGTGTGGTGACACCGGCCTGTAACTTCAGCACACAAGAAGAGAGAAAAGTGGGGGAGGCTAAGACAGGGAGGTTGTGGGCCAATTGGTCTACCCAGATGACAAACTGTGGGTTCAGTGAGAAAAAACTGCCTGAAAAATCAAACTGGAGAGAGAAGATACCCAGAGTCTCCTGAGACCTTCAAACACACTAGAAAACATGAACATGTGTATACATACACACAAACAAATAAAAAGCAAACAAAAAACAAAACCCTTTAAAATAAAACTAAAACCAAAGATATCCTGATTGACTCAGACACCAAGTGTGTCTCAGGTCTCCTCGGACAGAATCAGAATGCTGAACGAGAGACAAACTCAAAGAAAGCAGTCACCTCGACTACAATTTTGATAGGCTACGTTCATTGCCTGTTGGTCATGAAGTAAGCTATGGACCTTACTTCTTATTGTCCATATTATATTTTAAAAAATAATTTAACCAAACCCTGATAGACTAAGTAATAGTTTTAATATTTTTCCCCTGCGAATAACAATTCATCAGTTCAGGAAAAATCTACCAGCATTCGTGAGGCAGAGGAAGGCAGATTTCTGTGTAGACAAGGGCAGTCTGTCTATATAGCCAGTGCCAGGCTAGTCAGGGCTACATAGTGAGGAGAACAGATGGGGAGGGAGACAGGAAGGGAGGGAGGGACTAAGTGAGAGAAGCGGGGAGGAGGAGGGAGAGAAGGAGAAAAATCAAAGCCAGGCAAGGCAAGCGCATACCTGCAATCCCAGCCTCTGGGAAGTTAAAGCAGGGGCGAAGATTGGGAGTTCAATGTCAGTATAGATTACATGAAACTTCTGTCTCAAACAAAGAACTGAATATAAAAAAATATAACTAATAAATTATGGGAACCAGGACATGCCAATTACATGAAGGACAAGCCTGGACTGTCATTCTCATACAAAAGTTGGTTTTTCAGTTTTTAAAAATCCCACTTAAATCTTTTAAAAATAGTCCAACTATTGTCCATGTTAGAAATCTGGCAATCATTAAGATAACAAAAGCAAAGAAAAAGAAAAAAACCATGGGTGAAATGTACCAATGATGAAAACGACTTGCTGTGGTTGTTCAAACAGGGCATTATGGAGCCCAGGGTGGCCCAGCTTGCTGTATAGTCAGGGATGACTTTGAACTCCTGATTCTTCTATCTCTACTTATTAAATACTGGGATCGAAGCCAAGCACCACCATACCCAACTCTAATTGACTATTACAATATTTTTTAGAAAGCATACAAAGCAATGAGTTTCTTTATGACATTTTAATCCACACATACTATACTTGGTTTATGAGAAATTCTTACTAGTTACTGTCCTAGCTGGGGTTTTTATTACTGTGATAAAACACTATGACCAAAAGCAAGCTGGAGAGGAAAGGGTTTGTTTCAGCAGATAACTGTCACGTCATACTCTGTCACCGAGGGAAGTCAGGGCAAGAGTTCAAGGCAGAAACCTCCTCATTTGCTCAGCATGGTTTTCTGGTCTTCATTCTTAATAGCCCAAGCTCACCAGCTCAGGGATGGTACTGCCCACAGTGAGCTAGACCTGCCCACATCAACCATTGGTTGTCCCACAGGTCAATCTGGTGGGGGCACGGTTCCCTCTTCCAAAATAACTCTAGCTTGTGTAAAGCAGTAGACATTAAACCAATCACCATAACTGCAAATAAAGCAAAGCCAATATAAGGGACTAATTAAAAAATTTTAGGCTTTCAACGTCCTTAAGTCAACCTTGTCAATAGAATCATTTTTACAGTCTTTTCTATTTTCCTTTATTGATGACAACAAGCTTCAGTTCTATCTGAAAATCATTTTCTCACTAAAACACTCTCAGGCTTTATCCGTAGCCCTGCCAGGTTATTGGGGGTCTGCTCAGATGAAGGCTTGCCTCCACCTGTGAAAATAGAGGCTGCCCCTTTGCTGACACGGCGGAAAGAAGGGAGTGATGTGGGGTGGGGGTGGGGCGGCTCGGAAGCATGAACATTCCCGTGAACTACGATGGGCTATCGAGCTGCACAAAAGCAGGAAGGTAGCTAGTGGAAGAAAAAAGAACAATGGTCTGAGAATAAAACAGCTTCTCAAAGCCATGATCTGAATTTGCTATTTAGCTTTCTTCCCCTCAGGAGAGCGAGGAACAGGATCCTGCAGCCTGGGCAAGGCTGCTGCCCTGAAGAAGTGCAATGAGGACAGAGTCACCGGCTCCATCCCTGGATGGCTGCTGGCTCCCCTCCTCGACAGACTGCAGCCCTCATTGCTGCCATCTGTCAGAGAGGCATCAGGCCCTGGTCTCCAGGGGACACAAGGTGACATGGTGTAGCCTAACAGGCATAGGCTTCACGATTCCTGGAATTATCACCCCAAGTTGCTCCTTAATCTAAGGCAGATCTACTTAAAAAGTAAGAATCTATATCTTTCACAGAGATTTTATTATTATCTAGGCTTTGTGGCTCACCGCTCAGCAAGACTGCTTTGTGATTATATCTTTATTTCGTGTGTGTGTGTGTGTGTGTGTGTGTGTGTGTGTGTGTGTACATGCGTGTGGAGGTACATCGCTCAGGACACAGATGCATGTGGAGGGCAGAGGATGACCTCATGTTTTGGTCCTAGACTTCCATCTTATTTGAGACATGGTCTCCTGCTCTTCACGGCTCACGTGCCAGGTTAACTGGTCCTGGATCCTCCCTTCTCCACCTCCCACCTCGACATGGGAGCTGGGGTTACAGGTGATGTGATCACACTTCGCTTTTCTCTTTAAAGATGTATTTATTATGTATACAGTGTTCTGTCTGCATGTATGTCTGCAAGTCAGAAAAAGGCACCAGTTGTCATTATAGATGGGTGGAAGCCACAATGTGGTTGCTGGGAATTGAATTCAGGACCTCTGGAAGAGCAGGCAGTGCTCTTAACTTCTGAGCCATCTCTCCAGCCCCCACAATTAGCTTTTTATGTAGGCAATTCAAAGGCAGGCCTCAATGCTTGCAGAGCAAGTATTCTTACTCACTGAGCCATCTCCCTAGCCCTTCCATTTTGAGTTTTAATCAGCAATTACATATCTTAGGAGAACAAAAGGATGTTTTGATATCTGTGCATTATGGAATGTTAGGCTGGAATTTGGATCCTGGCTATCTTGCACAGGCCTCCAGTAAAGTCTTGGCACCAAGGGAGGGTGGTGAACCCCTTAAGAAATGGGACCAAGTGAGGAAGACTACTGAGCCCTGGTCCCTTACTGTCTTCATGTGCTGGCTATGAGGGGAGCAACTTGTTCTGATCCATTCTCTGATCAGGATGTGCTGTCTTACACAGTGCCAAAACCAACAGGGCAACCAGACACAGACTGAAAACTCCAAGACCAGGAGCCTAAAGAAAAGTTTCCTCTGTGTACGTTGCTCATCTTGGGCAGCTGTTACAGTAATGGAAAACTAACAGGTTACATTAGATCAACTGGTACATTCTGTCTCCTTTCTGGGAACCGTTACCTATGGTTGACAGGTCTGGACAACTCATTATTCCCATCTAACCAGAATATGAGCCATTTGGTCAGTTTCTCTCCAGTCTGGTACTCATGATTTTGCCCTTTACCTCACATTTTATGATCTTGTGCAAAGTAGTTTTAGTTGGAAATCATGGAACCAAATAATGGGAGAGCAAGAGCCGACCTCTTCCTGACACGAGAAACCTAAGGCCCAGGGAAGCAAGGGATATAATCCAAGGCCACAGAACAATCAATAACCTCATTACCATTACAGTCCTGGTGTGAAATTCCCAGTTTGGAGTCTGAGTGGACTAATGATCAAAATGGTGTTATAGGATATTCAAACTCAGGGACAAAGACACATTCAATGGTAGCACTTTGAGCTAAATTGTCTAAAAGATCTATTTAGAGGAATATGGATCTTGATTTTACTTCACATGCAGAATGCTTGGGAGTGAATAGTCTCCTTAATAACTCTTTCCAGAAACTTCCTAGGATTACTACTTCCAATTATCTGGTAAGCAATTTGGTTGCTTACCAGAGTATCAACAGAGTATTATAATCCAGTACTTCTCAGTACTGTAGCCTCCAGCCATGAGCTGCTGTAAGTACTTAAAATGTAACAAGTACCCCTTTCTCAGAAACCTAAATAAATGTGAAGGTAGAAATGTGGCCAAGCAACTAAAAGACTGCCTTTTTAATTTTATTAAACTTTAATTTAGAATAAAGCATGGATCCTGTGGCCGCAATGGCACCAGGACTGTGTGCTCTAGCATGTGGCGATTTCATCACACTGTCTGTGGCTTGTGATGGTCCTTCTGTTTATGTGTTGCTTTCATTGGTTGAATAAAGAAACTGCCTCGGCCTTTTGATAGGCAGAACTTAGGTAGGCATGGAGAAGACAGAACTGAAAGCTGGGAAGAAGGGCAAACAGGCAGGCACCATGGAGCTCCTGCTTGAGATGGACGCTGGTTAGAATTTTCTTGGTAAGCCACAATCATGTGGCAATACACAGATTTAATAGAAATGTGTTAAATCAAGACATAAGATTTAGCCAATAAGAAGTTAGAACTAATGGGCCAGGCAGTGTTTAAATGAATACAGTTTCTGTGAGATTATTTCGGGTGTAAGCTAGCTGGGTGGCCAGGACGAAAAGTAGGCCCTCTCTTCTCTTATACTTAATCTCTCCCCAGCCACCTGCTCCTCTTAGTCCATGGTAGAACCTGGTGTGGATCAGTATCCCAGTATCTCCTAGGTGTTCCAGGGACAGCTAGGATTGAGAACTGCCAGCATCTTAGCCACCTGAAGTGAGGCAGGGGGTTTCCCAGTGCCCTCCTATGACACTAGCAATAGGTGTGTCCAAAATATAACACAGCCCACAAATTAGATTTTTAGGCTGTCCACAGATACAGACCCTCAGTGTCATTGATTCCAGGAGCCCTTTTCAGAGGACTGTCTAGAATCAAGGTACAGAGTTCACATATGCAAATATCTTAACCAAATTCTGTGCTTTGTTTTCTAAATAAGTCATCTGTTCAAATATTTTAAAACAGTCAACACTATACATGAACATTAAAAACAATGTGAATGTACTAAGCGTTGCTTAGGAGAAATTAAATGAAACTAGACTTTCAGCGTGGCTGACATCGTAGGCTAAGTAATATCTACCTACTAATTTACGAGTTAACTTACTGTGCTAGGCCAAGGCCTTGCACATTGGAGGCAAGCTCTCTACCCCTGATCTTCTTCACACTTACCTGTTGGGCGAGTTGTTATGGCCACCACTTTACATGGGTGGAAGCTGAGGCCAAGGGAATAAAATAACTCACCACAGGATATGAACGCAAAGGGCAAGGCGTCCATTCAAACTCAGCTTGAGTACACGGATGGCTATGGACATTCCCCATGTCCTTCTGCTCTGTTCTCCTGAGTACGCACCCTCTGGCCACCTCCATCCCTCTACCTAATGACAGACACTGACCATAGTAAAAATATTTTTTCTCCCTGGCAGCTCTCTGTGAAAAGGCCAATGTAACATCTCTCACCCCCACACCTACTCTCTCTTTGTAAATATTAATTTTATATGTATGAGTGTTTCGCCTGAATGTGTATCATATACATGCCTCATGCCAGAGGACATGGTATCCCTTGGAACTGAGGCTATTACATGGATGCTGGGAATCAAACCTAGTTCCTCTGCAAGAGCAGCAAATGCTCTTACCTGCTGAGCCACCTCTCTAGCCCAATATCTGTCTCTGTGCTAAACCCAAACAGATACTCCCCTCTTTGTTTGGACCTCTTTGGGCTCAAATCCTAAAAACTGTTATCTAAGGAAAGGAATGAGCAATGGCTAAATCAAATGAATATGAGAAATAATGTAGATACATACATACAGACAGACAGATGTTGCTAAAAAAACTTCAAATCAAAGAAGCCAAGACAAAAATCTCAGTGTTTGTGTACAAGACTATACAAAAGTGTCACCACCAAAGTGAGAAGATCATATCATATATTCTTAGAAAACATTTCTTAGTATTTACTGTATTTTACTTGGGAAGAAAAAAATCAATCTATAATTATAAAGCAGACAATTTATAATTAACATTAGACAATGTCGGGTAAAAATGGTAGTACCATCCACAGGTACACTAGGTAGGGCTTTATTTTCTATTCTTTCTATTCTAGTCAATTAAGCCAAAGCCAAGACATAAGTCACACCAAAGAATCAGTAAATTCACTTTTAACTTTTGATTTATGTTTTTCAGAAGACCAAGAAGTTATTCTGACACTTTGCCAGACTCACACTGGCCGGAAATATTCATATTGTCTACAGTCAATCCAATGAAGGCAAATGCTACATTATAAACAATTATAAAAAGAAAACCAGGGCTGGGTCCTCAGTCAGTAAAGTCCTTGCCATAAAGGATCTGAATTTTAACCCCAGAACTCAATTGAAAAAAAAGTGGCATGGTGGCACACTTATAACCCCAGTGCCCAAAGGGCAGAGCTGGGTAGAGCCCTAGGCTGGTCAGCCAGTCAGTCTAGCCTTTTTGGCAAGTTCTAGGCTAGTGAAAGACCCTGTCTCAAAAACTAAAGTTGATAGCACCTGAGGAGATACTATCAAAGGTTGACCTCTGACCTGCACACACATGCATGTATATGCGTGTGGCATCCCTGCTCAACATGCACACATACACATGGAAAAAAAAGCAATACAGGAAAAAAAAAGGAGACTACTTACTTCCAGGGTCTGCATCAGATTTGGTTTGATGGCATCTTTCATCAAAACTGTCAAAGCACCTGTCACCCCCTACAGGAGAGAAAAAGATGCATAAATTAGCAAGAGGACTCCTAGGGGCATGCTGATTTGTCCCCTGTCCCTGATTCTGCTTCTAGGTGGGCATCTCGCAAGCTGACCAGGCACCTGGGATTGTTTACTCTGTCCATGTCTTGTTTACCCCAGCCTGGCCAACCCTACCAGCCCAGCCTGGCCAAAGCAAGTGGGGATCAAGACAGACAAGGATGGTGAAATGGTTATGAAACACACTTCAGGTGTTCTGCTCTTCAGCCAGGTATAGACCTGTTATTAACACAAAGGAAGCAGCAAGGTTTGTGCAGGAGACAGTGGGACAGGCAGAACTCTTCAGAACCCCAACTGTGCACCAGTATAAGAAGGAGATCTCTGTTCTTCAAATGGACCCCAAGCTCCCCAGGGCCTCCGAGCGACACTCACCAAGTCCTCAGCTGTCACAGGCTGCCCATCTTTGTCACTGGCCACCACCATCCTTCCTAGCCGCTCCTTCATGTCGGCAAGGCTATCCGTCAAGGCCAGCACCGCCATGATCTCGCTGGCCACTGCAATGTCAAACTGTGCCTGAGAGAGCAAAGCAGATGCTGTGGTCAGTTGAGGAGCCACGGGAGGGGCACTTTTCACAAGGTCTTAGCAGTCACAGCTGGGGGCTATCCCTGTGGGAAGGTTCACACTGATTGTGTTTTTTCTAGAGTGCACAGCACGTAAGGTCTTGTGCTCCTACCATCAAAAATGGCCTCCCTAGGTTGTCCACATTGTCTACTATGCTCTGTTGAATAGCAGTCAACTGGGTGACGCCTGTGAAACCTGCTGCTCACTGTACCATGCAGCTTGCATGCTTCAGCCTGCTTCAGACTAACATTAAGTACTAACGTAGAACACTGGTGTAGCTCAATGGTGGAGTTCTTGTTTAGGATGTACGAAGCCTTGGGTTTGGTCCCCTTCCGAAGTATTAGGATTGTTATCTGTCTCCTGAGCATCTTTATCACTAAAATGTCTGGCCACAAAGGCAGGGACCATAGAGGAAGACTCCCGGATACCAGCAGGGACAATGGCCCGTGATACCCAGTAGGTGTTTAGTGCATACTGAATGAAGTAGTCGGTGAACTACTGGCTACCTCTGTTCATAGCAATCGGTCTGGGAAGGAGGTCACATTATAATCCCCTCCACCCTGCTGATCTCCTCTCTCTTCTTTTCGCTGAGGTGGGAATTAAACCCAGGATGGTAGTACGCTAGGCGAGCATGCTAGCCCTGAGCCACAGGTCCATTAATACTTAATTACAACTCCTGTGTACAGGGAAGAAGAAACACTGGAATAAGAGCATCCTGCCAGCTTCCTGTCCACAAGGCCCACTTCTTGTTGAGTTTCCTCTCAGCACAGTTTCGCCCAGCAGCTTAAGAATGACCTGGAACTGATTTGTATTTGGTTCTGAGGTTGGAGCCATCCTACCCTAAGGCTCCCAGCAATGACAGCCAGAGAGCATCGACTTTCTTAAAAAAAAATTTCCCAGGACTTCCTCCTCCCCTCTTTTGGCTCCAAGAGCACGTTGTACAGAGTCCAGTGGGAACAAAGGAGGAGACAAGGAGGGCGTGTTTCCTCCTGTACACAGTCCAGCCGCTGGGGAAATATCTGTACATAGCCACTTCGTTAAGCTCCAGCTTAATTCTCTGGATCCCATGGGGAGTGTGAGTCAGACAGGTTCAAGCTCACAGAGAGAGAGAGAGAGAGAGAGAGAGAGAGAGAGAGAGAGAGAGAGAGAGAGAGAATATATGGTTCTGCCCTGGTGGGATCACCTTATGAGGTATTTTATTACCCACTTTCATCACTGACAGATGAGGAACTGAAGGCAGGAAGGAGCTTACTGGCTCCTTCCTGGTTGAGATTGTATTAGCCATTGATCTACTGAAAAAATACTGCCGGAAAGCTATATCCTCAATACAACTCACTCTAAAACGTACGTGATTTTTCACTGAATGATACCTAACTTTTAAGCACAAGTGTGTGCAAAAATGACCAAAATGTTACTATTTTCTGTGCGTAACATGAGCCTGGCAATGCTTTTGCAATATAATCTATATAGCAAGCAACTTGTAAAATTTTTCATGTGTATATGAGCACTTCACTTGCAATTGTTTCAGTTCTAAAACTCTAAGGCTGCATCATGGTGGAGGCTTCTAACTCCATCATCTGGGAGGATGAGGCAGCAGGATCATAGTTTCGGGGCCACCCTGGGCTACCTAATAAGTTCCATATCATAAATAGCAAGACTATATGTGAATGCATGTATGTATGCATGTGTGTATGTACGTATGCATGTATGTACATATCAATGCAAACTGAGTCAACCTTAGGGTCACTTACATAACTGAGGCTATTTAAGGATCATTGTTACTCATTTTACTAACCAATGTGTTTGAGAGAGGAACGTTCACATTGCTTGGCAAATAAAACACTCCAAAAATCACATAAATGGATTACCACAGATATAAACAAAAGGACAGTGTACAATGCTGCTAAGTCAGTGAGTGGATTTACCTTTCCTGGAAAACAATGCAGAAATCTGAGCATCATACAACACACTGACTCTATAAGTGCATCCCTGGAAACCTACCCCCAACATAATACCAGACAAGTACATGCCTAGGCACAACACATGCTTACTATGTCCTATTTAGGAGAGTCAACCATAATAAATAGCCCACGTGTCCTTTAACAGAAATTGGTGAGCTGGTTGATGTATCTCTATGAGCTTACACAGCTATTCAAACCAGTGACATGCAGTTTTACCCAATGCAGGCTGACGATCTAGAGTATGAAGATTTAACCAAGCAATCAACCCTCTAATATAACCCTTCATTATGTAAAAACTGCCTAAAGCGATACGAAATATAAGCAACCTGCCAAATAATTTAAACTACTACTATGTATACTAAGCTAGCCTCGAACCTACAGGGATCCTTCCGCTTCTGCATCCTAAGTCCTAGGATTACAGGCCTGCACCACCACATGGAGTCACACTTACTGTCTTCATCTATAAGGCCATAGACACCATTTCATAGTGGCATTTGATCTTTGTATCTGTCAAATGCCATTTCTTTGTTCTATTTCTTTGTCCACCAGATCCCTACGGACACCAATCACTGCCTGTGAGATCGTACAAGGGCGAGTACAGGAGGCAACAGACACTGCTTTTGGGAGAGCATGCAAATCACAACAACAGGAAGGGTTTCAGAAGTAGGGTTCAGCAGGAGAGAGGAGACGGGACACCGCAGCATTATGAAGGTGGCCAGGGGATGAGCCATATCTGAGTATTAATTGTCAAATTATTGTTAGATACAATAATTCGTGTTCTGTGTCCCAGATAACCACTTGTTTTAAATTTTCTGTGTGAGTCACTGTGTTAGATGGATGATTTTGATTTTCAAGCGGATCAAAACTGGCCTGTTGCTTCCTTCACTGTCTCTGCCTGTTGTCAGCAACAGCCCCTCCCTACAGCGACTTCTGCTAATGGCTGCCTTGTTCCAGGAGGCTGTCTCCTATTCCCTCAAGTTCTCCTTCACTAATGTGTTTCCCGCTAGCTCTGTTGTTTTGCTCTCTCTGAGAAGCCTCCCCTCATCATTCTCCTTCAGAACTCTGAATGAATTTCCCCAAAGCACCTGGCATTTGGTGTTGTTGATGAGAATTTTGATTCCTCCGTGAGTAATCAGGACCCTTTCTCTTTGGCAGCATGGAGGAATTTCTTCATTATTCCTTCCTGTTCTAAAATCTCAGCTTGATGTTTCTGGGGAGAAGTCTTTTGTTTTTCTCCCCTACCCGCAACCTTTCTGTTCCTTATTTGTCTTTTAAAATGGAAACACTGTTTTCCTCATCTGAGAAGTTCTCATCCTGTTAGTTCTTTGAATAGACTACCCACTTTGTTCCAAGGTGCGGTGCTCTGTAGACCCTACCTATGCGGCTAGCTTTTGCCTTTGTCTTCACGTATGTGTATGCGTGTGCATGTGTGTGCGCGTATAGGTCAAAGGTTAGCATCGGTGTCTCCCTCAGTTCTTTTACTTTGTGAGTAGTCTTCCATGGCTGTACAGCAACTCCCAAGGGCTCTTCTGTCCCTGCCTCCCCAATGCTGGGATCATAGGTACATGTCATCATGCCTGACTTTCCTTACATGGGTATAGGAAATCCGAATTCAGGTCATGTTTATGTACCAACTAAGCCATCTCCACATGGTCATTTTTGAGATAGGATCTCTGTATGTAGCCAAAGCTGGCTTCAAACTTGTAATCCTCCTGTCTTAGCCTTCTGAGTGCTGGCATTATAGTCATGTGTCACTGTGCCCTGATGGAACCTTTATCACTGAGGGTGGGAGTGTTTTGGGGAATCAAACCTAGGGCATTTAGGACTTCCAGATATGCCCTTTCTGTCTCTTAAACCCTTGGGTCTATTTTTTTGTTTTATTCTGGGAACCATTTCTAGATAGTTCCTTGGTTAGAAGTCCCCTTCTACAGTACTTACTCCATCACCTTCGATTTTTACATCATGGTAAGATCTTATCACAATTCTTGCCACACCAGTGAACCCTCACTGGGTACTGCAGCTTCTTCACCCCTTTGAGAATTCACACACCACTCAGACTCCGCCCATCGACCTCCTAATTGTTTCCTTGGGTATGTGAGCTCCTCTTCCAGGACCTGGTCCGTTTTCATGCTGTCTATTTCTATACATGTGAGGGCTTGAGGCCCTCTCTCACCTGTCTGAGGACACAACATCAAACATGTCTAGCTTTGTAATAATATCCCGAAGGAGGGCAAGCTGCTTTTGGCTTTTGCCATGGAGCCATTCCCATGCCCATTGCTACCCTTTACAAGTTTAACAAACCAATGCCAAAAAGTCTATGTTCTCTTAGAAAAGGGTCCCAGCATGTTGGTTTTCTCTAAATGAAAACTCTACTGGCACCTGCCAGGCAAGCAGCATGTGCCAACCCGTGACTGCAACCTGAATGGTTCCCTGTGGGTTGGGCAATGACCCGGTCCCTCACCTCAGAATCCCACTCAGACATACATGTATATGCTGTGACCAGGTGTATAAGGACAACAGTTAGGTCCCCACCCACCAGCGTCTAGGGATCATCCCCAAATACTAACCCTAAAGGGTGGCTGGTTTCTCCTGGTCTAAGAGCTAGGATGCCTTGCACCTCTGAATTAGAGGTCACTCCTCTATATTCTAGGTTATTCTCTCCATTAACTAAATTCCTTCTGCAAATTTTTGAGGAAGGATTGTGGTTTTCTAGCACAGATAATGTTGATCACGTGAAATCTGTGTGTGAAAGTTCCTGAGTTTAGGGTAAGAAGGGAGGTACATAGTCTTCGCAAGCTTCTTGATCCAACCTCTAGTTTGTTCGTTCGTTCGTTCCTTCCGTTCCCTCTTTGTTTCTCTTTCTTCTTTCTTTCCTTCTTTCCTTCATTTCTTTTCTCTCTCCTACCTTCCTTCCATTTCCTTCCATGAATGTATGTGTGTGTGTGTGTGTGTGTGTATGCGTGCGTGTGTATGTGTGTTATGCATGGGCACATGTGTGTGAGTTAACAAGGTGTCTTCCTTGCTCACATTCCATCTCATACAGTGAGGCAGCTCCAAGTGGCTCATCTTTGTCCCCTACATGCTTGAGTCACAGCAGGTCACCACGGCCACCCAGCATGAATGAGGGGTGACCCTGAACTCCAGTCTGCATGCTTATGCGGCAACAGTTTCACTCACCCAGCCATCTCCCCACCTTCACTTTCTAATTCAAAATCTACCAAAAGTTACCGAAATCCATTTGGTATGAGAAATTGCTATTATCATAAAAGTAACTTTTTCCACTAATAAAAATTTAATGTAAAGCTCATAAATTAAAAAAAAACTTTCCAAAGAAAGTTTACTATAAAAAAATTAGAAGGCTGTTGTGCCTGGCTAAAAAACTATGGAATGAATTTATATTTCCTAAGTTTCACTATCCCACATCAGAGATCCATTAAATGGAAGGCATAATCCCCCTTCCCACATTGTCTGCTTTTGAGTAATAAGCTATTATCCTTTGAAAAATTCTCCATGCTATTAAACATAATAAGTAGGTGTTTGCTCTTTGGTTTATGAAACTCAAGTGATGTATCTGAGACTTTCACTTTTTTATTGTTATATATCTGTTGTATTATGGAACTATTCCCAAATGAGTCTCCCCAGAAACATAGCCAAAAGCGCTTAGAAGAGGATGCTGGAGACTTCCTGCCTTCCGATGCTCTCATTTCCAGAGCAATCCTGAAACTGTCAACTACTAGATCAGTAGAGACAGTGGGAACCCACCCGAGACAGTGGGAGAGCCACCAACACTGCTGGTGGGGGAACAGAAGCAAAAAGCAAAGAGTGGAAATCAAGCCGAGGAAGGAGAGACACTTCCGGGAAGATGGCGCCACCTACCTGCCGGGAATATCCTTTCTCTGTGCTTCCCTGCCCAATAGTTATTCTTCTCAGGAATCGGTCATTGGTATCCAATACTGAAAGAGAACAGGTAGGTTATTCTATAAACAAATATGGACTGGCCATGCTGGGAGATGCTGAGGAAGGAGCAGAAAACAAGAGTCAAGGTCTGGCTTCATTTGAAGAATTGAATGAGTGAGAAAGACACGGTCTAGTGGGAAGTGTCTTATAGACAGTGTATCAGGTGATGGTGGGCCAGCCTGGGTGTTTTTGATTAGGCAGCAAGGACCAGTAGTTCTGAAAGTGTATTTTCCAGTGACATCTAAGTGATAAGTCAGTTTTGTTTCTCATACATGTAAGAGTCAAATGGCCCAGTATTTCTACTCCTATGTGTTATTCAAAAACCTAGACATAGAGACCTGAACAGAAGTGTATGCGCTCACGTTCATAGCAGCTCCATGCACAGTGGCCAGAGAGTAGGAGCAACCAAAGTTTCCAGCAAGAGATAGATGGACTGACTGACGATATATTGCATAGCATAAAATAAGCATTCTGATATGTACCCTACAAATGTCCTAAATACTGTGCAGACAAAGAAGGGCAAATGCTGTATGGTTCTCCCTCCATGAGGGCTCAAAAATAGGCAAATCCACAGACACAGAAAACAGATGCGCTGGGGTCACCAGCAGGGGGGATGTTACTGACTCATGGGTCTAGGGCAGTGGTTCTAGGAGACTCCTTTCGGAGTTGCATATCAGACATATGCATAACAGATATTTATATTTCAATTCATAGCAAGCAGTAGCAAAATTACAGTTATGAAGTAGCAATGAAAATAATTTTATGGTTGGCGGTCACCACAACATGAGTTATATTAAGGGGTAGCAGTATTGGGAAGGTTGAGAACAACACTGGTGGAGGGTTTTTGGAGGGGATGGTGGTGAGGTTTGGGTATAGGCAATGGTGATGGAGGAATCACTGCGGATGCAGTCAGTGCTAGCAGCTCACAGTCACGGATGGTCAAGAGGGAAACCATTGGCCGCACATATTTTACCATGCTAAAAAGAAAAGCCAAAGGAAATAGAGCACATGGGAGGAGACAGGCTGTGGTTAGATCAGACACAACTCTTGCTTGTGTGAATTGCACCGGTTGAGAAAGTCTGCGAAAACTATCTGGCTTAGAGAAGCTAAATTTATAATGCCAAGAAAGGCAGAATAGACACTTTTCTCATCTTTGTGATTTAAAACAGCAGGGCTGTTCACAGCAACAACTGAGATCCAACTGACTAAAGTGTATAATATGCCACCAATGAAAACAGAGATGATGTATTTGGGAACTGGGAGTATCTGTAAGGATGAAGACTGTTCATCTTCCCAATGACATACAAATCCTTCTCGGGCCCTCACCCCAGCTGCTGCTACCATGTCTGTTTTCCTCTCTCTCTCTCACCCCCCCCCCACGCCCACACACCCACCCACCCACCCACACATGTGCATAATACTCCAAACACACTCACAGACAAATATATACAAACTTCTACTATTATTTTTTAAGCCAGAAGCAGAACACCTGCAAGGTTCAAGGGCTGCATCTCCACAGTGTCACCAGAAGTCCCACCGTCGCTTTTATTTCCAAGATGCTGGGTACACAGTCACATGCAACAAAAACATCTCCTTTTTTTCTTTCTTTCTGTGTAGTATATAAACACTCTTGGACACAGACTAAGGTCACCTCCCCAGCAAATGTATTTAAAGTCAACAACAGACCATTCAAATTTTATATTGACAAAGGGAAGACAAACATCACCATTCCAAGGACACTGTGCCTTCCATGATGCCCCAGTAGAGCACTGTGACCTACCAAGATACACCCAGTGAAAAAGCTCTGGGAACTCAGTACCGGTGACAGACGTGTGACACGCGAGAGAAGACATGTGGTTCAATTCCAACCCACAAGACACAGATGTGGTTAAAGCCCTAAAACAGTGACAGGAACACACAGCTGGCATCTACATGATAGAGCTAAAGAGGCCATCCGCTACATGCTCATGCCTTCCTTCCTGGAGCAGGTTCTGAGGGCTTTTTCTGTACCCAGTCCTGTGCTGGCTAGGCAGGAACATGAAGGTGCACAAGGTGTCAGTCTGTGACTCCTGGCGTTTCCTAAGAGAAGATGCACAGAGAGCACCAGAGTGCAGGCATGGAAGGAAGACAGCGGCTTAGGGGATTGACTGTCTTCTTTCTTCCCTTAATCTAAGTAGTTTCTATAGAGCTATAGTGTTGACTGTGACCACAGGAATGCCCGGAGCATTCCTGATCCTTCAAGTAACCAATACCAGCGCAAGAGCTGAAGGACAGGCACTGGTGCCATACCAGGGCAGGTCATTGTTTGATAGAAGACATGGCATCCTTTTCCCATAATGCCACTGGGCTAGGATTGGGAAGCGGAGACATGGTATCTAGAGACTGACAATGAGTAGGGCTACTGGGCCCTTGGCCGGTGATGGGGAGATAGACTTGCGTGCAAGTCTCTAAGGTTCTGGGGAGTTGGATTCTCTAAGAAGCAGGGGCTTTGGGATACCCAACATAACAAAGTCTAGTTTCCTGGTCCTTGGGATAATACATGCCTGGAGATATGTTTTCCTTCCTGCCTCTGTGATGTGGTTCTGGAACAGTCCAGTATCTTAACCTCTACTCACCTGGGTTATACTTGGTCTCAAAGCCAGAAAACTCTACTAGTAAACGTTCTCAGTTCATCAACAAAGACTCTCTCTCCATGCTCCAACCAACTCGCTAGTCAGGACCAAACTGCGCATCAGATGTCAGCCCGAATTCCTCTGGCCCAGGTGCCTTGTCCTCACCAATAAAATTTGCTAGCCTTTAGCACCCCGAACAGTAATGCAAGTCTGTATTTTTCTGGGCTAACTTTTGAAGTTGTCACTTCCACTAAAATTGATTTGTAACCACAGAGCATTCCAATCCTTCCTGTCTTCGCACAGAGAATCCAATTGCACACTGGTCCCCATCAAAGAGGTGATATGCCATGATTTCTGAGGCTGGGGCAGAGCGCAGATGTGCAGGGATGCCAGTTGGTCTGAGAGTTTCTCTTCCAGCAGAACCACACATATGGTTGAAAGTACACTGAAAACATTCCATTGCCCAGTTCTTCTTTTACTAAAAGGTCCCCGAAAACAATTTAAAGAGTATCACAAGCTCAGAGATGTTTTTGAAAGGTTGACTACACATTTTGTAAACAAATGACATTTTAATAATAGATCTTTCTAGTAGAAAAAAAATTCTAGAAAAACTAATGCCCCAGGAAAATGCTGAAACTATTTGTGTTGGCAGCTGAAAACATTGTTGATTTTAGACTTGTGGCATGAACAAGTCATATAGCTCATCCCCAAAGGACTATTCTAGAGTCATTTAAATGACCACCCCAGGTGCTGGGGATATAGCTTGGAGATGCACATATGCTTTGCATGCCAAAGACTGTGTGGGTTAAATCTCTAGCAAAATGAAAAATAATAATAAAAAAAATGAATAAACCATCCCAAGAAAGAGCTAACAAAGTAGAACATGCTTAGGCTATAACTGAATTGGGTAGGAAATAAACCCCATACAAATAAATGGTAAAAGAGTTGTACAGAAAAATCGGATATACCAAAAACTATGATTAGCAGTTATTAACATTGTGAAATGTGGCTGACTTTTTTTTTAAAACAGGTTTTGATGAAATCATTACAATAGTATTATTTGCTTTAAAATAAAAAATGGATCCGCGCAAGAGTGCTCAAGGAGATTTTAACAATCTTAGGAGACGAAGACTGCAGAGAAACAACATAACACAGCTGTTACCCTCCAAGGGACACAGGGGACGCGCTTTTGAGTTTCTGTGTGTTCACATTTCAGTGGAGCCTCCTCATGGGAAGGCTGATGTTACTCCAGGTTCCACATCCAAAATCCAAACCTTTTAAGTGTTAATATAATACCGGCAGTGGAAAAATCCCACAGCCTAAAACAGCTTCATTTACAAAATTATTTAACATAAACTCTAAAATATCCTTTAGGCTATGAGCGGGAGATGTAAACACAGCAAATGACCCTTGTGTTTAGACTTGGCTATCATTATTGCGCTGTCTGCCCAAACCACCAAACTTCAGGGATGAAGTCTGGAACACCACTGGTCTCGGTGTTCTGGATAAGAGCTTCTCAATATAGATGAGGAAACCGGGGAAGTGGTTTGCATAGCTCAAATGTGGTAGAGTTAAGAGAGAAGACTCCACGCCTGGTCTTCCTTTGTCTCTTGTCAGCAAGGTCTGCTGGGAGACACTCAGTTCTTACTGGCTTAGCTGAATGGGCTTTTTGGAAGACAGCTCAGGAAGGGTGGGAGGCTGGCTGAAGCCAGGAAGAAGACTGGCCTAGAAAAGAGATGGGCTAAGGAGGGCCACGCCCAAGAAAAAGAGTATGAAGCAGGCCCTTGGTGGAGAGAGGAAGTCCTGAATGACAAACTCCCTGATGGCGACCTGACGGCCCAGGATAGGAGCCCTTGAAGCTTTTGACTGAGGAAATAACAGGCTGGTTGGTCTGCATTGAGAACCTACTGAACTAAGGGAAGGAAATGCAAACAGGAGAACGTGCGAAAGGTAACTTATAATTCGGGTATTGGTTGAACGTATTCTGAAGGAGGATAGACAGGTCTGAGACACATGCCATCCACCACTTCGGGGACCTGTAGGGTTGCCACATCTCCATGCTGTATTCAAGACTCCAGAACACAGAGCAGGGACACTGTTCAAGGCCACGTAGCCCAGCAGGGTGGCGGCTGCTCTCCAGGCTGAACTCCGTGTTCAGTCCTTTGCCCACTGTTCCGCTGAAGTGACTTGATGAAAAGCCAGGGAGAAGAAGCAGGGACGCTGAGAGGGAACCAGGGAAAGCGGAGGCGGCCCTGAGGCAATCTATGAAGTGTGCAATTGCCAGAGTGATACATACGCAGGACACAGCTGGAAACACACCTATACTTCTAACATTCTAGGATCAGGGCAGATTCCAGGCCAGCCTGGCCCTCGTGGCAAGCTTAAAACCAGCCAGAGCTACATCACAAGACCTTGTCTCAGAGACAAAAGGGACTGGGGATCCGGCTCAGCTGATAAAGTGTGCCACGTCACATGAGAGCCTGAGCTGGATCCCCAGCTCTCAGATACAAAGCAGTAGCCCCCCCTGTACCCAGGAAGCAGAGAAGGGAGGGGCTTTCTGGCCAACCAATCTAATTGTAGGTTCAGAAAGATCCCCGATGTCAGCTGGTGGCCTCCATGCGTGTGTGCACACTTGTGCACACCCACATCCGCACACACCCATGCCCCAGTTAAAAGCACTTATTGCTCTTGCAGAGGACCCAGGTACCCACATGGCAGCTCAACCACCTGTGAGCCCAGTTCCAGATATGACTTCCTCTTCTGGTAGTCAGGAGCACTGCATATGTATGGCATAGTCACAAACACACAGGCAAAACAAAAGAGTTAAAAAAATTAAAAAAGGATGTAGGCTTTAGGCTCAACTCTCTCCTTTTGTTATGCTTTATCCCTCCCAACTGAGGTCCTGAATATAACAAAGAATAATGTAAAATACGTTTCTTTCTTAAAAAGTAGAGGAACAAATTAGGTTTGGGTGAAGAGAACTCACCAGGACAAAAAGAGATCTTGCCTTCAAAACATTTTACAATGCAGATCCATAAAGACAAGATGTTCTTTATACACTTGGTGTAATTAGTCCTCATGATCTCAGAGCACTAGTGGGAAGTGTGGCTTTGTTGGAGTAGGTGTGGCCTTGTTGGAGGAAGTGTGTCTCTGTGGGGGTGGGCTTTGAGGTCTCCTTTCCTGGGGCTATGTTCAGTGTGGTAGTGTGGTACACAGTTGCTGGCTGCCTGCCAATCCAGATGTAGAACTCACAGCTCTTTCTCCAGCACCATGTCTGCTTGCATGCTATCGTGTTACCCACCGTGACGGTAATGGACTGAACCTCTGAACTGTAAGAGAGCCACCCCAGTTAAATGTTTTCCTTTATAAGAGTTACCGTGGTCATGGTGTCTCTTCACAGCACTAGAAGCCCTAACTAAGACATTGAGAGAAGGTGGTGTTACTTTGTGATGTCTAGGTTTGCGCGTACCAGATGAGAACTCTCCCACTAAGCTCCATCCACAGCCCCTCCTTGGGCATCTGGAAGAGAGGGAGTGAATGGGACTGAGCCGAGAGAGAGGTGTTGGGGAGGGACAGGAACGGAGGGTGAGATTATAAAGCCCAGAATAAGCAACTGTATGTCAGACTGAGTATTTATGAATTGAACTTAAAGATGGGGCTCAAACACGCCCTCCCAGTCGGGTCCCGAGTGCCCTCTGGTTTCCCCAGTACCTACCTCTCTGCCATGTGATAGTTGAGGGGTCAATGTTGAGGCGGGCAAACTTCCTCACTTCTTCCTCTGTCAGTGTGCTTGGGTCAGTCTTATTTATCCCCAGTCTCTAATAATTGAGGAGAAATTAGATTTATTAGAACAAGAATGAACAAGAAGCCAGACTCAAACAGAATCATCCTGTGTGATGCCCTATCTCCATGGCTACCAAGGTCCTGGCAAAATACAAAACCTGCAGAGAGCTGTAGGTTAGGTGAACTCATTGTAGTGTATGTCTTCTACAAGGGGAAGGTAGTGGGGATCTACGAATACCCTAAGATGATGATCTGAAAATGGGGTCCCCGTCAGCAGCACACAGCAAACACATGTGCTTGCGGCTCCTGTGAGGCTGGTGCTACCTACTGGTGTGGTCCTGAATACTGAGCTCGGAAGGTGCACAACCCGCTGTCACCATGGGTGCTTTACCTCACTGGCCAAGGGAAGTGCATGTCTAAGTTTCAAAGGAATAAAGTTCTACTTCACTTGGAAAAAATGAATTAAAAATTTTAAGTTGGCTGTGGTGGTGTATTTGTATAATCCCAGCGTTTGGGAAGCAGGGACAGGAGGATCAGGAGTTTGAGGCTAAACTACATGAGACCCTGTCTCACAAAAGAAATACATAAAGCCAAAACAACACAAAGCTTTAATGGATTTAATTCTGTAAAGAAAATATCCTTTAAAAAGAAAAAACTTCTCTAGAAATATATTTAATGCCAGTTAGTGGTTATAAATTATACCATAAAGGTTTTTTTTTCTTTAAAAAAATGGTTAATAGGACAAAAGCAGCCAATAGAACCAGAAAACATATGGAAAAGAATTAAGATGGCTTTTTCAAATACAAAGGGTAATAATTATTATCCTAAAAAAACAAAACAAAATAAACAAACAAACAAAACCAAGAGATGGCTATCCAAAGTTACCATACCATTTTTTCAAATGGCTACAAATAGGAAACCATCTCTCTGCAGAAGTCTCCTTAAAAACCTGATGTGTAAGCTAACGAGGGTGCTCACAGGCTAACGAGCAGTCCCCCCACATGAGGAAACAGAGCCCATGGCTCAGCAGGCAAAATACCTGATGCCAACACCTCAATTCAATACCTGGAGGAACTCCCACTTAAAGGAGAGACACAACTTCCGTAAGCTGTCCTCTGCCTTACACACACACACACACACACAAACACACACACACACACACACACACACAAACACACAGAATAAGCAAGACAAAACGGAAATATTTTTTCTTAAACTACATGATCTTTAAAAGAAAAAAAATGCAAGTTATCATTTCCGTAGCTCTTTGGTGCAGGGGTGCGCCAATGGACTTAGCTGTGTGTGATGTTCTGAATTAATACTCAACCCATAGGTTGAGAAGCACCTTTTGGGGAGTAACACATCAGAGATCCTGCATATCAGATATTTACATTAGCAAAATTACAGTTATGAAGTAGCAAAGAAAACACTTTTATACTTGGGGGTTAACCACAACATGAGGAACTGTACTCAAGTGTTGCAGCATGAGGAAGGTTGGGAATAACCAAAAAAGTATCTGAAAACCCAAATCAAGTCAAGTTTCTAGAATGTTCTCTCTCTTTTTTGTAAAGGTTTATTTACTTATTTACTTACTTACTTACGTATTTATTTATGTGCATTGGTGTTTTTCAAATATATATATGTATGTATATCTGTGTGGAAGATGCCGGAGTCCCAGGAACTGGAGTTATGGACAGCTGTGAGATGCCATGTGGGTCCTGGGAATTGAACCCCAGGTCCTCCAGAAGAGTACCCTGTGCTCTTAACCACTGGGCCATCTTTTCAGCCCGAATGTTCTCTTCTTAAAAACCATTAACTGGAAACTTACTTTCAGCCGAGAAAGTTGGATTTCTGAAAACTCTCTAACTCCGTTCACTGAGGGAACCAGCCGATTGTACAGTGCCTAAGAAAACAAAACCACACAACAGAGCTTCAGGCTCAGCCACATCTTGAAAAACCCGGAAACAGACACAGTTCACTACAGTTATGACCAAACAGGCTCTATTGGCACTTGAGGGCTGATACAAACAATCTCAACTTGAACTCGGTCATTTTAATAAAGCTTTACAAAGTGGGAACAAGGCGCGTAACAAAGAGTTTGCATAAGTCTACCCAGTCTGTCCTCTTACCACCTACCAAAGAGTTATCTGAGTTTGGTGGGAAGATTCAGTGAAAACGTCGAACCCTTATACCAAAGCATGCCAGGAAACACCTCTCTTGCCCACAACCTCTAATAGGCCCACAACCTCTAATAGATAATGAGGAATTATCTCCTAGAACTCAGTTGCTTCCAGTTCTGACTTGGTTCTTGGACTTCACGTGTATGAAGGCAGAAAGGGCCTCTGAGCTCTTTCACCCTGCATGATGGCTGCATGTAATTTTAGTCTTACAAATGGCTGACTGTGGCTAAAACTTAACGGTACAGCTCATGCACAAAGACCTGGGTTCAAGTCCCAGTACTGGAAGCTCCAACTCCCCCTCCCCCAAAAGTCCAATCCTCTTGAGAATGGACCAACGTGTCTGTGACCCTAGTGAAAATGAACGTTGTACCCAAGACCTTTACAACTTAAAAGACTCATCTCGAATAATTTTTGAACTAATTAGCATAGCACAATTCTCCCAGCTGCTCTGCAGCGATCATCGACCCACTTGAGAAGCTGATTGAAGTGTAGCTCTCCTCCTCTGGAAGAGAGGATATGAGTAAAACCCATTGAAGTTTGAATAGACTTTCAGAACAGATGGGCTGTAACCATCTTCCGTGAAGTCCTCAAGGAGGCAGGAAGCCTGGGATAAAAGCCAAGATGGTTAACAAGGGCCCCCTCACCTTGTCTGTTTGGGTACTTTCATGTAAAATTCTTGTGTCGATGGCCGCAGCCAGCAAGTTATTAGCAGCGGTGATGGCGTGGATGTCCCCTGTCAGGTGAAGGTTGAACTAGAAAAAAAATGTCACATCTCTCTATTTGTATCATACGGATAGCACTGTTTTCAAAGGCTGCCTGAATTAATAAAGTAGTGTGCTAATTATCTGTCTGTATCAGGAGCTGAGACGAGATGGCTTACATCAGAACACCAAGGTCAAGCCCTCCACTTGATGACAAAGAAGCATTGAGAGTCTGTCTCTCTTATCCTAGATTCTTCCTTCCACAGGCTAAAGGTGACACATTCTCATGGGCTTAATGACTAGTTTCTTTTTCACACTGTTTTCATTTCCAATCTTTTATTTGTACCCTTTCATTATTTAGGAAACTATACTATCTCAAACACACTTGGGAATAAAACAAGTCTTTGGGAGTAAAAATGAACTAAGAGAAAACATTACCGACAGCTAGTTTCGCGTTAATATATGCTTACTAGTTAAGAAAGCAACACACTCATACTTTGGAAACTTTAATTTTTAAAATTAACTTAGTCAAGTTTTACTTATTGCCATGTATGTATGTGGTGGAGAGGGGGGAGTGGGCATGTCATGGCATGTGTGGAGGTCAGAGGACAGCTTCCTGGAATTGGTCCCTTTCCTTTCTCCTTTACTTGGGTTCTGGGCTTGAAATCAGGTTCTAGACTGGACTGCCCAGTGCCTTTAATGGCTTAGCCGTCTATCTTTCTGGCCCTTGCAGACCTTCATGGAAAAGTTATTATGGCTTTCACATCTCTAACTTCCAAATCTGCAATCCAAAGAGCTTCCAAGTCGGTAATATTTTAAAGATCCACATGAAGCCACGAGTGGAAAATCCCATCCTCCATTTTGTTCCTGAGTGAAATTATTAATATTCTCACACAAAACCCAGTGTGATCCTGCTAATCTCCTGTCAAGACCCTGAAATGGCTGACTATAATGCTTCAAGTCAAACCTAACTAATCTCTTGGCTATGAACTGAATCAGGCTGGCTCGTGTCTACTCTGCTGCCTTCGCCTGCCTACCCTGCCTCTACATTCTGGTCAAGTTCTGTGACATCGTGTGGTCCCCCAACAGACTATGTCCTTTTCTGTCACAGGACTGTCCTTACAGAGTTCTCCAACTGGAAACACCTTACCTTGTTCTTCACAAGACTGGCATTCTTCAATCTAGTACCTTTAATTCCTTGGCCACCTAGAACTCATTCTAACGTTTCTCTGAGTCTCTGATGATGATGATTGGTTGAGCGTATGGAATCTGCTCAACCAATACCCACTACATGGCAGACACTAAGATACGAGCGATGGATACAGATGGAGCAGACACATAGTAAAAAACAGTTTCAAGTGACAAACTGCCTGCCTCTGTGTGTGATGAGACACATAGAGCCATCCGTGAGTCCCACACTGAGCCCTGGAGCTGAAGACCCACACAGATCAGCACTCTGTCCGTATTTGCTAGCTTCCCTGCCATGGTCCTTCTTCTTCATCTTAATTTGGCCTTCGGGTCTTGGCTTCTCCTAGCTCGTGAAGAAGAACTGGGGGGACTACTGAAGTGAGGCAGAGTCTTGGGGTCCCAACTTAGGCAAGGTAGTGAGGACAGAGGGAGAGTAGAACATTTCATGCATGGGAAAAGTCTTAGAACCAAGAGAAAACAGGGAACCAGTGTCAGTGGTTACACGCATGCTTAGCGTTCATGAGACCATACATCCCAGCAGCCACTTAGAAAACAGGACAGGCACCTTCAAGGAACTTGACAAGAAGGGGACACAAAGAGTACAATGCAGGAGCAAAGGCCTGTTACAATCTCTCAGATCATGCAGAAGTAACAGGTAACAGGAAGAACAGTGTCCTTCTTAGACAAGAGCTTAGGGAGACCTCAGGACTGCCACATGAGTTGATGCAGAAAGCAGGGTAGGAGCGAACACGTCCTGGTGAGATACAGGAGGAAAGGGAAGGGAAGCAAAATGAAGGAAGCATTCTTGGAGAAGTAAAGATCAACGCTATCAACTCCTATTGCCCATTTTCTCTGAGATGCTTTTATTTGTGGCCTCAGTTGGCAGAACAAACCCTCTATCCATTTCTGAGTTTGGCAGTCTAAGAGATGACTGATGGGCCTCAGGACAACATTATTTAAAATGGGCTCTAGTCCACACAGGCTTGGCGATACAGAACCATTTTGGAATTCTAAATTTTGGAATTTAGAAAGGCAATATGATGTGTGTGCGTGTGTGCATGCATGCATGTGCATATGTATACAGATACACACATACACACATATTCATACACAAATATATTTTCATAATATATGTATAAAACACTTCAACCAGGGACTAGGTTAACATATTCATTTGCTACAGAAAAATATGCGTATATTAATGGAAGGTGAATAGTCACACCAAGAAGCACATACATATCTGTACGTAGTCACCAGGGTCAGGTGGGCATCTCACAGCCTTACCTCCTCCATGGGGATAACCTGAGCGTATCCGCCACCTGCAGCTCCTCCTAGACAAGAGAGCAAGCATAGTGAGGTGAGTCCCCAGATCTAGTTACACAATAGACACAGACTAAAGGACGCTACTCACACCCAGTAGGGAAGGCCTGCTAAGGCCCAGAGACTCTATCCATACAAACAAAATTAAACAAAAACAGTGCCCTGTATCCAGCAATGCCATTTTAGGCCTTCTGTTTCTTTGAATAAAAAGGAAGGTTGGCAGAGGCCTACAATCACAGCTCCTAGAGAAACTGAGAGGAGTATCACGGATTCAAGGCCTGCCGGCTAACACAGTGAGCTGAAGGCTAGCCTGGGCAACACAGCAAGGTCCTACTTTTAAAAAATGTGAAAAAATGAAACAAACAATGTCCCCAAATGTAAATACAATACAGCAAATATCAGTATTGTAAAACACATATTTCAGGATAAGAGATCATTTTATTAAATTCACTTTAGGGTCTACATTGGTTATGTTTCATCTAAGTCATACATAAAATAAAACCTAATGACCCTTCCAGGCTTGGTGGAACACTCAGGAGGAAGCCAGCCTGGTCTGCACAGCGAGAACATCCCTCAGAAATAACAGAACGGGTGTGTGTGTGTGGGGGGGGGGAGTAGAGAGGGAGGAAGGAAAAGACAAGGGGACGGGGAAGGAGAACTTGAGGGAACGGAATAGTACAGATGGAGGAAGGACAGAGATGAGAACAAGGAAAGAGATATTTTGATTGAGGGAGCCATTATGGGGCTAGCAAGAAACCTGGGACTAGAGAAATTCCAGCTAAGACCCTAAGCAATAGAGGAGAGGGTGCCTGAACTGGACACGCTGTTGGGGTTCAATCTTCAGCACCATGTAAGCCAAACACCAACAGAACCAAAAAATATTCACCGTGAATACCTCACTTCAGACATGAAAATGACAAACTTCAGGTAATTCATCTGATGGTTGCTTATCCCTCCCAATATTAGTTATTATACTAGACACTAGTCTCTCACACGCGTACGCGTACATTTTACAACATAGCTTGCTCTTTCCATGTTATTTGAGTCTCACAATAGCCAGATGAGCCTGATGCTACAAGCCCTTCTACACCTATAGATGGGGTCAGAGACGTGCAGATTGGCTGTAGACCTTGCAGAGGTGAGAGACATCAGCCATGAACAAGACCCTGGACTCTTTGCTCTAAGTCTCATGTCCAATCTGCTTCATAATGCATGGCCCTCCAGGAGGAATCAGTACTTAATGGGTTAGGAATTATTAATATTTGTAACAGTGATATAAATAAAATACAGTTAAAAACCGCATGCTGCCAAGAACACGCAGTAATTGCAGCAGTAAGGGCTGAGGAGTGACTTCATGATAAATCAACAGAACAGGAGTAATGAAGGGGAAGGTGCCAGACATCAGCTCTGCTAAGCCAGAGAGGAATTTCCTCACGGCTCTGCACACAGCCAGTTGTCTCCTCTCCAGAGCTCCTTGGCCCCACACGGCAACTCCCACAAGCTGCGACTTGGGGCCTGACCTAAAGAGCTCATCTGTGGACGGGAAAAGACCTCTCACTGTGGCTGGGATGATAAGGCTCCAGTGAGATGGGCAGAGTTTCAAATCCGCTTGGCGAAGGAGAAGGGGATGATACAGAAGACGCTGCTGGAGGCAGGAGTTCTGAGCAACAGTGCCAAGGGACCAGCTTCCTGGGGCTCCACAGACGACCTCCCCACCCCAGTCCTGCAGCAACCCCTGCATGCCTTTACACACTAGGAGGTTCAACTTGGGGTGACGCCTGAGTGTTCAGGGGATACAGAGGAATGATCAGCCAGCTCTTTTGCAAACATTTAATTCCATCTTCGTGTCTCATGTTCAGTTGGAACTTTTATGGTCCTAATTTTACTCTGAAAATCGGTACCTTTCACTCCAAACGTGGGTCCCTGGGAAGGCTGCCTCAGACAGGCGAAGGAGTTGACGTGCAGGTGGGCGGTCAGGGCCTGCACCAGTCCGATGGTGACTGTACTCTTCCCTTCTCCAAGCGGGGTGGGCGTGATCCTAGTTTGGAGGGAGATGAATGAATTTAATTGCATTTCCAAGACAACAATTATGAAAACCAAGCTGAGATCTCAAGTCCAAATCCAAGGACATAGGCAGTGAGCAGAGCTTGCCCCGCATACTCGATACCATGGTTTCTTAGATTGTTCCCAGGCGTAGCACACGAGCCAAGTTTACCCTAAGTCAGAGGCACAAAAGTGAAAGGCTGCATGCTCAAAAAGGAGAGTCCCTGGGCGACAGTGTGGGCAAGGTTCATTTTAGGGAGGGGCACAAAGCTAGTCGCTAAAATAGTTGGAACCACCAACTTGACATGGTGGCTTTTTGGGCTATCTGTCTCTTGCTTTCCAGAGCTATTTATTAGGGGTAAGGTGGGAGAAAGGACTTTGTCAAAGGTTGCTGAGTGAGTGAGGTAGGGCCAGAGTCTCAAGATTAGAAGGGATCCCAAAGTCCCTACTGGCCCAGGTACCAGATGCTCATGGCCAGGTCTGGATCCCACCATATTCAACAGGTAGACATGAGCTCATTATTGCCAGGTGACATTGTGTGTGTGTGTGTACGTGTGTGTTCCCATATGTGTTTTAATAGATATTGGAATTTGAATGCTTCGTGAATTTGCATGTCATCCTTGTGCAGACGCCATGCTAATCTTCCTTGTATGGTTCTAATTTTAGTATATGTGCTGCCAAAGCGAGCCCACTAGGTGACATTTCTAGGTACAGGTTTTATAGGTAAGTCTCTTGTTCCAAAGGAGACATCTGAATCCCTGTTGTTGCCTACATCTTAGGAGGTCCCACTAATCCGGGGCCCGTGGTCCACATACACCTCATAACTTGGCCCAACACACGAAACCATAAACGTCCTTAAAGCACTGAGGTTTTTAACAAACCTTTTCTTGTTTAACTAAACTATGTGCTTTGTGATTAGAAATTTTATAGAAGCCAACATTGTGAATCAATGTCAAAAGTGTAGATCCGCCTGTTGACTCCTTTCCTATACAACAGGCTTTCAAATACTGGATGAGAAAGTCCGAGTCCCACTGCACACCCAGGAGGAAACCCCTGCACAGAGGAGCTGACCTTCCAGGATACCACACAAAGACGTATTTCCACATCGTCATAATATTGCTGCATTTTGTGATATTTCATTCCCGAGTAAGGTCCCATAGCACCATCCTACAGTATCCTTTAACCATCACTAAAATTCCTTAAATTTTCTCTTCAATGCTTACAACCTCATCTTTTATGAGTTAAATGGTGTGAGCCAGGGTGTCTAGGAAACTCAGTTACAACAAAGCTTATGGACAGAGTTTTTTCTTGTTTTTTTTTTTTTTTTTTTTTTTTTTTTGGTTTTTTGAGACAGGGTTTCTCTGTGGTTTTGGAGCCTGTCCTGGAACTATCTCTTGTAGACCAGCCAGGGGGACAGAGTTTTTTCTAACCTACAAAACCTGGTGACATTATCACGATGAGGAAGGCATTCCTTCAGATACATCTTTGTCCCCAGCTATCTCAGAGTAACCCAGCGACATGATCGGTCGCCCATTCATACAATAAATATTTATTCAGTACTATCACGAGTCAGGGTCTGGGCTAGATCCTAGAACACAAAGGCGACCATGTCAGACCCTGTGTCTCCCTCCCAGGATGTCTAACTGATGGAAGATACAGATAATTCAGTGAATATAGCAACTGTGGTAAACAGCAAGAAGGGGAAACAGGGCAAGCGCTGTATTAAGAACATCGGAACGAGCTTCCGCTCACTTCAGAAACCAAGGGAAGCTTCCTGCAGACCTCACAGCTAAGCTGGGATGTGGCTATCAGATAAATATTCCCTGGATGAAATGAGCCAAAGACAAGGCATTGCACTCCGGTCTTTCATCTGCTCTAGCTGGTTTCTCCTCCAGATGGAAGGTGGAGCCACAGTCGACACTTCAAAGCACCAACTGGGTAAGATCCCGCAGGGAGTGTACGCGCCGTAAGAAAAAAATGAAAATAGAGCCATTGGGTACGTTTTCCTTTAAGGAACAGTCAGAAAAGGCAAAAAAAGAATCAAAGAAGGAAATCTGGAGAAGAAAACAGGACATGACATAGCTCGGAAGGAGGCTGAGAAAGACCACATCTAGAGATGAAGAGCCACCAAGGACTGAAGCAAGGTGAGGACCAAGAAGAACTGAGGAGTTTAGTGACAATGAGGTCGCTGTTGACCGCTATACAGCAGGGATTTCTGATGAGCCAGTTTAGGTATTGATGAAATAAACCGGAAATGCCCAGGTCACAGGAAGAGGGCTTATCAGGCCCCTGTCCAACTGTCTAAATAGCACAGTAGGAGGAGAATCAATGTGGAGATCATTACCCAAGGCTCTGAGTTAAGTTCACACTGAAGTAAATGCAACATGAATGAAAGAAAGGCAAAGCCCACAGACATCACTGGCTTGCAAAAGCCACCCATTGTTCGTAAAGCTGCGCTTTATGTCACACGGAGGATCCCATTTTCTCTCCTAAGGATATGCTGGCAGAGCTGAGGAAGACACGCCCAGGGATGACCTCAAACTTCAGCCAGCCATCCAATTCTTAATTGGAAACACATGACTGTTGAGCTTGCTGCCAACGAACACAATGCAGCAAAAGTCACAAAGTAGGAAGTATTTATTGGAAGCAATAAAGGAGAGCTGCAATAAAATTTTATTTCTCCCCACCTCTGCATTTGATATCAAAATTTGGTTTAATTTTTCCCCCCATATCCTTAGCTCCGATCCCAAATCATCAGGTTGGTTTCAAAAAGAGTAAAGTTTCCCTTTCTGTTTCTAGGAAGTTTCTTTGTTGTGGAAATGGGACTGGGAGCTTTCCTCACTATCTCTGAGCTCCAGTGGCCTTCCTGATTTTTATGACTTTTCAGATGACATTATAATGAAAGTTTTGACATGCTAAGGTGAAGAAAAAAATGCCTTCACTTCATGCATTAGTGTCACCTGACCAGGCCACACATCATCATCATCAACAACAACAAAAATGTCTGACAATATTATGAAGCCTTTTCTTAGCTAAGTACTGTTTGCTGTTAATGACAGTAGGATTCATCAAGATAGCCTGTGACAACTGGAAAGAAGTTGATTCAAAAGCCAGAGAGGTTTCTTATGCAGAGACAAAGGTAAAGATCTGGAGTACATTTAAAATCGAGTTTTGTCAAACAGTATCATGGGCACCAGCTATGCATGGCCTGACCATGACCTCCAAAGCTACATGCACAAACAGCTATAAATATACATCACTCATCCCAGGCATCTTTATGGCGGTGAAGGTTTTAAAAGCCCTTTACTATCTAACAATAAATGTGACGGTCCATCTGGGTGTTTTCCCCATTATAGCTGATGGAGGTGAAGAGTTCAAAGGCCGTGTTGGCACTTGTTTCTTCTAATGATCCACGTCCTCTTCTGCCATCAGTACAACTTAAAGAAAACCTCACAAATGTTCAAATGGCGGCTTGAGAAAGCGAAAGTCTTACAAAGTCAGGACAGTTGTCTCTTAAGTTGCACCAAAATAAAGGGTTGAAACATTCAAAGAAAGAAATTTTAAATCGGATATTTAGCATTCTGAAAAAGCAAAATAAAACAAGACTGACACAGAGAATCTCCATTTTCCTCCAGTGAGAAATTCAGTCTATATTCACGGAGCAGTTTGGACTTTAAAAAACCCTTTTGTCCATTGAATTCAGACATTCTAGAATCTTCTAGATGGTGCTGGACCAAACGAGGCCCAGGACATATTTAAAAGGCTTGCAGCTGCACCCCATGTCAAGTTCTCACACAAAATCCCTTTTCACTAGTGTAACTGGGATAATATGAAAAACTCCAGAGTCCCCAAGAACCTTTTGGCGCATTTCCCCGGGCAATTCCCAATACTTTTCATTTTGTCAGGCAAAGCAAATACAGCTGTGTATAGGTGTAAACATCGTGCGATATGTAGCCGATGGGAGGGCAGGTCATTCCCTCCGAAGATGAAATCCTACAACCTGAAGAATGGCTTTTAAAAATGGTGGGACTGGGGGCTAATCTGGTCTCCATTTGAATTATCAACAATTCAATTAAAAAAGAACGAAACCTCCATTCTTCCATATTTTCATCCCACTGTTGATAGGTTTAGATGAAATTTTTAAAAACTTTCTTGGGTATCTGAAGTCTCTAAAATATGGTAGAGTGTTATACTACAGAATTCAGAGAGAACGGGAGGATGCTAATGTTATTTCTAATGTGATCTTTAATGTAAACAGGGTGGGCATAACAAAGGTAAAATCCTGGGAGGAAACAAAAAAAATGAACACTTCTGAGCAGTGAGATAGTTTAGTTTCTCCTTCTTCTGACTTTCCTTTATGCTGAGCTTTCCATAAGAGTTCAATATTATTTTCCAAATAAAAAGAGAATTTCAAAAAATAGGGAAGAATATTTCTCCTTTGAGGGGTCATTTATATTCTTAAAAACTGCCACAGTGCATGGAAGAGTTGATATCACCATTTCCCTCTAGCTTTTCATCTGACTAAAAGCAAAAAACAAAAAAAAAAAAGAAGGGAGGTGACTTTTATGTCAAATTTCAGTTTCCATTTTTAGATTATAACCATATGTCTGATGTCAATCACCCAGCTGCCAAAACTAGTTAACACACTGATAAATATATCAGGCATTGTATTTAAAGGAGAATTAAGTAGTTAATTTAATTGAGTCAGGATCTCATTGTGAAGCCTGGTTGACCTGGAACTTGCTTGGTAGAGAACACTAGCCTTAAACTAATAACTAAACTATATCTGTCTCCCAAGGGATAGGATTCAAGGCATGTGCCACCACACCTGACTCCTGAATTTGCTTATTCGTATAGAATACAGAGTGGCATGGGCTCTCTAGAAACCACACATTTCTGTCATGGGTGTGCTCAGGACTCAACAACATCACCTTCCCAGGTTGTCTTTTGCTTTGCTGTATGGTCTTGAATAGAGCAGAAAGTTAGACCCCTTCCAACGGAGAGGGTTTAATGCATTCTCAGGGAAAGAATGATTGCCTGCCTGTCATTAAATCTGCCCTTGAGGATTCTAGTTCAGTTTGCATTTTCATTTACGTGGTATGTGTGACCCAGCTTACTCGGCTGGGTCACACATACCATGTAGCAATGGGGCAAGGCGGTGCAATGTTTCACTGAGTGTGGACTGCTGGGAGTGATCCAAGCTGCCCAGGGTTGTCTAGCCCAGGGCTTCCTAATACTACTTCACCTGTGAATCTTTTCAACCAAGGAATTTTTGTGTAATCTCAGGTATACAAAATAGGCACACAAATCAAACATTAATTAATAAATAATTATAAATGTAAAAACTTAATTTGTTTGTGTATATGTAATTTTACCATTTATTAAAAAGGAAACTGAATTTGCATACTAAGATGGACGTGCAATGGTTTTTAATATAAGAATTAAACCTCGGATGCATATTCAATACTATAGGATACAAGCCATCTTCGACATTTTTTAGAGTCAAAAGACATTTTGACTTAATAATCATCAATGATGAGAACGCTGCTTTGCATAAATATGTCATACAAAAATAGCAGAAGCATATTTAGGGCCACTGTAGAAATTGATAGAAATTCTGTTCTAATCCCAAGCTAAATTCATTGAATCATTTTTTTTTCACGAAACTCAAGTCAGAAACTCAACCTTTGAAAAATCAAACACTCTAACACAACACAACCCAACGATACTTAGAAGCTAAAAATGATGGAAAGAAAATATTAAATATCAAAAGCCTTCCTCCTCCATAGCTAAACCAGTGTATTTCTATCAGAGTAGAAAACATGTACAGCTAGAACTCTAACTTTGGGCTCATGTGTCTCAGGGACTTTAATTGGTGATGTGTCGTGTGATGGCATGCCCAGGACAACGTGGACATGTAGTACCTTCAAGAAGCATGACGGACCAAGGCTGTGCACTGCCAAGGACACGTCAGGTCTATTCTGTGCTTTCTGCACTAACTTCGGATGGCTGTGCGTTCACAATCCCTTCCCTGCTGTCCTCTCTTCTTTCCTTCTTGGTTCGGTAACCACCACATTGATGACACGACTCCAGACTTAAGAAGTTGGATCTAGTATGTGGCTGGAGGCCAGGCCTTAATGGCTTAACCCCCACATGGGGAACGTGATAACAATATCATTGTTTAAGACATGTCAACTCTGTTCTTAGCTCAAGGCGGGGCCGTGTCTAAATCTCGGCATCATTTCCAAAGTGGACAAGCCCCAGATGGAGTATATCACAGCCACTTCATGAGGGAAAAAAAATTGCATCATGAATCTTCCTTTATTATCAGATAACACATTTCTCCTGAGATCCTTGGATCATATCCTAAAGGGTCTGGAGATTGAACCCAAGGCCTCACATATGCTAAGGAAGAGCTCCACAACTGAGCGACAGCTCCTGTCCCAAGTCTTCTGGACTGGAGCACAGAGAGAAAATTCAGCAAAACTCACCAAGACTATGCAAAGTCTAGAGAAGAAACGCAAATCCGTGTATTAGATACAAAAGATGTGTGCATGTTTCTTTAGAGACCCCGTCTATAAGCCGTCTTCTTCAAGTGCGGGTGTGTACCTCAAAAAGTATGTGTGTTTTTTGAGGGGAGTTATCTACTTCAAGTTCCTCCTTTCCCAGCTAGAAGGGGCTTGTAAATATCTCTGTGTCCGAAAATGTGCATGCTCATTGCAACCTTCTATCAAGCAGATTGTCTAAGAGCAACCTTAGCCAGAAGATGCTCCACACTCGGATGCAGGAGTGAAGGAATGATGAGGCCCTCCTGCTTCTCCTTTCAGTGGTAGAGCCTGCAGAGTCCCCGCAGATAGAACCAACGTCTCTAAACTCAGGTATAAGGATATAAGGGTTGGGTTCTCAGATTAGAAAGGTACTTGGGGAGTACAAATGCTGGGAGCCTGAGGGGCGACATTTAAATCGCAGACAATGGAGTTGCTACACCGAATTGTTGGAAAAAAAGAAAAACTGTATTGAACAAGTACAGACTTCTTTGTCATTATTCCATAAACAAGGTAGGATAATATATATTTGCATAGCTCTTGTGCTGTATTAACTACCATAGGCAATCTAATGAGCATAGGCTTAATGTTTATAAAATGATATTTGTAAATTACATACAAATTCTACAACATTTTTACAGGAAGGGCTTGGATGTCATAGTTTGGTGTCCTCAGGAACCTGAACCAATCTGCAGATACTAAAAGTTCATGGCAAGTGATTTCCCTTCTGGAGAAACTTCCTAGAGAGACAAATGCACAAACATGTATGTCCAGGACTATTCATTTTAGCATGGTTTACAGTGATCCCAAACTTGAAAGCAATGGAAACGTCCATTGGTAGGGGAATAAACTGTAGACCATCTCTATCCCACTGTCAAGTATTTTCCCTCCTCAATACACTAGAACTAGAAACTCTCTATGTTAGTGATGGTGAGACACCTTAACTTCCGTGCCTCACTGAAAACAAGGAGCTGGAGGCACTGAAAAGAAACTCACACATAAACAGCAGAATACCTGTCACACGGCCATGAAAACATAGTGTGCACTAGCTCACTGCACGGAGCACATATAATGTGACCGCATCTAAGGAAGGACCTATCTATCAGTCTGAGGCCACCCTGACCTGAGGAACTGTTTCCCTGGGTGGTAGAACTTGTAATATTTTATTCTCTTGTTTATTTTCAGTATTTTTAGAAAATTCTTATAGCAAGACTACATTATTTTTTATAACTGTCTTAGTTTGCTTTCTATTGCTATGGTAAAAGATTATGAGATCAAAAACAGTTTGGGGAGGAAAGGGTTACTTCATTTCATAAGTCTCAGATCATACTCCATCATTGAAGAAGCCAGGTCAGGAACTCAAGGCAGGAACTTGACGGCAAGAAGTAAAGCAAAGACCATGGAGAAATGCTGCTTATTGGCTTGCTTAGCCGGCCTGTTCAGCACCACCTATGGTGGGATGTACCCTTCCACATCAATCATCCACACACACAAAGATGGGCCACAGATTTGCCTATAGGCCAATATGATGGGGCATTTTTTCAAATGAGAATCCCTCTTCTTAGATAGCCCTAGCTTGTGTTGGCTGACAAAAAGCAAAACAAGCAAGCAAGCAAACAAAAAACACAAAACCAACCAGGACAACAAGCAACAAAAAGAAAGCAGAAAGCAATCACATGGATAACTAACATGGATAAATAAATAAATAACCTAAATTAACTAGAAGTCAAGTCCACAGCTAGGAAATGTCTCTGTCTGAGACATAAATGGATTTTGTATCTCAAGCCTCATCTATCTATCTATCTATCTATCTATCTATCTATCTATCTATCTATCCATCCATCCACCCACCCATCTCCTTACCTACCTACCTATACAGGCAACAGTCAACTGCATAAAATTACAAGACCACACAAGAATTCATATGTTTCTTGATGTTCTCTAATGTCACAATGAATAAACAGTTCAAATCTCCAATTGTCTAATTCTGCTAGCAAATATATTTTAAAAAAGAGAACAACAACAACAACAACTGTCCCCCTTTCATAAAAAGGACCAATTAATTTTTTATGTAATAGCCAAGACAAGTGAAAATGGCCCAACCTTAGTTTGGAATGCGATAAGGTCCACATGAAGATGAACCACCAAGACAGTAACAAGAGAATGTACATTTCACAAGGCATCTTAAAACATTATTTGAAAGCAGAAAACCAAATAACATACTTCTCAAGCCCTTACTCAGTTCAAAATAATATGCTTCCAATTGCTATTCTGATGTTTCTTATCATGAAAAATGGAATTTAAATGTTTAGGACAGCTGGGGACGGTCACACACGCCTGCAGCCTCAGCACTTAGCAGATAGAAGCAGGAGGCTGAAAGGTCAAGGGCATTCTGGGCTACAGAACGTACAACTTGGTGGGAGGGGCAGAAGCCCAGGGAGCCATATCAAGTATAGGGTAAGGAAAATAAAACCCCAGAGGCGGGGAGTATAGCTCTGTGACAGCCCTTGCTCAGCATGCATGAAGACCCAGGTTTGTTCTCCACCACCGCCAAAAGAAGCCACTTCTGTTTTGATTGGTCGTATAGTTCAGAGGTAGAGCCCTTGCCTATAGAAGGACAGACTTGGGGTTTGAGACTCAGGATCATAAATTAAAAAAAAAAAAATTGAAAAGTAAACCAGTAAAATTAGCAGCTTGTTAGTCTCTATACAGAATAGAGATGAATTTGCTCAGGCCTGTTAATGGAAACAAACAGGAGCCAGGACAAAACTGACAACACAGTGCGCTTCGGGGACAGGGGGACAGAGGTAATATGGAGGACAGTTCTGGAAATATGTCTCCTCAATGTATAGTGGAGGCTTACCCGGCAACCAGGACATATTTTCCGTCTTTTTGATCCTTTAACCTCTCCAGCAGGGACAACCGGACTTTGGCTTTGCTCTTGCCATAGACTTCAATTTCCTCTGCAAACAATCCTATCTCTTTGGCAAGAACATCCACAGCTTTTGGAGTCTGTCCTCTTGAAATCTCAATATCACTGGAGGGAGAGAAAGAAGCATGAAGGAGGCAGTCGCCTCAGCTTAGGTGGTCGGCGCTCGAGGGAAAAGCATCCGTGCACGCCGCCAACCCTTAAATCAACCCAATTGCTTTGTGGTCCCTTTTCCCAGGCAGAATTAAACACAACTGCTAGCAATTAAGATGCATGAGAAAGTGACTTTCCCTCTTTCTTTTTTTACTTTTCTTTTTCCTATCTTTTTTTTTTGAGATATTATTACAGAACACTTAACCAAGATCCTAGTGTCAGGCACAAAGATACCACGGAGAGGGCAATTGTGTTCTTTGCACTATGGCTATGGTAAACCCATTCTAGAACACCAAGCTCCGTGAGTCGGCGGGAGGGTAGAAAGGCCAGTGCATGAGGCTCTCCCACGTGGCTAGGCAACGTGTCTCTTGGCTATTCAGAAATATGGAAATGCTATTTTCTTTCATCTCCTTTCATACTTTCTCTCTTTCCCATTTCCAGTCCAAAAATAATATTTCAAAATATTTCATCCATTATGTAATAGTTCATGAAAGGATGCAGTACCTGACACTCAATCTCAGACTGGAGAGTCAGGACCTTCATGAGGAGGGTGGCCGGGCACCAGACTTGACTATGAGGCGAGCAAACAGTTGTTGATATTACAGGGGCTCTCAGCACCAATGTGCGTACTGTGGACCACAGAGAACACTGCTGTGGCCGATATGCCCAGACATCTCTCTTATTCGGGGCCAGCCTGTCCATTTATCCCACTGAACATCTGTCTAAGATGGAGTACTGACGGCACACTTGTTCCCAGACCCTTGAGCATCACACATGAGAGGACAACCGTTCCCTGACAGTCTCGAGGACACAGTGGTCTTTGAGGGCAGCAGGAGACCACCCTCGCTGCTAAAGGCAGTTCCTCAGCTGCAACTGTTCTGTGTTGCTGACAATCTGCTCAGCCTCCATACGACTCTATTATCATTTTCTTTAGACAAGAGGACCAGGGCAGTCTGACCTTGGGATAGGAGATAATAGTAAACATGCCATCCTCACTGCTCTGGAGGGTATCCGGGAAGCTGGGAGAAGAGAGTGATGCTATAGGGTCCATGTAGGCTGAACTCTTGGCTTTCTGTCGGGTGATGCCCTCCCCAAGTCCCTGGCATAGATCTTTCTATTTCTCTTCTGGCCCACCCTGAGCTCCTGGAATCTTGTTTTATCTTGTCTTCCCAGCTACAGTGTTTCTCCTTCTGTCATCTCTGAAACTGAGGCGCTAAACCTTGGAGATTTTCCATGTTTGTTACTTTATTACCTTAAGAGCCACAGAGACATCAATTTTGATTTTTGTTTGTTTGGATGGGGACCTGATTGGCCTTAAAACTCCCAATCCTCTGCTTTATTGTCTCATATGCTGGAATTACAGGCTCATTTCCATTTTTTTTTTAGTGATTTATAAACTATACAATCTGCCTTCCTTTCCCCAGGGGCTCTAGAAATTGCATTTGGCTAAATAACTAAAGTGCCCCTCCCTAAGTAAAATCCACTTTGGAAGATTTTGGCACACAGCTTAAGAGAATCTAGCTTAATAATAAATAAATTATATAAATAATAACAATAATAATAATTATTATTATTTTTTGCTTTCTGCAAATGTACTGTAATGGCATGCTTGTAAAAACCAATCAAAAAGGAAGATATGTTTCACAATTGATTGTGCAATGATAAGATGAAGTTATAAAGAATAGTATTCCTCCTTAGGATTTGTGTTAATGACTCAAAGCAAGCATGCCTATGACATATTATAGTCTATTGTGAAGGGAAAAACAATCTCATGGGGATGCTTAACCGGTAGACAACTGACTGTAGAAGAGAAAAGAGGTCAATTCTGAGAGCCAATTCTGAGAGCCAATCACAGGCATGCCTGTGATTCTAGTACTTGGGAGGTTAAGGCAGGAGCATTACTGTGAGTTTGAGACTAGCCTGGCCTAGACCTTAAGACGTGTTTCTCCTTGCTACCTCCCACAAAGAATTCATAGCCACGTGAAAAACTCAGCCAGTTACTGGAGGTTTTAGCTGTTCAACACTCTCTGTATCCCAGCATTGCTGGGTAGGATGCTCTGGGGCTCAGGTATCACACAAACCTGGATAAGGTTGTGTGGCCAACTCACTGGAACAAGGCGGTCAGCAATGACCCTGGTTTGAATACCATATCACAGGGATCATTCAAAATCACTCACTAAGATTATATCCTGTAGTGTGTACTAATTGTACAACGAGACTATGTAACTCAGATTCATCAAGCTGCTGGGGAAAACACCCATCCCGATCACCACGTCTTAGGGGACAGTCCTGGAGAAAGCAGAACGTAGTTCCTATGTGAGTGTGTGTGGCTTGTTTGGTCATTTCCCCTAAGACTAGAAAAACATCTGCCTGTTGCACTAAGTTGATCCATCTCCTGGGTGTTCCTAGTCCTGCTCAAAACTTGCCAAATGGAACACGACCTATATTCTGTCAGATAAGGACAATGCTTTCTGCGTGATGAAGAAAACCAGTTTGTACGTGTCCATTTAATATAGGACACACTGCTAAGACAAAATGAAATGATATGCGACCTTAATATTAATCAAATAAGGCAAGCACATTCATCAGGATTTAATCGGGGAGGACTTATGATAGAGAAATGCTGTCTCACTTTGATGATTAGAGGAAATTATCCAATGCCAAAATCCAAATACGGGGGCTGTAATGTCGCTCAGGTAGTTCATGTTGCTTAGGATGCATGAAGTCCTGGTTTTCATCCCCAATACTCTAGCACCGCACAAAACCAGGTGGTACACGAGTATAGTCCCAGTCCTTGGGGAATAGAGGCAAGATGATGGGATGTTCGTGTCACCCTTGTCAACATAGTGAGTACAAGATCAGCCTGGACCACATGAGGCCATGATAAGCAATCACTCAAAAGCCTTGAGTTACGCCTCCCATCTTTGACTGAATGGAGACCCGTGTCACTCGAATGAGCCGCCATCGGTACAAGCCAAGCACGGCCACCTACCTGGGGACGGGGGAGAGAGGCTGCAGTTTCAAGCAGTGCAGTCGCCACCTCCTATGCTGCTGCTCTCGGAGCCATCTCCTGCCACTGCTGACCATGTTCTTCAGGAGAAAAGGGGAGAAAGACCATAGGGAAGTGAGGGTGGCAGGTCACCCACATGAACTACAGGAATACTGCAAAGCCAAAGGAATCCCAAATCAAGAAAATCATCGTCTAATAGAAGCAACAATGAGATTCCCATGCAATTAGCCCTGCAGGCTTTGTTTACGGGCTTGTAGATATATGCATTGCTAAAACAGCTTAACTATTCACAAAAGATACCAAGAATACAGATAAAATTATTCTGAATGGATTTTTAAAAAAGGTTTTACTTATGTATGTATGTATGTGTGCTTATAGATGGTGGTCACAGGTTAACATCAGATAGAGTTTCTTCTATTGCTCTCCAGCTCACGTTTTTATAATTAACTAATTGATTTTTTATTATATGTGTGTGGGTGTTTTCCCTGCATGCACCATCTATGCACCGTAGGGTACAGAAAGCTTGGGGAGGCCAGAAGAGAGCCCTGGATCCCATGGAACTGGAGCTATATATGGTTGTGAGCTGCCATCTGGATGCTGGGAACCAAAATTGGATCCTCTGTTAGAGCAGTCATTGCTTCTAGCCACCGAGCCACCATTCCAGCCCTACCACCTTAGTTCTGAGACACGATCTTCCACTGAACCCAGAACTATACTGTCTTCCCAGCAAGCCCCAGATATCCTTCTCTCTCTCTCTCTCTCTCTCTCTCTCTCTCTCTCTCTCTCTCTCTCTCTCTCTTTTTCTCTCTCTCTCTCTCATACTGGGATTACCACTGCTCCCAGCTTTTTATGGGGGTACTGGGGTTCAAACTCAGGCCGCTTGGTTTGTGGACCAAGCATTTTCTTGACTGAGCCATCTCCTTGGATGGATTCTTCATCTCAATAAGAAAAGAAAAAAATGAAGACAACAAGACAATGTAAGCCTACATGAAAGATGAACTAGGACATCCAGATTCCAAAATACGTAATGCCATTTCCAATACAATCCTTCTGCGGTCAGTTGAAACGTACACAGAAACCGAATTACTCAACAGTGATACACGTACATCCATATGCATGTGAAATTAAGATAAACAGATGTAGCCCCACAGGCTCTGGCACCCTCAGAATGCTCAGTAGCCATAGTTAAGAGCTGGGAATTTCAGGGTTTAGGCTACACGGATGATGGTGGCTTGAAAAGATGCCAACAAGCTTTTAAATAGCCAGATGCGCTTTCCCTCTAAGAAGGCTAGGTGATTTGCTTCTAACAAAAGCAAAGAGTGGCACCAAGTGATTTCCTTCAGAAAGTACACCTCAAAACAGATCCTTTGCTCAGTTTGTGGGTCACTCACGGTGGGTGAAGTTAGCTGCAGCAATGCATGCAGCCCTATGGAGAGGCCCACGAGGGATAAAAGCATCCACTCAACAGCCAAAAAGGAGCTTAGGGTCGCATGCTGACAGCCACGTGTGGCTGTGTTATCTTGGAAGTGAATTCTCAGCCCTCAACAGAGCCCTGGATGACATCTTGATTTCAATCATCTGAGAGGCTTGAACCACACAGCTGGCCAGCTCCCAGGTGTCGGATGCAGGAAAGCTATGGGACACCACCTGTTTCAGGTTTGGCTCTGCTATGTTTGAGAGGTGATGCATTATACAGACAGTACCTAGGGCATATGCCAAGCAGTCATCATGTGAAGGTGGCAAGCAGAAGGCTCCTATGAGTCCCCATTTCCTTACATCAGGTGGCTTTGACCCCTAGTGTGTGAAGTGCCTGACACGGTACCCAATAGGCAGAAAACACTAGCAGCCACTAACAAGACACCCAAACTCAAATGGCCGTGTCAAACAAACCTGTATCCGCAGAGCTGCAGCAAGAAGACTCACATTCTCTCCTGTAATGAGTCCTTTCCTGGGGACCCCAGGAGAGCCCTCTCTCGGCTTCCCTGCAGAAACATTGAATAGGGAAAGGCTTAGAGCATATTGCCATTTATAAACAACTGGTCTTTGTAAAAACCCAGCACACTGAATCATGGTACCCATCAGGTACCGCCCAAGGAAGTCGGGAGTCAATTGGCAAGTGACCTGTTGCACAGCCTCGAGGATCTCAGTGGGGCTCTTTCATATTTTACGTCAGAGGAATGTCAATGTGCACTTAAGCTGTTAACCAGGGATATATAGAAACTCAGTTTAACAAGGCACCCTGCTTGGGAGAAATCTCACATAGAACACAGAAACAATCCAAGCAGTCTCTTCAAGCACCCCAGGCGTCATACTGTGATCTACAAAAACACAAATCCAGAATTAGCTGGATGTGGTAATCTAGCCCTGTAAACCCAGCACTTGGGGAGCTGAGGCAGGAGAATAGATAGCTTGAAGCTATCCTACGCTACATAGCAAAGTCTAGACTACATAGCATAATCCTGTCTCATGAACATAACTAAAAATAGAGATATAAATATAAGAGTAACTTAAGACAATTCTAGTTGGGTCTGGTAGCCTGAAGTCCTAGTTACTCAGGAGGCTGAGGCAGGGCCAGTCTAGGGAAGGTAGTCAGACTCGGTCTCAAAATTAAAAAGCAAAAGGATTGGAGATATAGTTCAGTGGTAGAGTGCTTGCTTAGCGTGCTTGAGGCCCTGGGTTCAATGCGGAGTACCTCTGCCCCTCCCCACCCAAGGAAATTCACACTATTTATGGTAGAGGTAGCATAGCGTAAACAGAAGTTTCTGTCCTGTCTGGTTCCACATCCGTTCAGTCCCAAAGAAACACACTGAGGCTTAATTACTATCTGTTTGACCTATTAGCTCAGGCTCATTATTAACTAGCTCTTACAACTGTATAACCCATAATTCTTATCTAAGTTAGCCATGTGGCTTGGTACTTTTCTCAGTGCAGCATTTCCATCTTGCATCCTCTATGTCTGGGTGGCAACTGCAGTCTGAGCCTTTTCTCTTCCCAGAATTCCTCCTAGTCTGGTTGCCCTGCATGCATATACTTCCTGCCTGGCTACTGGCCAATCAGGGTTTTATTAAACCAATACAAGTGAGAAGTCTTTATAGGGTGCAAGAGCATTGTCCCTCAGCAGCATAGCCTGCACAGCAGGCCCCACCCAGACCTATATCAGATTGACACCTCCATCTCTGACCCAGCCTGGCTTTGGGTTGTGACTTCCTAAGGGTAAAATAAGCCTCCCAGGATTGTGTGGCATGAACTGTAGCATGGCTCATGAGGGGCGTACTCTATAGGATGCTCATTTTAACTATCAGACATAACGTCTGGATTTCTGATACAGTGGGGCTTTATCTTCTTACAAGAACCTGTAAACCTTTCGGGATAACACCAGAGAAATAAATAGAAGTCAGTTTACTTGTGAACACGAGGACACACAGGAGTAAAAAACACCCTGAGGATAGACTCTAAATCTGAGAAGAGAGCAAGCTTCCTTTGGTCATTAAAAGAATAAAAATTGCTGTCAATTTATCTATGTAAAAAAAAAAATTCCATTCAAATAAAATCGAATGTAGTAAATTCTTTATCAAATAATGTGACAAACTCAAAAGACATACATGTAACTTACACATTATATTTATATTTTCCAAGTAGTAACTGTAAGTTTTAAATTTGTTTTGAGACAGGGTCTCACCAGGTAGCCCTTGCCCACAGGGAAAGGGCTGGTTCATTGGCCTGTGGCTCTACTGGATGTGCTGGCATTTTAAGGAGGGAAGAAGTTAGGTGACTGGGGTCGTGCCCCTGGGACTCCAGACCCTTCCACTTTCGGTCTGCTTTCTCGCCACCACTCCTGCGATAGGCACCTTTCCGCCACAGACCTAGAGCAACAAGGCTTGGGAAACATGGAATGAACTCTTGGAAACCACAAAACCAAACAGACTTTCTTCCTTATCATTTGATTTTTTTTTTCTCAATAATTTTTCACAGTAGCAGAAAGTTGACAGACATCCCTGGTTTTGAAATTTGGGGATCATTACTGAGAATTCCATTTCCCCCTCTTTTAGTAAGCAATTACAAAATTTATTAAAAGAAAACACACATGTAAAATGCTTTGGGCTGTGCCCTCTCTTAAAGGGGAAAAATGCTTCTAATAGCGATGCTTTTGAATTAAACAATTTTCCTCTGTTTCTGGACCACTGGACTCTTAAATTATCCACTCTGCTGACAGTCCTTTGCAAGAAATTGCACAAAACACTTAAAGAGTATGTGTTCCATGATGTTTTATTGTCAAATGCATTAAGGGTGTTGGAAAAAGTCTATCCCCCATGTATAGTTTAAAGATGAGCAATGCTTTGGCTCTATAAATCACATCTAGGCAGAGGACAAGAGTCAAAAGATGGGAGAGATTTGTTTTGCTTTGTTTTAATCACTAGAGACCTGCTCTTAAGATCCTGTCCAATGACCATGGAAAAGAAAAACGTACTGTTCACCCCCCTGTCTTTAAGCAATGGAGAATGAAGACAGCTACATTCCAGGGGCTGGTATCAATTTGCAAATGCATGTTCCCAGAACACAGTCGCACAGTAAAGAATTTTTATCACTTTAGGTGCTTGCACAATGCAGGGCTCAGGAAGAGACTAGGCTGCAGTTTTGAAACTCTGCATGAAGGCTGCCTGCTAGGTCTAAACGAGCTCACTGATGGCTTGAAGGCGCGACAAAAAATGTGAAGAGCAGGTATAAGCAAAACAGAACACCTTCCTTCCTCTCAGTTCTCAGGACAGCTGTCTGAAGGAAATAAACCTAGAGGGGAATACGATCCCATGATTGGACCAGAAATCGTGAGGAGTTTTTGGAAGAAAGCAGCAAGAACGAATCGAATGAGAAGCCTGGGTGGAGGGAGTTATAACCCGATGCTAACAGAAGTCTGTGACCAGTCAACCTTCCCTTCTGCAGGGACTGGCCTATCCCTAATTTATACTCAGTTACACTCAATTAATTATACTCAACAAATACCAAAAGATGCAGCTAATGCTGTAGGTGTCAGGGCACCAGATCTGCCCACAAAAGTTGGGCACGTTCATGCACAGGGCTGACTTTAGCCTTGTAGGCACAGTGGACATAGATGCCTTGCCATTTAATTCACACATGCTAGACAAGTGAGTTCTTACTGAGTCATAGCAGAGGCTTTTTACTAGCTAACCACACACACGCGCGCACACACACACATACACACACGCACACACACACACACACGCACACACACACGCACACACACACATACACACGCACACACACACACGCACACACACACATACACACACACACACGCACACACACACACACACGCACACACACACATACACACGCACACACACACACACGCACACACACACACACACGCACACACACACACATACACACATACATACACTCTACAAGAGTCTTATAGAGATCTTCACAAACTAACACACACACACACACACACACACACACACACACTTTACAAGAGTCTTATAGAGATCTTCACAAACTAACACACACACACCACACACACACACACACACACACACACACACACACACACTTTACAAGGGTCTTACAGAACCCAGTAGTTCTCTGGAAGTGGGTGTCTAAATTTCAGCAATGCTTGGGGTATCATTTGCTTTTTCTTTTATTAGAGTCAAATAAAACTATGATTCTTTTAACTGGAAAAACGTGATGGGGTCAGAAGATGCTTTTATTTGACTCTGTATAGTTATTTACTGGGCAGATCAGCTTTTATAAATTTTCTGTTTTTTCTGGGGTAGGGATAAATATCGAGACAGAATTGATTGCAGAGAACTTGAAACCATTACGATGGGAGGACTCAGGGCAGCGGGAATACATTGTCAGTACACTTTAACGCGGACGAGACTTGGGAAAGGAAACCACTGCTTCAGCACCCTGAAGTGAAGGAAGGACTCCACCTGGAGGCTGTCCCCCATCTGGTTGTCCCCTGTCTGGGTCCTGTCCTAAAACATGGGAGGAACTTCTCACTTCCCACCAACATTCAACCCATGGCTCCTCAGGGGCATGTCACTTTAAAAGATGGTGTTCCATTTCCAATGTTTTAAGATGGTACTGACCAAAATTTGTGCAGAGAGAAGTCAAGGCTTCTTTGTTACGCTGCTACCTGTGGAGGTCAGAACAGCCCCTTCTTGGACAACCCCAGGAGGAGGGACAGACCGCTAAGACAGCCTTCCTCCAGCACTGCTCCACCCCCTCAGGACCTGGCTTTGATGCAGAGGCAGCGGGTGGACCACTTTTCTATCACAGTCCTACGACTCTACAGACAACTCTTTCATGGTTTTCCTGTCTAGGATGACAAGTTATTCCAAAGCCAGGAGAGCTAAAAACCGGAAATTAATACAGATAAACTTAAACAAACACTCATCTTGTTTTTTCTAGTTCCAGGAGCTAAATTTGTAAGGTGAGATGGTGACATGGTGACGAGAGCCAGAGGGAATCCTCTAGAAAGATTTACGATAGGGCCCTCAGAGCCGCCATCATTTCAAACATCTGAATCCCACTATCAAATTACAGTGTACGATTTCTGTTCCTTTAAAAGAAAGAAGATTTGAATTATAAAGAAATGAAAATAATGTAAACATTAGAACTACCTTATATAACTTTGCAACCTCCAAGACCAAATTAAGGAGGAATTAAGACACTACACACATAAGCTAAATGGCTTTATGTTTTCTTCTTTTGAGAAGGCGCTCACGTATCCAAGACTGACCTTGAACTTCTGACCCTCTGCCTCCACCTACCCTGGGATTTTAGGTTCACGTAGCTACATCACATTTTATGCCAGGGTGGAGACTGAATCCAGGGCCCTGTGTGTGGCTTGAACTCCAGGCAAGAACTCCATCCCCAGCCTTGGCTTAAATCTTTTAAAAGGTGACTAACTGAATGTAGTGAGAATGAACTAAAAATTCAACTAGAAAATTGGCGGTATGTCTAAGGGGGTAGGTGTTGCGGGGGTGGGGGTGGGGGGGGCAAGCTGGGTAATACATACATGCATCTCAGAATAAAGTGTATATTTCAGGGATAGATGTGGGGGGCAGAGAGCTGGCTAATACAGACATATATCTCAGAATAAAGCGTATATCTCAGGGATAGACGTAGTGGGGGTGGGGTGGGGGTGGAGTCGGGTAATACAGACATAAAGCAGAGTTTGAGTCAGAAGGAAACATCTCATCTTATTCCAAACACAAAGATTGATGAATCCAAGGTCTGCCCAATTTCTCTGAAGCTACCGTCATACTCTTTCGGAATCCCCTTCCCTGGGCATAACTTCCAAGAAAACTCATACACCTGCTGCTGTGAAGTCAGTCCTGTGTGCTGGGAAAATGGCGAAGGGAGAACGTGAACCAATGCTCACCAGTAGCTAGTCCGAAAAAGACACAGCCCCCAAGTGTTCATGCCAATTACTCTTCCCAGCAGAGTTTCCCATTCCTATTTTATCCAAGGAAACTGAGGATTGGCAAGCTGAAGGGACTTCCTCAAAGCCACATGGCCCAAAGGGCAGTATAAATAAGAGTTTAAAAAAAAATCAGTGTGTGTGTTTGGGGTGGGCAGTGGGCAGGTGGAGCTAGGGAGATGGCTCAGATGTGAAGAGCTTTGACTGGAGGTTGATGGTTCCCAATCCCTGCACTGGATGGTTCACAACCACCTGTAACTCTAGCTCCAGGGGGCAGCTACATCTCATACTTCTGGGAGCACCTGCAATCTCTCTCATACACACAAACAAGAGAGAAATAAATAAAAATAATTCCTTAAAAAAAAAGTTACAGAATCTCATCAGGACGGGTGAGTGTGTGCTATCCAGGGGCGGACTGTCCCGGAAGAGAGCACAAACCCCCTCCCCCAGCTCCTTCTGCAGGGCTGTCTCTCTTTCCCACGATCCAGCCCCCCCTGCACCCCTCCCCAACTCTGCCCTGCTGTATGCTAGGACCAGTGCTCAAGTACAGTTTTAAGCTCCTAAACTAAGGCGACCCACCCAGAGCGGTGAGTGCCTGCCTACCGGGCAGACCTCAGGGTCCCCTGTAAGGGAGCCGGGCACCTTCAGCTCTGGCGCCAGGCTTCCTGCGCGCTCCTGGATACCATCCCCCCTTGCTCCATTCATCCTGTTGGCCCTGGATCATTGGGCTACTGGCGGCCCTGCTTAGTTGCTGAGGAATCTCATCAGGACGGGTGAGTGTGTGCTATCCAGGGGCGGACTGTCCCGGAAGAGAGCACAAACCCCCTCCCCCAGCTCCTTCTGCAGGGCTGTCTCTCTTTCCCACGATCCAGCCCCCCCTGCACCCCTCCCCAACCCTGCCCTGCTGTATGCTAGGACCAGTGCTCAAGTACAGTTTTAAGCTCCTAAACTAAGGCGACCCACCCAGAGCGGTGAGTGCCTGCCTACCGGGCAGACCTCAGGGTCCCCTGTAAGGGAGCCGGGCACCTTCAGCTCTGGCGCCAGGCTTCCTGCGCGCTCCTGGATACCATCCCCCCCCCTTGCTCCATTCATCCTGTTGGCCCTGGATCATTGGGCTACTGGCGGCCCTGCTTAGTTGCTGAGGAATCTCATCAGGACGGGTGAGTGTGTGCTATCCAGGGGCGGACTGTCCCGGAAGAGAGCACAAACCCCCTCCCCCAGCTCCTTCTGCAGGGCTGTCTCTCTTTCCCACGATCCAGCCCCCCCTGCACCCCTCCCCAACCCTGCCCTGCTGTATGCTAGGACCAGTGCTCAAGTACAGTTTTAAGCTCCTAAACTAAGGCGACCCACCCAGAGCGGTGAGTGCCTGCCTACCGGGCAGACCTCAGGGTCCCCTGTAAGGGAGCCGGGCACCTTCAGCTCTGGCGCCAGGCTTCCTGCGCGCTCCTGGATACCATCCCCCCTTGCTCCATTCATCCTGTTGGCCCTGGATCATTGGGCTACTGGCGGCCCTGTTTAGTTGCTGAGGAACCCCATCAGGACAGGTGAGTGTGTGCTATCCAGGGGCGGGAACGGTTCCTACTTCTACACTGAAGAGATATACCCAGAGAGTCAATCACAGCAAAGACTGGACCAAGAGACCAGGCCTCTCCTGGCTCCATTTGAAGGAAGAGATGGGAAGGCGCCAATACAAGAATTCCTCCAACAACCTGAAAGGCAACATGACACCACCAGAAACCAGGGATCCCGAAATAAGAAGAATTGTACACCCTACTCCTGAAGAAATAGAAGAAATCGACTCAAAAGTTAACTATATGAAAATAATAGAGGACCTTAAACAGGAGGTGAAAAACTGCCATAAACAATTAGAGATTACAAACAAAAAGGTAGAGGAAATGAATAAATCGCTCAAAGACACGCAAGAAAACCAAGAGAAACAAGAAAAAGCAATCAAACAGGTTAGGGAAGCGGTTCAAGACATGAAGAATGAAATGGAAGCATTGAAGAAAGCACAAACCGAGGGAAGAATGGAGATGGAAAATCTGGGTAAACGAACAGGAACGACAGAGACAGGTACTAACAACAGATTACAAGAGATAGAAGAGAGAATATCAGACACTGAAGATACCATAGAGAAAATAAACACACTGATCAAAGAAAACAGCAAAACCAACAAATTCTCATCACAAAACATTCAGGAAATTTGGGACACAATAAAAAGACCAAACCTAAGAATAATTGGAGTAGAAGAAGGAGAAGAAGTGCAGCTCAACGGTACAGAAAATATACTTAATAAAATTATAGAAGAAAACTTTCCCAACCTGAAGAAAGAGGTACCTATGAAGGTTCAAGAAGCATACAGAACACCAAATAGGCTGGATCAAAAGAAAACATCCCCTCGCCATATAATAATCAAAACACAAAATATACAGAATAAAGAAAGAATATTAAGAGCCGCAAAGGAAAAAGGCCAAGTTACTTATAAAGGTAAACCTATCAGACTTACACCTGACTTCTCTATGGAAACCATGAAAGCCAGAAGGTCCTGGATAGATGTACTGCAAAAACTAAGAGATCATGGATGCAAGCCCAGACTACTATATCCAGCCAAGCTTTCGTTCACTATAAATGGAGAAAACAAAATTTTCCAGGATAAAAACAAATTTAAACAATACGTAGCCACAAATCCAGCCTTACAGAAAATTATAGAAGGAAAATCACTAACCAAGGAGTCCAACAATGCCCACAATAACTCAGTCATCTAGAGACCTTTCACCAGCGCATCTCAAAGAAGGGAAACACACAAACCCTACTACTAAAAAAGTGACCGGAATTAACAACCACTGGTCATTAATATCACTTAATGTCAATGGGCTCAACGCACCTATAAAAAGGCACAGACTAAGGGATTGGATTCGAAAACAGGATCCAACATTCTGCTGTCTACAAGAAACACACCTCAACCACAAAGACAGGCACCTACTCAGAGTAAAGGGCTGGGAAAAGGCCTATCAAGCAAATGGACCTGAGAAACAAGCAGGTGTGGCCATATTAATTTCTAACAAAGTGGACTTCAAACTTAAATCAATCAGAAGAGATGGTGAGGGACATTTTATACTCATATCAGGAACAATTCATCAGGATGAAGTCTCAATTCTGAATATCTACGCCCCTAATATAAAAGCACCCACGTATGTAAAAGAAACATTACTAAAACTCAAGGCAGCCATCAAACCACACACACTAATAGTAGGAGACTTCAACACTCCTCTCTCACCAATGGACAGGTCAATCAAACAGAAACCTAACAGAGAAATAAGAGAATTAATGGAGGTAATGAAGCAAATGGACTTAACAGACATCTATAGATTATTCCACCCGAACAGGAAAGAATATACCTTCTTCTCTGCAGCTCATGGAACCTTCTCGAAAATTGACCACATACTCGGTAGCAAAGCTAACTTACACAGTTACAAAAAAATATTAGTAACCACCTGCGTCTTATCAGATCACCATGGATTAAAGTTAGAATTCAACAACAATGCTACCCCCAGAAAGCCTACAAACTCATGGAAACTGAACAGTCAACTACTGAACCATACCTGGATTAAGGAAGAAATAAAGAAAGAAATTAAAGTCTTCCTTGAATTCAATGAAAATAAAGAAACAACATACTCAAACTTATGGGACACTATGAAAGCAGTGCTAAGAGGAAAGTTCATCGCACTAAGTGCCCACTTAAAGAAAACAGAGAAAGCACATATTGAAGACTTAACAGCCCACCTAAAAGCTCTAGAAAAAAAAGAAGCAGACTCACCTAGGAGGAGTAGAAGATTGGAAATAATCAAACTGAGGGCTGAAATCAACAAAATAGAAACACAGAAAACAGTCCAAAGAATCAATGAAACAAAAAGCTGGTTCCTGGAGAAAATCAACAAGATTGATAAACCCCTATCCAAACTAATCAAACGGCAGAGAGAGAACACGCAAATTAATAAGATCAGGAATGAAAAGGGGGACATAACCACAAACACAGAGGAAATTCAGAGAGTCATTAGATCTTACTACAAAAGCCTGTATGCCACTAAACTGGAAAATGTAAAAGAAATGGACACTTTTTTAGATAAATACCATTTACCAAAATTAAACCAGGACCAGGTGAACAATCTAAACAGACCTGTAAGTCGCGAAGAATTAGAAGCTGTTATCAAAAACCTCCCTACCAAAAAAAGCCCAGGGCCAGATGGGTTCAATGCGGAATTCTACCAGAACTTCCAAGAAGACCTAATTCCTATTCTCCTCAATGTATTCCACAATATAGAAACAGAAGGGTCACTACCAAATTCCTTTTATGAAGCTACAGTTACTCTGATACCAAAACCACACAAAGACTCAACCAGGAAAGAGAATTACAGGCCGATCTCACTCATGAATATCGACGCAAAAATCCTCAACAAAATACTGGCAAACCGAATCCAAGAACACATCTGAAAAATTATACATTATGATCAAGTAGGCTTCATTCCTGAGATGCAGGGCTGGTTCAACATACGAAAATCTATCAATGTAATCCAGCATATAAACAAACTGAAAGAAAAAAACCATATGATCATTTCATTAGATGCTGAAAAAGCATTTGACAAAATTCAACATCCATTTATGTTAAAAGTCTTGGAGAGATTAGGGATACAAGGGTCATACCTAAATATAATAAAAGCTATATACAGCAAACCGACAGCTAACATCAAATTAAACGGAGAGAAACTCAAAGCCATCCCGCTTAACTCAGGAACACGACAAGGCTGTCCACTTTCACCATACCTCTTCAATATAGTGCTGGAAGTTCTAGCAATAGCAATAAGACAACATAATGGGATCAAGGGGATTCGAATTGGAAAGGAAGAAGTTAAACTTTCGTTATTTGCAGATGATATGATAGTGTACATAAGCGACCCCCAAAACTCCACCAAAGAACTTTTACAGCTGATAAACAGCTTTAGTAATGTGGCAGGATACAAGATCAACTCCAAAAAATCAGTCGCCCTCTTATACACAAAGGATATGGAAGCAGAGAGGGAAATCAGAGAAGCTTCTCCATTCACGATAGCCACAAACAGCATAAAATATCTTGGGGTAAATCTAACCAAGAAAGTGAAAGATCTATTTGATAAGAACTTTAAGGCATTGAAGAAAGAAATTGAGGAGGATACCAAAAAATGGATGGACATCCCTTGCTCTTGGATTGGGAGGATCAACATAGTAAAAATGGCAATTCTACCAAAGGCAATTTATAGATTCAATGCAATCCCCATCAAGATCCCATCAAAATTCTTCACAGATATGGAGAGGACAATAATCAACTTTATATGGAAAAACAAAAAACCCAGGATAGCCAAAACAATCCTATACAATAAAGGATTGTCTGGAGGCATTACCATCCCTGACTTCAAACTCTATTACAGAGCTACAGTAATGAAAACAGGGTGGTACTGGCATAAAAACAGAGAAGTCGACCAATGGAATCGTATAGAAGACCCGGATTTAATCCCACAAACCTATGAACACCTCATATTCGATAAAGGAGCTAAAAGTATACAATGGAAGAAAGAAAGCATCTTCAACAAATGGTGCTGGCACAACTGGATGTCAACCTGTAGAAGAATGAAAATAGACCCATATCTATCACCGTGCACAAAACTCAAGTCCAAATGGATTAAAGACCTCAATATCAGCCCGATAACACTGAACCTGACAGAAGAGAAAGTGGGAAATACCCTACAACAGATGGGCACAGGTGATCGCTTCTTAGGTATAACCCCAGAAGCACAGACATTAAGGGCAACATTGAATAAATGGGACCTACTAAAACTGAGAAGCTTCTGTAAAGCAAAGGACACTGTCACTAAGACACAAAGGCAACCTACTGATTGGGAGAAGATCTTCACCAACCCCACAACAGACAAAGGTCTGATCTCCAAAATATATAGAGAACTCAAGAAACTAGACTTTAAAAGGCTACTTAACCCAATTAAAAAATGGGGCACTGAACTGAACAGAGAATTCTCAACAGAAGAAGTTCAAATGGCCAAAAGACACTTAAGGTCATGTTCAACCTCCTTAGCGATCAGGGAAATGCAAATCAAAACAACTTTGAGATATCATCTTACACCTGTCAGAATGGCTAAAGTCAAAAACACCAAGGATAGCCTTTGCTGGAGAGGCTGTGGAGGAAGGGGTACACTCATCCATTGCTGGTGGGAATGCAATCTTGTGCAACCACTGTGGAAGTCAGTGTTTCGGTTTCTCAGGAAATTCGGGATCAACCTACCCCTCGACCCAGCAATACCACTCTTGGGAATTTACCCAAGAGATGCTCTATCATATGTCAAAAGCATTTGTTCAACTATGTTCATAGCAGTATTATTTGTAATAGCCAGAACCTGGAAACAACCTAGATGCCCTTCAATGGAAGAATGGATGAAGAAAGTATGGAATATATACACATTAGAGTACTACGCTGCGGTAAAAAACAATGACTTCTCGAATTTTGCATGCAAATGGATGGAAATAGAAAACACTATCCTGAGTGAGGTATCCCAGACCCAAAAAGATGAACATGGGATGTACTCACTCATAATTGGTTTCTAGCCATAAATAGGGACCACGGAGTCTACAATAGGCGAATCTAAAGAAGCTAAGTAAGAAGGTGAACCCAAGGAAAAACATATAGTTATCCTCTTGGATAAGGGAAGTATACAAAATTGCCGGGGAGAAAAGTGGGATGTTGGGGGTGGGGTGGGATGGGGGTAAGGGGAGATGGGGAGAGAAAAGGTAGAAGGAAAGGAGGGGGGACTTGGGGAAACAGGAGGATCGGGATAAAGGAAGGTTGGATAGGGGAGCACGGAACCCCATTTCTTAGTTAAAGGACCCACTTTAGGATGGGCAGGAGACTTGACCCTAGAGGGGATCCCAGGTGCCCAAGCTGAGGCCCCCAGTTAGTTCCTTGGGCAGCTGAGGATAGGGAACCTGAAATGACCCTATCCTAGAGCAATACTGACGAATATCATGCATATCATCCTAGAACTTTCATCTGGCGACGGATGGAGATAGAGACAGAGACCCACACTGGAACACTGGATAGAGCTCCCAAGGTCCCAAGGAGGAGCAGAAGGAGGGAGAACATGAGCAAAGAAGTCGGGACCACGAGGGGTGCACCCACCCACTGAGACAGTGGAGCTGATCTACTGGGAGCTCACCAAGGCCAGCTGGACTGTCACCAAAAAAAGCATGGGATAAAACTGGACTCTCTGAACATGACGAACAATGAGGGCTGATGAGACGCCAAGGACAATGGCACGCGGTTTTGATCCAACGCAATGTGCTGGCTTGGTGGGAGCCTAGCCAGTTTGGATGTTCACCTTCCTAGATATGGACGGAAGGGGGAGGACCTAGGACTTACCACAGGGCAGGGAACCCTGACTGCTCTTTGGACTGGAGAGGGAGGGGGAGAAAAGTGGGGGGAAGGGAAGAGGGGTGGGAGGAGGGGGAGAAGAATGGGAGGAGGGGGAGGGAAATGGGAGGCTGGGAGGAGGTGGAAATTTGTTTTTTTTTTCTTTCTTTTCTTTATTCTCCTTTTATCAATAAAAAAAATACATAAAAAAATAAAAAAAAAGTTACAAACAATGAAGTCTGGTGTGGTGGTACAACCTTGTAACCTCAGCCCCAAGACGCTGAGACAGGAGGATTGAGAGTTCATAGTAAGCCTCAGCTAAACAATGAGACTGTCTCCAAAACAAGAAAATCTCACACCAGTGAAATAGCTATCTTCTCCTTGAATGACATAATCCCAGATTCATTCACACCCTTTCCACTCCAACAAACTGTCTCCCTGCAGGCCCCGCAAAAGGAAAAAGCCCAGGTCCTTTGGATCACCTGGTTTATCACCCTAAGTCCTGGGAGACAGCTCAGGACTTTTCTCTTACTCCGTACTAGACACCACTGTTTTGGCATGAGAGAACTCTACAGATTTGAGTAAAATACAGAGATGCTGCTGTTTGGTCCTGTTTTCTGCATCCAAGACTAAAGACCAGCTTCTCTGTCCCATTCAATACATATGTCCCTATATCTTACAACATGGCGTACAAAATGGCTGTATGCAGGGTAAATTCTGTTCTTCAGCAATCAAGGTGTTCCAGGACCACAGCATTCCTTCTTTTAAAAAATATGTTTTAAGTAATAAATAAATAAAGCAGTTGACCTTAAAGTTAGAACACAGGATGTAGACTTTCTATGTCTAAATTCCACGTATTCAGTTCATGTGACAGCAGACCTGGATAGTCAGGTCTAACAGTTCTCTGAGCACAGCTTCAGCCATTGGGAAACTCTCCTAGGATTGGTATCAATAACACGCCTGCCTCTACAAAGTTTCTGTACCATAACCTCCCAGATCCCGTCAGGATCACGATGAGAATATCTTTAAGATCCTCATCGTTTAAACAAAAGCACTTCTCTCTTTAACAGTGATTCCGAAACTATCCACCCACTAGTTTCAAGTGGCAAGATGATGACGAAAGAGGAAGCCTTTTCCAACCTCCTCATTGGTTCAGCCCTCTACATCCAAGCCACTACAACGAGAACTCTTGACCATTAACAATGTGCTACAACCATGAGCAACCCTGGAAATGGCCTGCATCTTATCAGCACGCTGTCCCGTCAGCCCTGAGTGTGAACAGGACAATCATTGGGAAGGATCCCTACCGTAGCCATAGGATAGCTCTAGGGCGGCGCTTACCTGCCCCTTATCAACACCCAGCCTCTACTATGGAGCCAGGCACCATCTTGTTAATGTGAATTTCTAAAACCAACTAGGAAAGTATTATAAAGGGACCAGTGAGATTTAAAATAAACTAGCCGCAATTATTCCATTTATAGAAGAATTAAATCAATATAGAAGGCTTCTAGTCTTTTATGCTCTCCTAAGCATCAAAATACTGAAATTTAAAGTTATTTAAACATAAATTCTTTTTATTTATTCTTTTGGAATTTCAGATATGTACATATCCCACACCAATTCTCCAATATAACCTATGCTTTTTTTAATTAATCATTGTTATAATTGTTGGTTGTTTGGTTTGAGACAGGGTCTCACTGTGTAGCTCTTGGTGTGGCCTGGAGCTTGGTATATGGACCAAGTTTGCCTAGATTTCCCAGAGATCCTCCTGCATCTGCCTCGTGAGTTCTGGGATTAAAGGTGTAATATCTTTAAGAATAGTTTTATCAAAACCAAGAGCTCTAAAAGAAACATTAAAAATAAAGTTTTCCTTACAGAAAATATACTATTTTTTACATAACAGCAGAGAATAAAGACAGCCCAAAAGAATACTGAAGTAGATTCTGTCTTCAGCTAGAATTGCACCAAAACTGTTCTCAGTAAAAATGCTAACAAAAACCAGCAGGTAAGTATTCTTGCAAAGAATATAAAATCATGAAAAAGCAGAAATTATAACTAAGCTTCCTCACTGAACTAGGATTCCGATCCCAGTCTCCCACAGCCATCACTTACGGTTAGATTGCTTTCTTAGGGAACAATAAAAGTTGTATGCGTGTCTGTAGGAAATATGACATGTATTTCATGTGTTTTTGAAGCAGAAGGGATGGCACTGATAGTTTCACACATGGGAGGCAAGCCCTCTACCACCGAGCTACATTCTCCAGCCTCCACACAGTATGGATTTTATTTTTTTATTTTAATTTTTTAAAATTATATATATATTTATTTATTTGTAGTGTGTGTGTGTGCATATCACGGCTGTGGTGGGTGTATGTGGAGGTCAGAGGTCAACTTGACAGCGTTGTTTCTTCCCTCCACAAGTGGGGCCTGGGGATGGCATTCAGGTCATCAGGCTTGGTGGCAAGCACCCTTACCCACTCCACGCACCTGCTGGCCACAGGTGTCTTTAGAACAAGCCGGGCAGCCCCTGCTCACACACACAACTGCACCTCTACTTGCTTCATTGCTCTGTGTGCTTCTACAGCCAGAATATTTCAGGGGTCACCGGGAGGGGGACTCTAGAGACACACGGCTGATCTCCATCCCGACCCTCCCAGCAGCTCCGCTTTCCTTCTGCTTTTCACAGAGAGGCTGCCAAGAATCTTTGGCAAGGAAAGACTCCCGCCATTTCTAGTCTACCTCACACATACCCAGATTGTCTTCTGAGGTCACAGGTGTCAGTCATGTCTGTCTGATACCAGGAGCCAGCAGAGGTGTTCTGGTGGTGGTAAGGGGAAAGGGTAGTACTTCGGCTGATACCATGGTCTCTCTGTTCACAACGTGAAGCTAGTATCAGAAAAGCCCAAAGGTGCGCACATCGAGAGTTCAGTCGCCTGTTCTGCACACCCACAGTGACAGCAGCCATCCTCTCAAGAACACATTGTGGTGGTTTGAAAGAAAATGACTCCCAGAGGGAGTGTCACTGTTAGGAGGTGTGGCCTTATTGGAGGAAGTGCATCACTGTGGGGTGCTCAAGCTTCCCTCAGTGTGACCGTTGACTTCCTGCAAACTGCCGTACTCCCTTTCATGATCACAATGGACTGAGCTTCTGAAACCGTAAGTGAGCCACCACCAATTAACTGTTTCTTCGTAGCAGTGGCCATGCTCATGGTGCCTCTTCACAGCAATAAGACCCTAAACTAAGACACACGTTCTCTCCTGAAGAAGCAAGGTGACTATTTCCCCCAACATCATCGCCCCTTGCCCCACCAAGGTGAAGCGATTTACCTGAGGAGATGTCATGGAAGCAATTGAGGATGGTGGCTCCCGACGGGATCCACTCGGCAGGGATCTCTTCTGGCTTAGGCGAGCCTAAGACCACAACATCTGCCTCTTGAAGCTAAGAGGAGAAAAGGAGAGAAAACCGCACACATTAACCCAGAGCATTAGATCTAGACAACTTCTGATGTCACATGACTCCAAAGTAGCATGCACTTTTAATACAAGACCCCAAGTTTCATACCAAACTGTGGGCCTAGACTAAGACTCCGAACCAATAAGCATAACTCAGTACAAGTAGGACACGAGACTAACAATCTTACAAAGAGAATGGGGCTATAAAAACATCTTCACGGTTGCTGCTTCGGTGTAAACACTACACAAGTACTATCATTTCTATGTCCCACCCCTTTATACATTACTCATGTCGAAAATGAAACAGAAGATTGGGAAGTTAGCTCAGTATGTAAAGAGCTTGCAGTGCAAGCATGAGAACCCAAGACCAAATCCCCCAAACTCACATCTGACCAGACCTGGGAGTATAGCTGTAATCCAAGTGTGCCTATGGACAAGTCACACAGAGACAGGAGAATACCCTAGAAAGTGGTGAGCCAGCCAGACTGGGCCATGCTTTGTCAAAAGATCAAAGAGACCCTGTCTCAAACGAGGTGAAAAGTGAGCCCCTGGTCACCACACACTTTCTGTGGCCTTACCCTTGCATGATCATACACTCTTTAAAAAAAAAAGATTTATTTATTACGTGTATTATGTGTATAGTATTCTGCCTGCATGGACACCTGCATGCCAGAGGAGGGCACAAGATCTCATTATAGATGGCTGTGAGCTACCATGTGGGTTCTGGGAATTGAATTCAGGGCCTCTCTGGAAGAGCAATCAATCTTCTGAGCCATCTCTCAAGCCCAGCATACGCACACTCTTATGTACACACACACACACACACACACACACACACACACACACACACACACACACACACACGAGGGAAGGAAAGAGACTTAGAAAGAGAAGAAGAAAGATATCTCTGCTGAGACAACTGCCTGAGCAGCCATTCCTCCTCCTGTATGCTACACGGCCAAGACACAGTTAAAGAGCGCCGAGACACGCGGAGCCAACAACCCTGGCAGTCTGGCCAGTTCAAGCCGTCCATGACCTCTGCGGACGGATCTGAGAAGAAGTTAGAACTTGCGGCTGATGTTATGCATAGGGGAAAGTGTTCTGGTGGGAAGACAATTGCAGACATCTGTTTCACAAAGCCATTTCTCATTTACATACTTAAATGACTGTCATAAATTCAACCACAGCAGTCCTCAAAGGAAACACAAATGTTTATGGCTGGCTCCCGAGCAGCAGATAAGAAACATCATTTTGCTAGATGTTCCTGTGCGGGGACAGGGAAACCAGAATGCGTTAAAGCACTTCTGGAAAGGCCGTCTAGAAGAACAATGCTGAAGTGTTCATTTTGGGAAAAGCCAGGGACCATAGCTTCGTGCCTGCCCCTAAGACCCCTCAGCCTCCTGCATGTGATACCTTTGGTACAATCCATTCTCTTCGTTACATAGAAATCTCGAGAATTTTATTCCAGTTCCTTAGCTACGTACCTACATACATCGCTAAAACAACTGCACTAACAAGCTATCAGGGGGCAGTTAACCCCTCACCAAAGGGCAAAACCCTCCTCCCTTCACCGTCACGGCGTAGATGCTAATTCTTTCTGGGAAGAAAAAGTGATAGATGCTTAGATCAATGAAAAACCCACTGAGGAATGGGGCAAGATTTTAATGAGCTCCAAATTCAAGGAGAATTATTGTCTCCCTGGCCGCTTCAGCTTCCCGCTCCCCACATGGGAAAGGCCCTGGCTAGAGCCTGGCTTGAAACTTTACCTCATAACAAAATATTGCTTTCTCTGTGGAGACGAGAGTAGCATAGCTTAGCGGGAACCACCCACTCCCCAGGCAGAGGAGCAAATGTTAAAACAATAGGAAGACACAGATACATGGACATCGCTGTGGAGCACGTGGGGTACAGTGCGGTTCAGGGACCATCCAGATCATTCCAGTGACCCTTATGGGGAGGGGACATCAAACATGGCAGGAAGGGAGCAGGCAGATGCAATCTGGAAGGTTACACGAGAGTCTGCCTTTTTCTATCTAGCAAATGTAACACATTTAAAGACAGGAGACAATAGCAACAACAGTCGCATCATCGAGATGGAAGCGACACGTTAGTTCTCCCGCAATGTGTTGCGGAGGAGTATAAATAATGGAAGAATTAAAGCTGGAACAAGTAAAACAAGACAAAACTAAACTAAACAACCCTCCCCCAAAACAAAACAAAACAAAACCCAGTTGATGAGCTGATCAGATGACTCAGTGAGCAAAGGCTCCTGACGCCAAGCCCGAAGATCTGAGTTCAATTCCCGGTGCAAAATGACTCTGACTACTTGTCTGTTAAGCTCCACAAGCATGCTGGGGCACGTGTGCTACCCGCTGCCCCCAACCAATAGAAATGTAATTTTTTTTTAAGTTGAAAACTTTATCTGAAGAAATTTGCTTTTTAGCACTTGAGGGTTATGAAACTTGCTTCCACATATTTTGAAATATCATCAGCCTGGTTAAGAATATGAGGTTTAGGGGCTGGAGAGCAGCTCAGCAGTTGAGAGCAATGGCTGCTCTTCCAAAGGACCCAGGTTCAATTCCCAGCACCCACATGGCAGTTCACAACTGCCTGTAACTCTGGTTCTAGGGGAATCTGACATCCTCATACAGACATACACACAGATGAAACCCAAATGTACATGAAATAAATCAATCTTTTTAAAAAAAAGTATATCAAGTCTAAACAAAAATCTGTTTAAATATAAACACAAGAGTCCACAGGTAACTGCTTTCCCCAGGAAACATACACCTTGAAAAGTGATGAGATGAAAATCCTCCTTCACCTCACCTTATGTTTTTTTTTTAAAGGTAGTTGGGAGTGTAAAGGTAAAAACCCATCCCTGGGTGCAGATGTTAGAATTGGGGCCTTCAGAATGGGGAGACACAGGCAAACCGCTGAGATACAAGAGGAAAACGGCATTCAGTAGCTACTTATTCCCCGCCCCCCACATCTTGGAATGTAAGATCTCCTAGTATTTAATGTCTGGATGGACATCAGCAACTCAACTGGTGTTATCCAGCAACTGTCTCACACACACCGAACGGGGGGTACCGAGGGGAGGGGAGGGCCCACCACACTCATTTGGCCCCTCGTGTGATCTCTAGCTTCTACCAAAAGGGGTGTATCAGGTGGCTTTACAGATCCTATAAGTCTCCATTATTGACTCCCCACACAGCTTGGTAAGGAGAGAAGTGTCCACAAACATCCTGTGTAGCACAGAGGTTCCTGGACTATCTCTTAGCATCATCCTGAAAAGAATTCCATATTTGTTTTTTCAGAAAGTGTCACTTTTATTTTAGAAAGTTGTCAATATTTCCAAAATTGCTGATGTTTTCTTAACAACAGACAGGGATTTGGAAAAGCAAACTTCATGTTTAAAGAATAAAATATGCTAGGCTTGGTAGTGCTTGGAAAGAACTACAGCGTGCAGGAGCATTCATTCCCACAACGAGAAATGCAGCTGAAATCCCGGGTCTCGCGGTACTGTAACTGCCCTCACGGAATCGCACATGCGCACTGCACAATTAAGGTCGTATTCTGCAGTGAAAATGCGTTAGGTCTTGGTAATGCATGCCTGGGACCCCACAAAGTATACTATATACACTTTGTGAATGATCAGCATGCATTTTATATTTTTAAAGATTATCGTTTCTTGTTCTCCTTTCTAACAGTTGTACATACATTTGTTTACACATATACATGTGTGCCTTATAAGTTGGAATTTGCACGAGAGAGAGAGAGAGAGAGAGAGAGAGAGAGAGAGAGAGAGTGTGTTTGTTGTTTGTTTGTTTGTTTTGAGACTGGGCAACCTCTATTAATTGTATACATTCTAAATTGATCCATTTTCCTGCAAACGTTGCGACTTGGTTTTTCTTTAGAGCTAGAGCTAGTCAGTCTATATGTACCAGACTTTCACCATCCATTCCTGTGTTGACGGACAGCTCCTTTGGCTTTGTTTCCTTGCTCCAGTGATTGGAGCAGCAAGAAACATGAGAAACTCCTTGCTGCTTGAAGACCTGTCACCAGAGCCTTCTTGTCAACTTGGATCCTTGCAGTTAGTAATTTTGAAATGTATTAGGCTACTCTTTTGTTGTCCCTGAATCTCAAAGATTAACAAGCCAGAAATTTGAAAACACTGAAACACATGCCCCTCCCGCTCCCACCGCCCCACTTAAGGTATAATTCTAAAATGTTTCATTCTTGCTGAATAAACATAATTCTAAAAATGTAACAAAATCACAGCAGCGGTCAGACTGATCTATGCTGTATGAGATTTGTCTCGGGATTGGGATGGGCAGTAGGAGGGAGGAGACCCATAAGATACTAAGACATCTAAGGGGACTGGACCTGGGGGCTGGAACTGAAACTGGTCAGGCAGCAGCGGGGAAGGAGGGAGTCAGCTGGGGCCCACCCCGTACAGAGTAAAGGAAGAGTGAGAAGGCTGAGTAAGAGTCCCAAGGTCACTTTAGGAGGCGCTGGTATTAATCAGGGAGAGGGGAGCTAAGGGTGGAAATATGGTCTGGCACAGGAGCTAGGAAGGAAGGGGATGGCCCTGCAGGAGAAGGAAAAGGGCAGGGTTGAGGTTTACACCATTCCTGGTGGTTACATGATCTAGAAACCAAAATTGCATTTCTGGCAACTAGGAATTGGCGGGTAATTTTACCATAGCAACCACTCCTGGAGTAGCGTGTGCACACTGTGGATGGAGAGCCGTGCTGGTGCAAGTTTTCATTAGCAGAATCCCCATCTATTCATAAAAATTTAAAACTTAGAATGCTTAACATTTGATTTAAAAGTAGCCGAATCTAGGGCCAGACAGCCCGGAACGTGCCAGATCTCATCTGAAATTAGCTGAGCAAATACCATCCGGCTAAGCTGTGTATCGACGAATCGACGGCCACGTTTTCCTGCAGTAAGAAAGCGAGGAACACGGGAGGAGCTGTAACGACTCTGAAATGGCAGGCCCCTCAGATGGTTTCATTCAGATGGCGTCAGGCTTTGGCAAGATAAGAGGATGAGAGTCGTAACAAAGGTATTTCCCCCGTTCTGTGCCCACCCAGTGACCTCACTCTGGGAGAATGTTTTTCCTTGCAGGACTCGTGTGTGTTTCTGTTGTCTACCCTCTCTTGTGATCAGTAAAACAGATTATTGGCTTTTAAAACCTTCAGGCTTATTTCATAAATCAGGATGGCTGCAAGCCGAACGGGCAACAGAGAATTAAACTTACATATTTACCAACAGCCCCTGAAGGCTAATAAACGGCCTTCCTTTTCCTCAGCTTGCCCGAGTTCAACTCTTACTTCATCGCTCTGGTGCGTATCTAGGCTATTCAGTTGTGTCCAAGAACGCTAGAGAAGACAGTTAATCTCCTTAGAAGTGAATTTCGTACATCCACGTTAGACGGGGCTGGGAATGAAGCGCGGTTGCTATTGTGCTTATTTGGCATGCAGGAAGCCAGGGTTCCTTAACATCAGCCGTGGGAGCACACATCTATAATCCCTGCACTTGGGAGGTAAAGGGAAGAAGATCAGGAGCTCAAAGTCATCCTTGGCCACAGAGCAGTGCTCCTCAACCTTCCTAATGCTGTGACCCCTGAATACAGTTTCTCACGTGGTGGTGACCCCCAACCGAAAAATTATTATCATTGCTACGTTGTAACTGTGATTTCGCTACTGTTAGGAATCATAATATAAATATCTGATATGCAGGTGGTCTTAGTCAACCATTGTGAAAGGAATGTTTGAGCCCCCACGAAGGGGTCAGGACCCACATGTTGAAGATCGCTGCTATAGAGCAAGTGTGGGGTCAGTTTGGGCAAAATGAGACCCTCCTAAATACACACACAAACACACACACACACACACAAGCACACACACACAAACACACACATACACACACACATACACACACATACACACATACACATACACACACACACAAACACACACACACACGCACGCACACACACACACGCACACACACACGCACATACACACACACACACATACACACACATACACAAGCACACACACACACACAAGCACACACACACACATACACACACACATACATACACACACGCACACACACACACACATACACACACGCACACACACACACACAAGCACACACACACACACATACACACACACACACACAAGCACACACACACACATACACACACACAAGCACACACACACACATACACACATACACACAAGCACACACACACACAGAAGCTACCACCACCACCACCCAATACCCTAAAAGTCAGGGGAGATGAATTTTTTTAAAAAAGAAGAAAACACAGCCTTAAATTCAGGAATATATATGCTTTGAAAGTTTATAAAAATAATTATTTTCTTCAAACTCTTGAGAAAAATGGTAGGATGGGGAAGGGAAAGGAGACTAGAGAAAGTGAGAGAGAGCAAGAGGGAGAGGCAGAGCGTGTGTGTTGTGGTGAGGGTTCTGGAGGAGGAGAGGGTGGGCCTCAGGATACACTACATGTCACAGGCACACAGCAGGCTCGAGTTCAGCGACATGGATGGTGCGATGGGGAACGAGGCTTGGCATCTCCTGGCATCTACGCTTTCCAACCTCCCACCGCACATCTACGGATCAGATTTCCACATCTGCTCTCCTGGAGGAACTCTCTGGGCCTTAGCTGTTCCCCTGAGAGCTGAAGAATCCAGACACATGGCAGAAGGATGTCACATCCCCTGGACTTGGGCCTGGGCTCTGCTTACCAGCGACGGTCAGGATCCAGGCCTGTGGTGAGCCTAATACCTGGTTTCTAGTGACTGACAGACAAATTCAAAAGACGGGGAAAGGGCTCTCTATACAAATGGGTGAAACCTACACCACAGATCATGTACAAGAGTGCACCTACCACTACGGATCTCAGAAAGCCCATCGGAGAAGGGAAACACAAATCGTGTGTAGTGGACTGAAGGGGACATCCTCAGCCTGTTTTCTTCAGGACACAGCCCCAGAATCCAGCAGGACTGAAGAGGGCACTCGGTTGTGCTGTCTGTGCCCCACTTCCACACCTGGACTCTGGTGACTCAGGGTACAGGTGCAGTTGATCACAGGTGACCACAAAGTGACACGGGTTGCCTGAGAGCTGAACCAAAACCCCAGTCTGGAGGAACATCTCACCCCTCAGCCAGGTTTCCCATAGAGAATGAGCACCTTGGCAACACGATTCCACTTCTGATCCGTTAAACTGCCCTACGGAGCCCATGGATCGTTACACCACCATTTCTAAGGATGTCTGTGAGAACGCGTTCCGAGTTCGAACATTTGCAGCATAACGCATCAAGACAGAAATCAGAGTAATTTGCCTACGGGACATAGGGAGGGCATTTAAAATGAGGGCAGCTGTAAAGGGGAAGGTGGAGACAGACGCTGCTTTCATTACATCTGCCCCACAAAACTGATCAGATCAGTATGCCATTTCTCCCCCATGTCAGTGTCTCGGCTTACATCCGGAACCATCTGAGGCTAATCAATCTGCCAATTTACACGGTTCCACCTGACCTCATGCTTATCCGTTTCGGTGTGCTCTCATGAATCCCTTTCTCAACACAGTCTGATATTTTGGCTTTTTAAAAAAAGCTCCAATCAGCTCCGTCTTTGGTGTTGACAAGTCATGTGACCAGGCAGGAGAAAGAGCGAAAAGATTAGAAGCCAACATCTGAATGCACTTTGTCAAAGAAAGCTGAGCAGCCAGCACCCCAGGGGTCCACGATTACACACGCTGGGGAAGCTAGGTGTTGGCTCTGCATCTCTATACGGTGCCCGTCCCACACAGGACAGGAATCATGACATCGTAGGATGCCCACCAGTTTCCTAGAAGGGAGCCTGGAAGGCCGCTCAAGTCCAAGGTCTAGGGGAGGGAGTCGCATTCAGTCTACATTAGCCTGCCTATCTCCCAAGGTTGTCTCAGGAATCGTAAAGAGTTGGATGGATACAAGAGTAAACCCAATCCAAGACCACTGGCTTGGGCCCTGCTCACTGTGATGAGCCACAGCTGAGCTGGCCAGTGCTTTGGATTCAGAGATCAGACTCACACGAGAATCTGGAAGAAGCGTTGCAAGCACAGAAGAGGAAAACGTGGTAGCTTCTTTCTTCCCTATTGTGGGATAAGCCTTCTGTACACTGTGAATATGTCTTCCTTTCAGTGGTTAATAAAGAAGCTGCTTTGGCCTGTAGACAGGCAGAATGAAGCCAGGTGAGAAAGCCAAACTAAAAATACAGAGAGAAAGGCGGAGTCTGGCGGAGACCCCAGCCAGCTGCCCAAAAAGGAAGCAAGATGCCAGCAGATCAGTAATGCCACAACCACACAGCAATACAAAGATTAATAGAAAGGGATTAATTTAAATGCAAGAGTTAGTTAGATAAGCCTGAGCTATAGGCCAAACAGTTTATAATTAATTTTAAGCCTCTGAGGGATTATTTAGAAGCAGCTGGGGGACAGGGTGGGGCAGAGAAACCTCTGTTTGTACTTCCCAGAAAGATGTATTTGTTTATTGATGAGCCTGTGCGTGTACCTGCATCAGTTTCTGCACATCACATGTGTGCACAGATCTGCAGAGGCCAGAAGAGAATGTCAGGTACAGGGAACTGAACCTAAGTCCTCTGCAAGAGCAGCACACACCCTTAACTGCTGGGCCATTAACACTTCCAGCCCCAAGTATCTGTTCATAACTTAGAGTCTCCAGAAAGCCTCTCCTGCACCTGTTTCCTCACCTTATGGGCACAAGGACAGTTCCTGTCGAGCCTTGACATCACTGGGACAACACAACTCACCGTGACCTGCCACTCAGCTAAGGTGACTCACAGGTGGCCTTTGTTGGTCTACAGTATTGTCCTAAAGTGTGGAAAGATCAGCACTCATATAACTCGACGACCCAGCCCACTTGGAAGACCAGGAGCTCTAGCTACCCCAGTCTTTCATGCACACGACATAATACACTTAGAAATTCCCAGTTCACTTTCAAGCCCTTTTATTAGGCACACTGTGCGCTAAGTGTAAACTTTGTGATAACGAGGGTCTGCTCCAAAATCCCAGACACTTTTGAGCCTTCAAATACGAAAGAAAGGCCCGTGTTTTTCTTTCTTTTCCGTAAGTACTGGTTTCCTAAGCATCTCCGTGAAATGAAGAGAAATGAGAGTGTCGGAGTAAATTAAATTCAAACACATCTCGGATATCTAGAGCACGTCTTCACTGCGCGGCTGGGATCCACGGGACTCATCCCAGCTGGAGGCTACTCCAGTAGTATCTCCCAGCTGCGCTTTCACCATGACTTCAATGGGACTCTCAAGGGAGTAGAGCTCCATGATGCCCAACAATTGCGTTTTTTTTTCTCCCAAGGACAGGGTACCACTTGACACACAAACACTCAAGATAAAGCATCGTCTCACTCAGATGGGAGGAATACCAAGGTGAGAAAGAGGGGACCACTCAGTCACAGTGAATTCCCTACCATGGGATATAGACTGTCTGTCTGCTCCATCACTGCTGCCCAGGGGCCTGGGAAGATAGGTTTGTGTGGAGGACAGTGAGAAAGATGGGGTGTGGGTAGAGGGGTTCTCAGCTCTACGCAGATGCATACGGCCAAGACCTGGGTGTACACTCATTAGATATGAACAACGTTCAACCACTGCGGGATACCTATGGAAATGCAAACCGCACCTGAAACAGACATGGCAAGAGTCAGCAAATTCCATAACTTTCAGTGACATACTCCGATGGGAGTAAGAAATAAAGCTACCGAACAGAGGTCCATTCTGGTCTCTCTAAGGCGCCATGAAGTCAAATCTCAGTTCGTCATGCTCACACCCCCTGGAGATTCTAGGTATCGTCACTATCCATATCAGTTCATTTGCAGTTACTATAACAAAATGCCTGAGATTGGAGACAGGTTGAGTTGGTTCCTAAGTTTTTCAGGTTCATGAGCTTAGTGCTTCTTTGTGCCTAGCCCTGTAGAAGGCCTTTGTGCTGGTCTGAATTAGAATGGTTCCCATAGGCTCATACGTTTGAGTGTTTGAATCTAGCAAGGTGGTATGGGCTTGTAATCTTCCACCGAGGAGGCTGAGATGAGCGGATTCCTGGGGCTCGCTGGTCTGCCAGCTCAGATTAGTTAGTGAACTCCGGGACAGTGACAGACAGCTCCTGAGGTTGACATCTGAGGCTGTGCTCTGGTCTACACACACACACACACACACACGCACGCACACGCACACGCGCGCACACACACGCACACGCACACACAAAAGAGTGAAAGCAGCAAAGCCATGATGGCGTTGCTTCCCAGTCTTTTAGCTAAGATCACGCATCTCAGATGCATGACAACGCTGCTGTAACGTGAAGAAATTATGAGAAAAATGCATATTAATTATTAACAGAAGCTTCTGAGATATGCGAAAACATGGATGTTCACCATCTCCAGATTCTCTAGAAAAACCATGGCTATGGACTCCTCCTCTCAGAGATGGGATGAGCTTCATCCCACAGAAGAGTTCAGGTGATTTATTTTCATAAGAAAAAGTGCTTTAAAAAAAAAGTCTTTGTTTTTCAAAAATACAGATAGAACCAGCCAAAGTCTCCGGACAGCTGTGAAAACATTCAGCCCGGTGAAGGCATTCTCGCTTCCCACCACAGCTGTTCAGCGCGGGGCAAGGCTTATTTTCCTCTTCCACCAGTGCTTCCAAACCAAAAATTCTAGGTTTTCAAGTGCAAAATAGGGGCCGTGACTTAGTGGCTGCCAAGCTAAGCAAGCACAAGGTTTGGCTCTGGGAGAGGGAGGGAGGAAGAGAGGGTGGGCAGGGTCGGGCAAAATAATTGTTCTTGAATTTTCTTGAGTAGGCTGCCCCCATGTGGTAACTACTAAAAACACACATGGGTTTCATTCCCTTCCAAGACCACATTCCTGAACTGTCTTAAAATCAGCAAGCATGGCATCAGGTGGACCCAGCTGCCAAGCCACCATTCCAGCTGTGGGTGGAGCCCCTGCCTTCCATGCAGGACTCTAACCTGCCCATCATTCCCCATCTTTTAGCATGAGTAATATGTATTCTTAGATGTCATTCAGTATATCCGGTGCAGGAGTATATTCCAAGACCCCCGTGGGTTCCTGACCCCCATAAGTCCACACACACCCTTCATAGGCCCATACGCACCCTCACAACCTTCAGGTTTTCACCCCAAGGAAACTGTTCAGTTTCTCTTTTGGCTTCTCTACCATATCCAAATTAGTATCTTCACAGCTTTCATGCTACGGGGTTGTTATTAAATAAAGCAAAGGGCAGCTGTATACAAGGGATGCCACACTAGATCTGATGCCCCAAATGGGCTACTGCGTGACTAACAGGTGGGGAGCTCAGAGGGTAAAGCTATGCCAGACAGAGATGTTCACCTCGGGCAGGGTGAAGAAAGAAGAGCAGAAAGTTCCGGAGGAGGTCAGGAGGCCATTGCTCTACTCGGGACGGCACAGTCTCAAGAGTGGCTTGGCGTGAGATTTTTCTGCTGAACACGGCCAGGCCCCGCTAGTCACACAGACAATGTGAACTCAAACTGCCAATCAAGATTCTGCTATATCTGTCACAGTCGATGTGTTTGTTCGTTGCTGTTTTCAAAACTGAGAAGCTTTACAAAGTAGCTCAGACATGGAAAGATATAATAATAGTAGTAATAATAGTAGTAGTAGTAATAATAATAATAATAATAATAGACACTCATTGAGAAAACAGACTGAGAAAACAGACCAATAGCAGGACTCCTGAGCTTGAATCCATTTCTCAAGATAAACAAATGCTTGGAAGTGGAAGGGTGGCTCAGCAGTTTAGAGTGCTGGCTGCTTTTGCTCTTCCAAAGGACCTGGGTTTCACTCCCAACACCCACATGGAGGTTCACAACTATCTGTAACTCTAGTCCTAGAGACTCCAGTGCCCTCTTCTGGCCTCTGCAGGTATCACGTGCATATAGTGCACAACACACACACACAGGCAAAACACTCATAAAAAGTAAAGAGAAGCACACACTTCCTCTCTTAAAAGAGAGACTCTAATGTCAAAATTATAAATGAGTTTTAAAGTCTCAAGTAAAATTTATAAATAAACAGTTTTCCTAAACTCAAATTTTATACTATATAACAAAGTGAGGAAGAAGAAAAAAACAACAACAAAGGTTGGGCTTGAAGCAGTCTTCCTGACTCAGCCCCCTGAGTGCTGGGATTGCACGCATGTCACCATGCCTGACCAAGTCCCTTCTGTTTAATACAGGACTTTGTGCTGTGCTGAGTACAGCTGACAACCACCGCTAATTTAAGTGCTGATGGTTGGTTATTGTTTTCCAGTTTTATACTCCAGTCGTAGACTCCAGAACGGCTGCTCATGAGTAGTATGGATGGCAGTGCTTTATTTCTTTAATTTGAGACAGAGTCTCAAGCCCAAGCTGACCTTGAATTTTTTTCTTTTTCTTTTTTTCTTTTTTTTTTTTTTTTTTTTTTTTTTGGTTTTTCAAGACAGGGTTTCTCTGTAGCTTTGGTTCCTGTCCCGGAACTAGCTCTTGTAGACCAGGCTGGCCGCGAACTCCCAGAGATCCGCCTGCCTCTGCCACCCGAGTGCTGGGATTAAAGATGTGTGCCACCACCGCCCGGCTTCTGACCTTGAACTTCTAATCTTCCGGCATCCACACCAAGCACTAGGATTGCAGGTAGGCACCACCGGGCATGCTGCCTAAGGACTGAACCCAGACTTTATGCAAGCAGTCTACCAGCTGAGCACATATCTACCATCTCCTCCTTTATAACAGATATTATTTCATTTATGTTCCCCCAGCTCGGACATAGATGAACTCAACCAAAGATGCTTAGCAATTTTTTTCAGTACATATAAGTAAAAAAAAAACAAAACCCCATAATGTATTAAACATAGAACACATGAAACTCAGTAAGTCAAGAAAGGAGAGGGGAAGAAGAGAGAATGAGAAGATTGGTTGTTCAAAACCACTGAGCCCTAATTACAAGGCAGGTAGCCTGCTAAGTGCCTCCCAGGGACCAACTGTCTGCTTCGGCCATCACACCATCCAGGAGGGATGTGATCTGATGGCCTTCGCCGCACTGTGAAAACTCATGGCCTTAGAAACGATCCCACTGGGGCAAATACCCAAACCCAACTCTGAGAGAAAGCTGAAGAGGGCAGGACAGGACCAGAAACTGAGATGGGAGGAGAAAAGTCCTCAGCAGGGGCTGGAAAGCATCTCATTCACTTCTCCCTCCCAAGGTGAAGGGTGAAGGCTTTTCACTCCCTTCCTTCATTCTCAAAGTCATGTCAAAGACTCCAGAACTTAGTAGTCACCTAGTACTACTAAATAGTAGTCATAGTAGTACCCATGACTAGATAGGCAGTCATAGTAGTACCCATGCCAGCCATTACCCAATTCCTTTCTCTGGTATTCCAAGGTGAGCATTGTGTGTGTGTGTGTGTGTGTGTGTGTGTGTGTGCGTTTCCCTTTTGTTTTGTTTTGTGCTGGGTTTATAGGGTCATGTGCATACTAGGCAACCACTTTTTTATTGAGCCATCTCCCCAAACCCCTGACCATGTCTTCTTGTTTGTATGTCCAGGAATTTGTCTATGATATATTCAGACAGGAAAATGTCAGGGTCAAAAAGCACCTTAAACTCTATTAAAGGACTTTGCAAAGAGCCTATTTCAAAACCTTGAAGTCTTTACAGCAACATGTCAGCTCCTGTTTTCCTACAATTTTGTCAGTATCTATACCTGTCACTATTTAATTACTGCTGGTAGGGCTTGACAAATCCTAAGGAGCTGGGCGGCTTTCCGCACGTCACTGAATCACCCCATTCCCATGAATGGCCCATGAATGGCCATCTGCCATTTTTCTATCAATTATTTTTGTCTTATTGATTTCTAAGTCTTTCATAAGACAGCAACCACCAGCTACATGTTGGCTGTAAACACCCCCACTCTGTGACCATATTTTCACTTCTTGTCCTGATGTAGGAAGACTCTGCCCACTGTAGGAAGCACCCATTCCCTAGGCAGAAGGGAAGAGGTGAGTCCAGAACATTCTAAGAAAGCCAGCAGGAGGCAAGCAAGCAAGGATCCGAGTACTCATTCTCTCTGTTCTCGACTACGCATTTGATGCTGTTTGTTCCTGCCTCGACTTTCCCACAGTGACAGACTGCAATCTGAACTGTATGCCGAACAAACCCCTCTTCCCTAAGTTGCTCTGTCCGGGTATCTGTTACAGCAACGGAAATGAAGCTGGGACAGTAGTTGAGTCTTGTTCTTTCTTATTGTCGCTGGGGCTCTTTTCTCTTACATTGACTAACTGTGTACCCTTTTTGTAATCTTTCTCAAGATCCAACTTTGGACTCTATCAACAATCTCTCATAAGTGTTTGTTTGCCCATTAGTAATTGTTCTTTTTTTGAATTCATTTTTCCCTGAGCTCCTTTCTCTTGAACTACTCAGGTTTCCAAATGATGTGACTGTCGGAATGAGCTACCGTGACAGGATTTGCTTTTCATTATCTTTTTTTTTTTTTCTTTTCGAGACTGGGTTTCTCTGTGTAACTTTGGAGCCTTTCCTGGAATTAGTTTTCTTTTTTTTTCTTTTTTTTTTTTTTTTGATTTTCGAGACAGGTTTCTCCGTAGCTTTTGGTTCCTGTCCTGGAACTAGCTCTTCTAGACCAGGCTGGCCTCAAACTCACAGAGATCCGCCTGCCTCTGCCTCCCGAGTGCTGGGATTAAAGGCGTGCACCACCCCTGCCCGGCTCTTTCATTATCTTCATCCTTTAAGATCTCCCATGGTCTTTCCCTAACTCCCTGCTCAGTGTTCACTTTACATGTTGCCAGCTTTTCTTCTTTTCTAGTCCAGATATTCAAGGCCGTAGAGTCGCAGGTGAGACCTACCTTGCCTTGGAGCTGAGGTGCTGCCCACGGGGAACTCATTGTCATGGACCCCTTTCTCTGGAAAAGGTATTGCAGGGCCGCTTCCAAGGGCCCACGAGCCCCTATCACCAAGACCTTCTTTCCATCCAAGGTGACTCCTACCAACCAATGAGAACTCAATATTAAAATCACACCTCAGAAACTTCCTCCCAGATAGCTTTAACTGAAAGAAGAACACCTTTGAAAGCACGTCTTTTCTTGGGGAACGCCTCAGAAGAGGGACTCCAGAAAGACGGTAAGAAACAGAGGTGAGGAAGGAATGCTGCCAAACAGAATCTTCTAGCTGTGACAGACAGCTTTGCTCATGAGCTCTCGAGAGCTGTGGTTGTCTGAGCAAGGTGATTCTAGTCAATATTCCAGCATGGATGGGGGCTCCCAAGGCCCCTCTTCCAGTTGAGAAGCTGCAGACAGTCAACAGCCCATATACATTTAGGCAACAGTAACTGCACTCAGTGGATTCTTTTCTTAAAGAACATGAAATTGCAAGCGACATTGAGATGGAGGGGGTCTAAGAGGAGTTGGAGAGGAATGAGAGGTGAGACTTACTGATACCTAAGGAATGACAAGTTTGATAATTTAGGAATCGTTTTTGCTGTGGTTATTTTGATTGTTTCTTGAGAGAAACTAATGTTTAAAATGTTAATGTTCATTTGTATTTATTAGAAAATGCTTCCAATTAGTCTATTTACATCCCCTAATAAGAACCAAGAGAAATAAAGTCGCCATTAAATAGCACTTTGAGATCAACAAGTCCTTATTTTCAAAAATTATCTAATGAGCAGTAAGCAGAAAAGAGCATTTCTCTTCTTATTTCATTTCGAATCTGCCAGTAACAAATCCTCATCAAAAAACAAACAAACAAACAAAACCCCCAAAACACAGAATAGACCATTCCAGGAGGAGGGGCCACCAGACCTGATTTCTCAACAAGTTCTATTGCAGCTCTGGCCAAAGGAGAAACAAAACACTCAGGGGCGTTGCCTCGCGCCAGCTTCCCCAGATTGACGTCAGTCACCCTGGATCGGAAAGAAAGAGGACAAGTGAGTCACAAGTCACCTGGTGGTGATGTACGGCATCGGTCCCAGACAACAGAGCATTGATGATGGACGAGCAGCCGAGATGTCAGCTGCTCAAACAGTGCAGAAAACTCAGCAGACCCAGCACAAAGTCACGCAGGGCTGCACGCCACACCTCCAGAGACACGTTCAGTGGCTGCAGCACCCTGACACGCTGCAGCAAGCTGTTCACTTGGAGAACTCAGGATTGAGTCCATCACTCTAGAGATGGGAAGGATGACTTCTACTTGGCTTCGGTATTTATCTCCGTGGGAAATTAAGGGAAAACAAGAAACCACAAATGTGTTATCAGTGGCTTCTGTGTGCCTTTTCCTACTCAAATCTAGAACAAAAAATTTCAACTGTTTGCCAACACAATTTTCTCTACCCAGACTGGTAACAGAAAAACGTCTTTCAGAAGGTTTCTTTGATTCTCCCCTTGTAGGGAAGGTTGGAAACTATATCTTCTCTCCTGGGGGCTTCCTGGTCCACTCCAGCATCCTCTCCCTTCACAACTGCTATAGAATTGGAGGTTTTTTATCATCCATGCGACCATTCAATCCATCCATCCATATCTTTCTCCTGGAGAACCAAGTGCCTTACCTATGCACACACTCTTCCACTGAATTGCATACTCCCCAGCCCTTACAAAACAATGTTCTAACCCTTGTTTTGGTCTACCCTTGTCATAGGGAAACGATGAGGTAGAGGAAACCAGTGTAGTTCAGTGAGGTACCAGCTTCTTGATCCAGCTGCTGAAGGATACACTAGACAGGAGATTAACTTTATAAATCTGTTTAGAACCTGCAGTCTTAAATGCACCCCGCTGTTTCTTCTACAGGTAAAAGCATTTCCCAGGCTTCCATATAAGAAAACAGAGCTTTTATTCTAGCAGACACACTGTACCTTCATTGCAGACTGGTGGCCTTCACTAACCTATGATACTTACATCATACCATGGCATGCCACAAAAAAGTATCCAACAGCTACAATTCCTTCCCCATCTCAAAGTTTAACTAAAAACTGGTATTATACTGTGTGTGATGGTTGTGTGATGGTGGTCCACGCCTTTAATCCCAGCACTTGGGAGGCAGAGGCAGGTGGATCTCTGAGTTTGATGCCAGCCTGGTCTACAGAGAGTAGATCCAGGACAGCTAGGGCTACACAGAGGAACCTTGTCTCGAAAAACCAAGAAGGAACTTGTATCATTAATAAAAGCATTTTTTTTTTTCAACCAGTCTATGAGTAAACATGGTTTCGGGACTCCTGCAGAGTCAGGTGTCAAAGTATCTTTTACTGTTGATAGAATTACCCAGGGAAGATTATTGCTGACCAGAGACTCCATCAGAAAGACAGGAGCTTGTAGAGTGGATACAATAGTGAAGGATTACCTCCAGACAGATGTGTACTTTCCACGATGCATGACTTTGACTCACAAAATTTTAAAACTTCTCAATCTTCTCCGCTATTTAAAACTAATTACTGACGAAGTTGCAAAAATTAGAAATTTAGAAAAGAAATCCCCACAGTTACTTATCACTAAGATTGATTGTTTTCTTTTCTATTTTCTTACCCGTCCACATCTTTTTCTGGCTTCAAAGCATCGAGAACTTTGTTGCTAAATGAATCCTCAGAGATGTGAAGGGCAAGGCCATGTACTCTGGGGTCTTCATTAATCTTCAAGATTTCATCTATGATCTAAACAGAAAAACATTGGCATTGGTCTTGTGAAAGTAAGAGCCAGAAAAAAAAGTAGATGGGGGAAAAAAAAGAGAGGCTTTCTACATAGGCTCAGGGAGATGACATAGTTGGTAGCGTGTGTGCCTACTGATGACATCAGTTGGATCTCTAGAACTTACATAAAAAAAAAGTGTTGGCCTTGGTAGCATAGACCTGTAAAGACATGCAAATCTCTGTGACTTCATGACCAGAAAGCTTAGCCTAGTAGGTGAGCTCCATGCCAATGAGAGACCCTGCCTCAAAAACGCAAAGAGGTGGGTGGCTGTCGAGTTTGTCCTCTGGCTACAGTATGCACACGCTCCTGCAAGCACACATGCACAGAAACACCTGTGTACACAGAGTCCTGAAAATGCATGTGTTTCTTTTTAGTGCTTATTGAAGACTCTGGTGTGAAACATAATGTAGATTCTATTTCCTCTTTATAGCTTATATAGAGAAGCCCCCAAAGAAACTGGGATGAATAAAGTTTTTAATAGTTTCATAGTTCCTGTGGTCCTACCAAGAAAACAACAACAATACCCAACGCTTCACTCTTATTTAGACAGACAAAAGATAATTCCCTGCCAACGACTGTTTTTAAGTCAAACACATAGCAGTTTTGGGGGAGATCAGGAAGCATGCATCCAAGTGTCCTACCCTGCCAATGGTGCCTATGGGTCTTAGACCTCACATGCTCAAAAGTGGCTTCCCAGCAATGAGTCCAATCAGTCCCCCAGACCCTCTGGTTCAGTGGATCCGAGTGGCATGCCAGAAGCCTTTCCTAAGGCTTGGGACAGAAGCTAAGTGCTGAGACAGACTCATGGCATGTAACAAAACCACGGACTCAGAAGCAGAATGATTCCCACCTTGTGTGTGGGTGCCTCTCAAAGGAAGTGTCACCTTACCAATTTTATTCTATTACTTGGCAAAAATATCTGCGCTATTACTACCATCTGGAAGGGAAGGGAAATGCTATTGGGTACAGAAAGCAAATTAGTCTCATTCATTAAGCTGGAACTAAAGTTTCCAGGAAAACAATTAAAAAGTAACAATGTTAAAGATTCTGCAAGGCTGGTTAGAACTTCATGACTGTGGAGCGTTGGAGATCAAGGGATAAGTTATCTTGGGCTATCTTTAATCGTTTTTCTAACCATTTGCTGCTGCTCACCCATGAATCTAATGGAACATTCTTATGACTACCAAGTGAAGCTCATTTGGAACTTAGTCACACACCAGTAGCTTCCACCAAGCCCAGAGTCTTTCAGAGGCCTCAACACTGGTATCAGACAGCAACCGAGGCTTATAGCAGAGACCCGCATTCCTGGCTACAACCCATAGGTTGACTGTTTTCATTAACAGACTTTCTTTCTTTCTTTCTTTCTTTCTTTCTTTCTTTCTTTCTTTCTTTCTTTCTTTCTTCCTTTCTTTCTCTCTTTCCTTCCTTCCTTCCTTCCTTCCTTCCTTCCTTTCTTTCTTTCTTTCTTTCTTTCTTTCTTTTTCCTGAGAAAGGGTTTCTCTGTGTAACTCTGGAGCCTGTCTTGGAACTAGCTCTGTAGACCAGGCTGGCCTTGAATTCACAGAGATCCACCTGCCTCTGACTCCTGAGTGCTGGGATTAAAGACGTGCACCACCACCACCACCTGGTATATTTTTTCTATTTTCTTTCTTTCTTTCTTTCTTTCTTTCTTTCTTTCTTTCTTTTTCCCTTCCTTCCTTCCTTTCTTCCTTCTTTCCTTCCTCCCTCCCTTCCTCCCTTCCTTCCTATCTTCCTTGATTTTTTGGGATAGGGAATAAATTTTTAAAGTGCCTTGATTGATGACTTTTTTGTTCTGCTCCCAAAACAAAACAAAAACACAAAACAAAATAAATTTTGTGAAGCTGGGAAGTGGAAAAATGGCTCAGCAGCCAAGACCACTTGCTGCTCTTCTATGGGACCCGAGTTCTGTCCTAAGTACCTATGTTAGGTGGCTCACAAGCACCTATAGCTCAAGCTCCAGGGGATCCAGTATCTCTTAACCTCTTGGGTAGAACACTTATGTGTACATACTAACCATCACTTAAAACAAACAAACAAACATGGTCCAAGCATCTACTTTGTACGTGTCCTAAGAAAGGGACCTAACAGCTAGCTGTCAGCAAAACTGCCCCGGCAAACCGGATGTGCTAATAGGGCGCCAAGTCTCAGCCCGACAGCAATAACACGTGCTGAAAATGGCCAACGACAAAGACAAAGACAAAGTGGGACAAACAGGGTGAAGTGGCACAGAACGAGGGTGGCCAGAGGCTGCACCTAAGCAGAGCTCAGCATAAAATAGGAATTAGCTGCAGAACCAATGAAAACAGAACAAAACTGGAAATAGAAAAGGCTTCATAAATTACAACACTCAAGATAATGCCATACTCATTTATCAAAAATTTCAGAAAAAAAAAATGAGTGGGAGTAGATGAGTCCTTACCAAAAAATTGTCAAGCCAAGTGTGCTAGGTGGACATCTGTCACCTCGGTCCTTGGGAGGCTGGGGCGGGTGGATTATGCGTTAGAGGCCAGATTGGGCTTCACAGTGTTTTCCTGGCTAGCCTGGGCTACACAGCTGAAGTTTTCTAAAGAAATGAAAATGTGACTATACACAGTGAGGATCCTGGAAACAGATGGCCTGCTTCTTTGAATTCTGTTTACTGCTAGTGCCTTCATACTTCGTACTTACTGTAAGTAGCAGTATTAACTGTGTCAACTGCTTGTTCAATACTATCTTCCCTTCTTCCTTAGGAATGACCTAAAGGCCTCCTGGCATTAAGACCACATTTCCCCGCCTCCTCGCTGTCTGGCCAAACAATGTGATTGTAGCGGATGGAGGGGGAGCAAAATTGTGGTTTGCAGAAAACATCCTTAGAGGGAGGGAAGGGCGCAGACTGGAGCCTGCCTTCACCCTTTCCCACGGTCAGGACAGTGAGCTTTACCTGAGCTGCTGGGAAAGGGGACAGCGGAGACTCATCCTCAACCTCTGTGTACAGCAAAGAATTGCCTTTCCCCATAGGGTCTGGATAAGACTCAGTTACTAAAGACACGGAAGGGACAGACGACAAAAACACACTCCCATTACAATAGTGACTGGGCCAACTGCTGGCTCCCACTGGCCAAGTAAAACAAAATGTGTTGGAAAGCAACCTTTGATCAAGCTTTCTCCTTCTGGGTGCCTGAACTTCAGGGCACCCTCAGGCTAAACAGGCAGACCATGACCCCATGTTAACTGTGGGAACTCCTTCAGTCAGTAGCCTTTAAGATACCAGCCCACTTGGCTGTGGTCTCTTTTACTATAAATGCAGCTGTAAAGCATGCACACTCTTTCTCCCCCAGCTGCTGGATTTGGCTCCTGATCCCCATTTGTGCAGAAAAATGTGATCTATTTGTGAGTCTACCACTAAATAAATAACCCTTCATTACACTGAATTCTGAGCTACTGTGAGATTTCTTCATAGCATCTATCTTCACAGACTGACTGTGGGAAGCAACATTCTCTGATCTATTACTACCAAGCCACTCCCTCAGCCCATCCCTCACTTAGAGGATTATTCCTCTCTATAAAAAAAAAAAAAACCTCATCTGCCCAGCCCAGAAGGGGACGGCAGGTTACTCCAAGGTTTCAGTTACTCTTCATCAACTGTGACACGAAAAACACTCAAGGGAAAGTTCCGGAAATAAACAATTCATTAGTTTGAAATTGTGCACCTCACTGAGTGGTACGGTGAGATCTGGAACCAAGCGGACATGAACCAGTCCTTTGTCTGGCACACCTACACGTGTGAACGGGACCCGCTCCTTAGTCACTCAGGAATCACGTGGGTTCCCAGATCAGCTGTGGTAGATTCATGGTGCTGGTGTTATGTAACTTTTCTTTTACTGAATAGCCATGCCAAAGCACGAGAAGATCAACATTAGTGTTTGAGATAAGCCTAAGAGAAGCCACACACCCCTATAGATCTGTACTACTTGCAGTTTTAGGTATCTGCTGAGTGTCGTCCCCCATTCTAATCATCTCTGTATCTAGCAATAATCATTTTGAACAACTCCCATCATGGAGCAGAGCTGGTCTGACCTTGTTGAGAACATGGCTATGACAGGGAGAGTTGACTCCACCATCTTTGACTTGATGGTACACTGCAGAGACACGAGAGCAGCGGGAAGGGAGCGCTGCGCTTCATGTGACTTTGAGATGCTTCTCCTAGCCAGCGACTATGGATTTCCAAACATCATTCATGTCTTCCCTAGACACGTCCCCCCAAAAGCAAAGCAAAGCAAACAAACCCCCCAAAACTTTGCTATTCCAGAATCTGTGATTTGAGGTTTTCTACCCCAGGAACCACAACCTACTCCTCCCTGGCACAGCCAGCCAGAGGAAAGTTAGACACAAGGGCTCATGCCCCAGACCAGGAGCATGGCACACAGTCCAGGTCTGTCATATGTATGACGGCTGCTTCTCCCACATTTGAGATGACCCTGGGGAGTGATGCTGACAGCAGCAGCTAAGGCATGTGGCCAGGATGGAGGGTCTATCAGCTGTCCCCAAAATGCCAATGAAGGAGTCTCAGAATGTTAAACGTAGAGAGGCCCTTGAAGATCCCCCTGTCCTGTTCCTACATTGTATCAATAAGGTTATGGTGACCCCCAAGATGCCAAAAAAACGCTCCAAGGTCAAAGATGTTGTTAGGACAAAGTGAAACCAGAGCCAAGTCTCCGGACACTCCTAGCACAATTTTTCATGAGACGCAGCTTCTTCTTCAGCGAATAAACAGCTATGATCACCATAATATCTAGCTTGTCTTCAGCAGAAAGCAACTGGAAGGGAGAGAGGTGAGCAGATCTCTTCCCCCTGGAAACTCAGTCCCAAGAGGAGGCTGAGCCTGTGCCCACCACCCCGAAAGGTGCTCATGGGGCGGTTAGAAACAGGAATGAGCTAGGCTGACATTACCTCATCTTCTCCACTGTCTGGAGGCAGGCAGATGTGAGTGATGTCCAGACCAGCCTGAAAAGGAACACAAGATTCTGTTATCACAGGAGGCTATACCATCAGGAATTTTAATGAACTGCTAAAATCACGAGTTCTTACCTCCTTGGCCAAATTCTGGTTTATTTCCTGCATTGAGTTATCACCGCCAGCCTAAGGGCAAAGGAGCAAAGTGAGAATATCACAGTGTGAAAATTCCTGGACAATGTGCACCAAACACAACACAGGTTACGTCTGTGAATACAATGCACACAAGTGACCAGAATACAAAGATGATAAGAAGAATACAGAAAAGACTCTTATTCCAAATGGAAATCAGGCTAACAGCTGGGATTTATGTGCATATCATTTAAAAAAATGATAGAATGCATGTTACAGAACATAGTGGTTTGAAGGAGAATGACATTCCAAAGGCATATATGTTTAATACTTGGTCCCCACCCAGTTGGTGGAACTGTTTGGGAAGGATTAGGAGGTGTGGCCTATTGGAAGAGGCGTGTCCTTGACAGTGGGCTTCCATCATTTTCAGTGTGTCTCTCCGACTCCTGTGGAGGATGTGCTCTCCCAGCTGGCCTTACCCACCATGCCTTTGTTCTGTCATAGACGCTAACCCTCTGAAACCATGACCCCAACCTGATGCTTTCTTTTATAAGCTGCTGTGGTCATGGAGTTTGGCCATAGCAATAGAAAAGTCACTAAGACATGGGGCATCTAAGAATAACCTCATCATGGCTAACATCACTTTCTGTGACACATCAAAGACAGGAGTTTGGATGTTTATATGTGCACTTAGGTTGCATGGCAACATGGAACCAGATTCCCTTGGAGTCCAAGTTTCTAAACCAATTCCTGTGCACTATGAGGGGATAAGGCAGCTTCCTAAGGACATAGATCACATGAACACAGTTCTGTAGTCTCACAAACCAAGGTCCTATTGGCCACACAGGCTGCTATTGTAACACCGAAACAGCCTGCCAAGCACCACCAGAACAGGCCAGCTACTGGGCTGAACTGCTTCCAGGCCTGGCCCATCCTGTTATGTTCCTGTACCTGCCATCACACAGGGATGCCAATGACACAGCGGCTCCTCACCAAGGGATAAACACGGAATACAAAGTCCTCTGACACACGCATGACTTTTAACACTTGGGCTGTAAAACATTAATGCGCACCCGGCCTTGCCCATTTGTCTTCCCTAGGAACAAGAAAGAACTGACTTGCAAGCCACATTTGATAAGTACTCCTAAGTACACGTGGGCTAGTCTCTACTGTGTCCTGTGATTTATGTGGGCGCCTCCCTTCTGACCTCTATGACCACCTATGTCTCGGCAGGATGAGTGACCCCAACAGGGCCACGTCTATCCTGTACACATAACAGCACTTGCCACTGAGCCCACTGCCTTGATTGACAGGACCTATGTCTGGTCTCTGCTTATAAGGATTTGCTAAATTACATCACAAAGTAGTAGGAGAGCACCATGGCCAGCGCTTACCTGAATAACAGCAAGAACTGGCTTAAAGGCGGGGCTTTTCTCTTGCAGCAGATTCAGCACTTCTTTGGAACTGTGAATGACTTCTCTGTATCGAGAAAGAAAAACAACAGAGTCATTTCTTTGTTCACGGTTAGAAAGGACAGGCACAATGGCTGTCCTGCCAAAGCTTGTTACTCTAAGTGAATCAGACCACGGAGGGAGACTGGACAGAGTGTGAGAGAAGGGAGGGCACAGAGGCAGCAAGGACAGCTGATGCAGGCAGTGTGCACAGGCACAAACCAGCAGCCCCGGCTCTAGGGAGGTGGGGGTGTGAGAATTGTGAATGCAAGGCCAGCCTAGACTGCCTGGTGAAACCCTGTCTCAGAAAACCAAAAATGTTAAAAAAGAAACGTCAAGGCGAATTCTGGATGAAATGCGACAATTGGATTTCTAAAATGTGTAGAGGGGAACCAGCTAAATGTAAACATTCCAACATTTCCAACGGGCTGAATTTTTCTCTTGTATTTTCCAAGTTTAATTCAATAAAAAGTTTGGATCCAATAAGGGGACTCACTGGGTAAAAGCGCTTGCTGCCAAGCCTGCCAATCAGAGTCCGCCCCTGGACCCAGTAAAAGGAGGAACTGGCTTGACTCCCCAAGCTGTCTTCTTAACCACACACATATGCACATAAAGAAATGTAATAAAAAGATTTAAAGTCTGGGTTTCTATTCTACACAGCCCCATTCTTTTACCATATTCCCTTACTCCGTCCCCCAGGAGAAATTAGTTTGGGGTACCATGGGAAAAGGAAACAAATGGGGGGAGGCCTGTGGAAATGGTGATGGCTGAACGGACTGGCAGGGCAGGACAAGAAGTCCCGGCTAAAGTCTGGGTCTCAGAGTTTGAAGAAAGGATTCAGAGACGGAAGAGGAGGTAAAGAAATGCAAAGAACAGATGTGGGCGACCTAGGATGCCACAGCCTGTCGGGCCACTTCTGAAGACGGTGTTACGTGGCTGGGGCAGGCTGGTCTTCTGCAAGTAGTCTTGCTCTTAGCCCAGTGAGAACCATGGTTTTTTTCACAGTCTAGGAGAGGAGAGGCGCCTCTCAGACGCAGACCTATATAAATATAGCAGAGCCAGGCTTCCTTTCTAGAACTTTCTATATACGTCATTTTAGAAGCCATCATCACTTCTATGCCATGTCTTCACTGGCACATCTCCAGCCATCTGCTCTGGTTTTCTCTCTCAGAACAGACCGAAAGGCTACTCAAAGTAGCACCCAGTTTCAGTGTTAAAAGATTTAGCTGCCTCCAGGGATGGCTGGGTGAACCTAGGGCCCCACAGAAGCTAGATAAGCACTGGCAGGCACCGCCGGCTGCAGGCCACCTTTAAAGACTGCTCTCAGTATTTATTACACCTAACAACTTTCAAAGAAATGATTTAGCCTCAGTCCGGTGCCATCAGGAGTAAGTCACCAAAAACAAAACAAACAACTCCCACTTTTCAGAGCGGTGGCTGAGGGATGTTATTGGGAAGGTGCTGAGCTCTGGTGGACACAAGACCACAATGAGTTCAAAACGTGCTCGGGAGGGACCTTTCCTACTGTCACAAAGGCTAACCAAGCCAGGCAAGTGTGTACAATTACTTGTTTGGCTTTGCTTTTGTACACTTGGGATGAAGCAGTTCAATCCCCAGGGAAGTAACTTCATTATTCTGTTAACACACAAAACCAGTTAGAAAAGCTCACTTCTCCAGCAGTGGGTGACAAAATTTCCATACTGCATTGTCGCCCAGCCTGGCAGAGTGGCTAAGCTATTATAGACCAAGCTGGGTCCATATTTTTGCTTGGTCTGGGGAGGTACTTCAGTGTGAACATCAAGCACTTCTGGGCCTAAGAATCCTCTGGGGAACATGATAAAAATCAAGGTTCCAGCTCAGAAAGTCTTGTTCAATATGCTGGGCTGGGGCCCAGGAGTGTGTCATCTTAAGTAAGTGCCAGGGGTTCTGGAGCATGGCCCATGGATAACAGCCAAGCCTGGCACTCGGGCCTCCCGTACACTAGAGAAGCCTTCTATAAATGGCTTCCTCACCTGTGAAAAAGGTAGATCTTTATTTCAAGGGCTCTTTATCTTTTCCTTATTGTTGGACCCTTTTTTTTTCCTGCTACTAAAGCTACCTGTTTGAAGGGGAAATGTCCCCCACCATCACTTGGCCTTCAGCTGGGTCAGTGAAGGTTATGAACCTTTAAGGTGGTGGAGTCCTGCTGGAGGAAGTGGGTTACTGGGACAAAGCCTGGAGGTTTTATAGCTCCACCCTACTTCCTGCTTACTTTCGCAGCCTAACTTGGGATACAAAGTAAACAAGAGCCTACCCTGCCTAACAACAACAGGCTTTTGCCTTAGACTGCTTCCATTTGAACTCCAAGGTCAAACACATTCACCTTCCCTCCCTCAGGTTTCGGTATTGACAATTTTGTCAGGCATTGGTCAGGGCAACAAACTTTTAAACATAAGAATTCACAGCAGAGCCTGGCGGTGGTGGCGCATGCCTTTAATCCCAGCACTCGGGAGGCAGAGGCAGGCAGATCTTTGTGAGTTCGAGACCAGCCTGGTCTACAAGAGCTAGTTCCAGGACAGGCTCCAAAACCACAGAGAAAACCCTGTCTCGAAAAAACAAAACAAAAAAAAACCAAACAAACAACAAAAAAAAGAATTCACATCAGAGCCCCCCCAGTCTTGCCCTCCCTCACTAGAATAAAAAGAGCGTTTCAGTGGGTAAGCCATCACTAGGTTTAGTCAGCTGTCCCGGGCTTGGAGAAATGGCTCCGCAGTTAGGAGCACTAGTTACTCTTCGAGGATTGCTATTCAATTCCCAGCACGTATCTGGGGGCTATCACCTGTAACTCCAGTTCCAAGAGCTTGATGCCTTCTTTGGGCCTCCAAGAGCACCAGACATATAAACGGTGCACCAACATACAGGCAGGTAAAACATCCATAATAATAAATATAATAAATAAATAAATAATAAAAGCAATAAATGTAATAACATAAATTTTTAAAAAGTCAGTTGTCAGACAAAATAGTTGAGGTGCGGGCATGTAGAAGATACAGCTACACAGAGGGGTCCACAATGAAATAATACTACCCCCCCCCAAAAAAAGCCAGGCCATGCTGGTGCACAGGTGGAACTCTGTGAGTTTGAGGCCAGACTGGTCTACAGAGTGAGTTCCAGGGCAGCAAGAACTACACAGAAGAAATCCTATCTTGAAAAACTAAATAAAACAAACAAATGGCAGGGGTACCCCCACCTACACACAACTGGCCCTGTGTATCATGTTTCCATTCCTTTCGGAGACTCCTGCATTGTGGAACAATGCAAGAGCATCCCAGGCCCAATACATCTAAAACGTAACATAAATGTTTCCAACGATGTGTCTCTGCCGCTGGGGGAGAAGAACCTCAGTTCTGACCGGAAACAGTGTAGTTGAAACTTGAAACATCCTATTACTAAAGATAGGTGGGCAAAGGTTTAAGCTAGCGGCCTTCTAATACTACCCCTATTATGCTGCTGTTACTATTTCTGACCCAGCTCAGTCATCCCTGCCTGCTAGCTGCACAGAGCTGCCTTGTCCTAACAACGGCATTCCTCATTCTCCCTGTGGCTAGCGGCTGCCACGCCCGAGTGTGGGAGGCAGCAGCTGGTCATGCTACTGAGAAACTACGACTGTACACTACCCCTGCATGCTGAGACCATTCGCTAACAGAAGTCCGCACTTAACGTCTCAACTCTTCAAAGGAAAAAGAAGCGTTCTTCTAGGAATGTGGAGCTGGTCTCCTTCAAAGACTACCACTAGTGTTTAGAGAAACTGTCCAGGGTAAAAGCCTAGAACTCTTTGCTTTGACCATAACAGCTTCTATGATAAAGCTGACTCCAGCTACTTCTTACACACAGTGCTTCTCCGCTCCTCTTTTTCAGAAACAGGATTCTGAGTTTCAAAGGCACATGACCACCTGGGTCTCCCAGTCTCTCTCTGACCCCAGCTACTTCCTACAGACAGAGCTTCTCGGCGCCTCTTTTCAGAAATAAAGAGGATTCATGACCACCTGGATCTCCCAGCCTCTCTCCTGCAGCTGGTTAGGATGGTGTGACTAGTTTCTGGCCAAAAGTAGGAGGCAAGGACTGTGTAGTGAGAGGACCACACACAACCTGGCTGGGAGGTAATGAGACCAAAAATCAGGAGCAGTAGGGAACCATCCTGGGGGCCACCCTGGAGCCTTTGCTCTGGATGCTTTCTTTGAGCATGGCTTTGATTTAGATGGGTCCCCCAAAGCTCACATGGTGGAGGCTTAATCCTGGTGCAGAAGGGGGGGGGCACTGGACGGGACTTTGAGGAGGTGTGACAGACTCATATGGTTGTTGTGGGATAGTGGAAGGGATAAGTTTACACCTCCAACTCACTTGTCCTTCTGCCTTCAGCTGTGCTGTGACGTATCGAGGCCCCTGTCAAATGCCAGCTCCTTGACAGTGGACTTCTCAGACTCCAAAACAGTGGAGACAAATTTCTATAGTTACTCAGTCTGTGGTATTTTATTATTAAAGCAGCAAAACAAAACAGAAAAAAAAAGATAAGTATCCTGGTTCTTTTTTCTGTTTTCTGCAAGAGCTGAATTTGAGAGTAATAAGATTATCTTATACACATTATTTCATCAAATCTAAGATAGACAAGGAAAGACACATTGCCAATGTAAGTGAAAACGGAAAAAAAAATTGCTGTTGGTTAATGACAGCATCCTCTTTTCTTTCCAAAAATGTATTATGGTATTGATGGAATTTTTTAAAAAGATTTTATTTTTATTAAGTATATAAGTATGGAGGCCCAAAGAGGAATTTGCGTTCCCCAAGCTGGAGTTATATGTGGTTATGAGCCTCCCAGCCAATGTGATGAGACCTGGGAACCTAACTCAGAGCCTCTGCAATAGCAGCAGAATGTGCTTTTAAGCGATGGACCATTTCTCTAGCTCCATGAAAGGCTTTTTTTTTAACAACCTAGACATAGAACTGTTTCATCATTAGTTCACTCATCTATATGTATCAAAAGGAAAACAATAAATTGAAGACGTCTCAAACTTCAAATTAAGGATCTAACACTTCTGAATGTATTCTTAACTAAAAAAAAGGAAAAATTTTTTTTTATTGTTTGTCAGTTTTTGTTTGTTCTTCGTATGATCATCCTGTGTCATAAGAATATTGGCGAGGCAAAATCCTTAAAAGATGTCATTGTTGTCCCTAGATACACTAGCCACTGTTATGGAATATTAGTTGAAGATGCGTTACATTCATTTATGCTGTGGAACATTTGCTTAATGATGCAAAGATGGGTTGCATTTTTTTATGCTGTATTTGTTTAACTCTGTGAAGCTCTGTTACTCTGCCTGTCTAAAGTACCTGATTGGTCTAATAGAGAGCAGAATGGCCAATAGCTGGCAGGAGACAGAATAGGCGGGGCTGCCGGACAGAAAGAATAAATAGGAGAAAAAAGGAGGATGGAGGAGTGAGAAAAGGAGGAGAGGAGGACATCAGGGGTCAGCCAGTCAGCTGCACAGCAAGCCATAGAGAAAGATAAAAGCCCAGAAGCAAAAGATTGATGGGATAATTTAAGAAAAGCTCTCTAGAAATAAGCCAAATAAGGCCAGATATTCATAAGAAAGAGTAAGTGTCTGTGTATTTATTTGAGAACTGGGTAGTGGACCCTCCGAGGAGTAAAAAAGCAAAAACACAACCCAACAACAAATCACTGCCTCATTACTCTAAGAAGATACCTGAAGTAATTAACTTCTAAAGAGAAAAGCTATGTTTGGGCTCATGGTCTTGGAGATGCTGCTGCCTGAGATCTGGTGGCCTCCAGCAAGGGCAGCCCAGCATTGCAGGCATATGTCTCAGAGCAAAACTCCTCCCATCAGGAGCCAAAAAGGACAGGTGAGAGGATGCTGAGTCAAATCCCCACTGTTGCCTTCAAGGCGTGTCTATGAGGACCTAAGCACATTCTACAAGGCGCCACTTCTCAAAAGTTCCACCCCCTAGTAGCCCCCAGAGCACCACTCTGTGGCCCAAGCTTTCTGTATATGGACCTACGGGGAACAACAAACAGCCAGACTCAACTCTGTAGTTTTCACTGCAGTTGCCCGTCCGGCAAGTGTCGGGGGCTGGTACTTTCTTGATTCTATCAGATGCTGGACAACCAGAAATCACAGTATCTCCCCAAATGACCTTTCGCATCACAGGCATTGAGCCACTCCATCATATAAAGGTCACTGTGCTTCCTGGGGACTTGATGCCACATCTTTTCTGATGCATACGGATGCTCTTGTACAGCTTCTTCCTGCAGGCGACATCTAATCTGATCACTTCTCCACTTTCCAAATCCCACAGGTGCAGGCAGGGATACATTTGCTGCCATGGCCTCCTGGCCAACAGCAACCACAAGACACAATCAACAGAACTAGGTTCAGAGCTATTCAGAATATGCATTCTAGGATTGCTTCCTTGAAGTAGGGTTCCATTTGCAGGTAAAGATGCTGAGACCAATAGCTTGTCCAAGCTCTCACATGCAGTAGTACAGATTTTGGCCAAAAAAAAAAAGACATCTGATTCCTCAGCACTGACCTCTGGTTCTGCAGCAGAACCAGAAAACGCCCACCCACTAGCTAGGAATGCATGCACGTGCACATACACTTTTATTTAATGTCGTGATGTATGTTCGGGTGCACATGTGTTGGCATGTGGACACACCACACGTCAACTTCGGGTATTGCCTCTTAACATTTGCCCACGTAGATTGTGGAAACAGGACCTGTCATTGGTCTGGAGCTATTGGACTCTGTGGGGAGCAGGCCAGTGAGCTCCAGGGATCTGCCTGTCTCCGCCTTCCCAGGACAGCGGTGGGGGGAGGGGGGAGGGGAGCGGGGAGGGGTCACGGGAACCGGAGAGGACACAGGCAAGAGTTTGCTACCAATCCCAGCCAGTGCTTAGCTAATGAGTGATCTCCCTAGCTTGAACTCACATTTTTAAACAACATAGAAACATAAAACTAAAAATATTTCATAGCATGGAAAAATACAGGAAAATTCAAACTTCAGAGTTCATAAAAGGTTGAATTTTATCAAAAAAAGTGAGAATTTGTTTTTCCTTGACACAAAGGTACCTATGTGATATTTTAAATTGTGCTTCTTAGTCCACTAAATCTTAAGTATTTACTCTCATGCCCATTACACAAAGTTTGCAGGTCATAGTTCATTTGTTGCGGGCTATGTGCGACAGTCCCCAGGTCTTATATTTTTGCTCATTTAAAAACTGTTTCCACAGTTCCATTTGGGAGCCAGATCGGTAAGCGCTTTCCCGCCACCTCAGGTAGGTCCTGGGCGTGTCCCCGTGCACTGCAGTGGCCCAGCAAACCCACTTCTCTGGCTAGGGCCTGCTTCCCGGTCTCTCCCACAGTGGGACAGAAGGCTGAGGAACCGGGCGGGATGTGGGGACAGGACACAGCCTCGGGTCTGCACAGATCGCCACTGGACAAGAAATGAACTTTCCAGACACAACCGCGCTGGACCCTGCGTGCTCTCCGAGCGGCGATAATCGGGACTTTTGCGCCACGACTTCCAGGGCTTCCGCAGCGGGTTTCGCCGGAGCCTCCTGGGGCAGGGACAGCAGTGGCGGAAGGCAGAGCCATCCTCCTCGCAGTTCTCCCGCCCTGGGCCGCACCGCCCCTTTTCTGTCGGCGCCACGCCCGGCGTGGTTGCATCAGAGCCGGAGGCGGGTGACGCACGTGGAGCGGGGCGTGCGGTCCGTGAGGCGCGCGCGGCGGCTAGGGGATGCCCTCTCCCACAGGGTCCCATACCCTGAGCGTCCCCCCACCCCCACGTCCTCACTGCCAATAGCCAGGAGCCCTTGCAAGTTGGCACCAAGCATTCTCTGCCTTCCGCCCTACGGAAATGGCCCCTCGAGTCTCCCGGCTACCGAGAGCTCTGCTGTCCCATCCTTAGGTCCCTAGTTGGGGACCTGCGTGCAGGCAAGCCAGACACTCACCTGACGATGGAGATCGTCCCAGAGGCCTCCGTACTGCCTGTTCCAGGGATGCTGAAGGCCTGGCCATCTTGCAGCCCCCGCCCGCGCACACCCTCAGGGTCACCACCTCCGCTGCTGCTGCTGCTGGAGCTACACAGCTCACGGAGGCGACACGCCGGGCCCCGGGGCAGCTGCTGATGGCCGAGCTGGCGCAGCAGGAGGGGCAGGCGGGCGGTCATGTTGCTGTGGAACACGGGGCGACTGATTCTCCGGTGGCGCCGAGATGCTGCAGCAAGTTCCTCCCTGGGTTGGCGAGGCTGGCGCCAGAGAGAGCCAAGCTACACAGTAACGGGCCAGCAGCAGCAAAAGACTAGGCTCTTCCTCGTGGGAGGAACAGAGGCCCCTAGGGGGCACTGTACCTAGTGGCGGTGACGTTCTGAGGGCGGGGGCCAGAGGACGCGAGGCTGCTGGTTGGAGTTGCCTGAAAGTCAAGAGAGTAGGTGGGGCTTCGCGGTGGTGCTGAGCCCTTTCCCTGAGGTTGTAAGACCCACCCTTCTGCCTCAAAACTTGGTGCAACCCTTGATGTTTAGCATGCAACTCACTGTACTTAGTAGGTAGTGGTTCTAAGTCCAGTTTAGACCAGAAGGGAGGGTTTATTATGTAGGAAGTGGGAAGTGGCCTAAGGGTAAATGAGTCAGTACTTGGAGTTTGCATCGCTGACTTTGTAGTCTTATGCAAGTAAGTTAACGTCATTGGCTTAGGACTGAGAGTTTTACGAGGTTTATAATTTCCGAGGCCAGAGGGAATAAGGTTGCCACTGTGTAGCCCCCAAGTAAGGTGGGGTAAAAATTCGTCCAAGGTAGGCATTTTTGGGGGTGCTCACACTGCCCCGTGTGCTAGAAAGATAGACCGTTTAACCCCAACCGGTGTAAGAAATTGCATGGCATGCGCTTGATTTCCAACCAGGAGAATCTGGGAATGCAGAGAAGTTCTTGGCAGAGCTGTCAGTTTGCCCAATCCAAGGATGATCCTCCTCCTTTTCCTGTCTAAACATTTTACTCATGTGTATGGATGTGCTTGCCAAGGCCCCCAAGTGGAGGTCAGACGACTTCAACTTTTACAGGGTGGGATGGGGTTGAGGAGGGGGCAGGAGTTCTGGGACTAGAACTCAATTTCGCATGTTTGGCAGCAAGTGCCTTTACCTGGTGAGCCATCTCCTGACACAGGGGTCATGTTTTTGAATTGCATGGCCAAGCAGGCTCCAAACAGGATGTTATGTAACACCATGTACCTGAAAACTCTACCTAGGAAAGGCCGTCACATTTAAGAAAAAAAAAAAGTGCACCTGATTGGAACTGGGAACCACAAAAACTTGTTAGGAAAAATCCCTATGATGGAAGTGAGTCAGACCGGTCAGACCAGAAGTCCTTTTGAAGACAGTGTTTGGGGGGCTGTCTTCACTCTTCATAATTGATGTGGGTTGGATATGTACCCCCCCCCAAAAGCCCATATGTTAAGGATCTGGTCACCAGCCTGTGATGTCATTGGAAGATAGAGGGCTACTTTAAGAGTTGAGGCTTCGATGTAGGAATTTAGGTCATTAGAGATGTGCCCATGGAAGGGATATTGGGACCTCTCTCCCTTCTCTCCTTCCAGCTACCATCAGGCAAACAGCTTTGTTCCTCATACACACCCCTTCTGGCTGGTCTTGCCACGGACCCCAAAACTACAGGCCAGCCATTTGTCTCAAGCCATGAGCTCATAATAACCCCCCCCCCCCCAAGCTGCCTATCTCAGGAATCCGTTATAGTAATGGAAAACACCCTTGAAAGAGCTCACGGTGATCCAGTCCGGCAGAGTGCTGTGCTCCACCCTAAATTCGGCTACATACTAAGGTATAATCTATCCTCTCACCTGCAGGCCAATCGTCTTAAACAATTAATTTACATTTTCTAGTCATAAAATTTTAAGGGGACTGTTTTGTTTGTTCTTGCATTGGACATTAAGGTCATTTGTTTGAATCCCTGAATTATGGGTTACCATGAATTCATATCAGCTGGGTAGCTCTCCTGCTCTTCCTTGACTAAAAAAAAAAAAAGTGGATGAAAACCAAAACACTTTCTGAGAAATGCCTTATATGATGTCATATTTCACACTGTTTGACACCGAACTAAGGGCTAGTCCATTGTGACTTACTTGTAATCTTAAAGGGCAATTAAGAAAAAAAATAACTTGAAAGTTCAGTATAACAAATGTCTGTGCTGCTGGGACAATTGAGATGGTTTACTCAAATGCTCAGAATACTGATGTGGATAAGCCCAGAGTCTGTGCCCAGCCTGAACCTAAAGACAGCACAGCCTAGCCCAAGCCAGGGTGCTATCACTACCTGTGAGGAGAATTTGGAGTCTTATATAGTGTTATTCAATATGAGAGTCCCTCTCAAAGGCTCAGACAGTGAACACTTGCTGTAGAAGGGAGCTGAGGGCTGCGTTCCTGCCACCCAGCTTCCGGCTGCCTGGCTAGCTTATGCTGCAAAGGAACTGCAGCTCCTTCAACAGAATGGCACCCACGTGGATAACTTAATCCACAGAAAGCCTGAGAAAGCTTGGGAAAGAATAGAGGAAAGCATGTTTTCTTGGTAGCAGCAATTTCTCGGGTCTGCTCTGCTTGCTAGAGGCAAGCAAGTGCTCTCATCTAAGAGAGGCTTCCTGACTCAGCTTTAGCTGCAAAACCCTGCAACTCTTAAGACGTCCTGCCACGAAACACTTAAATGGTGTTGATAAAAGCCAACTGAATGCTTGTTTGTTTTCAGCAGTAGCAGGAAAAAAGCTGAGCTTTCTGGGCCGTCCTGCCAGGGCAAACTCTGACTCTTTGAGGCAGGAGGTCAGCTACAGAGAGAGCATTTGAGTGTTGTAGCTTGCTTGCTGGCAGGGACCTTGAAACGCCATAGAGTTGTGGCAATAAAAATGGCTACAGCCAGTACGCCATGATGCTGGAAAGCTAAGGAATGGGCTGGATCTAGCTGGTAAAGCCACGGCTTTAGTCTTACCAATATTGCTTGGTAAATTAAAGACTCATGTGGTCAAAAAAGAAACATATACAGTAAAAGAAAGATTCAAAGTCGAAGAAAACCTTTAAATGATTTACAGTGTGTTAAAAATATATGCAGGCTAAAAGTTAAAGTTATTAAAGTAAAAAACAAAAAAAAATAGGAAGAAAGAGAGTAGTTAATTGTGGTAGTATACACCTTTAATCCCAACACTTGGGAGGCAGAGGTAGATTGACCTCTGTGACTTCAAGGTGTGGTAGGACACACCTTTAATCCCAATGCCTAGGAGGCAGAGACAGAAGGATCTCTGAGAGTTCAAGGACAGCCTGGTCTACAGAGTTATTCCAAGTCAAAGATATACAGAGAACCTGTCACAAAAAGCAAAAAGTTAAAAGTAAAAATAAACGAAATAGAGGTTAAAACAAAGCTACACAAAGATGGAAAACACACAGAGAATTTTGATACTGTATGCTATTATGCTCTCTTTGAATTGTTTTAATGGTGAGGAAGTAGCAACATCTGCTAAAAGACATTTGTTTATAAATGCTGCTGAACTAATCCAACATAGATATTTTGAAAATACCTTGACTTTAAAATTTGGATCTAAGGACATGATGCTTTGGAAAGGAGTTTCTTCTTTTGTTTTCACAGAGGATGAGATCCTGTGGATTGCTTCTATCCCAGTATGGTATGATGGACCACACCCTCCTGAAGGGTTGCTGTGAACACCTTCAAAAAATTACTTCACTCGACTGCTAACTGAGATAAATCTAGCACACAGGTTATACCATGAAAGACCTAAATAACAGAGCCCCCATACAGCAGGAAGCAGTTTGAAGAGAAATAACTACATCCACATTCCCAAATATTGTTTATAAATGTTCTTTTACATTTAAAGGGGGATATGATAGAGATATGAATAATTTGCATTGGTATGGATTTGACTTTATTGATATGAATTTAAGGTCAATCTTGTTATATGTATATGTATTTCTGACCTTGACTAAGGTATTGTGATTGTGTAGTTCATGTAAAAATGTAATGTATATAGGTTGTTAATGGATAGTCATCTATAATAGTCAAGCTTGTAGTCATGTTAGTTAGATTTTCTAGATATATAGAGATGTGTTTCAGTTAAATAGGCATTTTTCATATCTTTCAAAGACTACAGAATATGGCATTTTTAAATGTTTTAATCGAGAGGAAGATGGGCATCAAAGAGGATCCTTATGGAGTTGGTTAGCCTTTTGGGCCAGAAAACTGCTCTTGCCTGGACTGTTGCATCAACTGGACACAAAGAACCCACAGAGAGAGGACTGCTGAACTTGCCTAAAGGTGAGATGGTCTTTCGGGGTTCCTGGCTTATGAAAGAGTCTGCGAGACATTCTGCAGGACACAGCGGATAGTTACTGAATTGCCTTTGAAATTTCCTGCTTCATGGAAATGTCTCTGGATACTATGGGCCTGTAGGCCGAAGATGGATGCCCCAACGGTACACAGGAACTTTGGATGACTGTCCAGGCAGTGAGATGTCTCTGTGATTTCTAGAGTTTTGTAAGTTGCTTACTTTTCATTTACTTAGGTAATATTATATCCTTCTGGAGTCTTTGATGGAGTTGAAGAATAGATAGATAGTTATAGTTGTTTTCCTTTGTTATGATAAAAGATAAAATAGATATAAATATTGTAACTGTAATTCTTACTTGATAACTGTTTTGTTATATGTAATTTTGATATGTTAAAGTGAAAGCCTTTCCTTTTTTGTTTAAACAGAAAAAGGGGAAATGATGTGGGAAGGTCATTGGTTAATTAATAAAGAAACTGCAGTCAACAAGAGCTAGGTCCAGGACAGGAACAACAACAACAAAAAAAGTTACAGAGAAACCCTGTCTCGAAAATCAAAAAAAGGGGGGGGAGATGATGTGGGAGTGTCATATAGCAATCTGTTGATTTCATTGGTTTGGTTAATTAATAAAGAAACTGCTTTGCCTGGTAGGTTAGAAAATTAGGTAGGTGGAGTAAACAGAACAGAATGCTGGGAGGAAGAGGAAGTGAGGCAGACGCCAGATGCCATACCTCTGCTCTCCAGGGCAGATGTGATGAAGCCAGCCGCCAGGTCAGACATGCTGAATCTTTCCTGGTAAGACTGGTGCTACACACATTAAGAGAAATGGGTTAACCTAGATGTGAGAATTAGCTAGTAAGAGGCTAGAGCTAATGGGCCAAGCAGTGTTTAAAAGAATACGGTTTTGTGTGTTGTTATTTTGGGTAAAGCTAGCAGGTGGCTGGGAGCCAGGGGGTAAGAATGCAGCCCTCAGCTCCTTCAACAGCTTGCTTCCCAGCCGGTGGCATGGTTGAGAGATGATTGAATCATGAATTCATCAATAGGTTAGTTCATCAGTGAGTTTATAGCTGAATGGACAGTTGAGAGGTAGTGCTTACCTGGAGGAAATAGGTAACTAAGGTATAACCTTGAAGAATGCATCTTGTTCTCAGATCTTTCGGATCCCTCTCCTCTCTGCTGCTCCCCTCTCCTCCTCCCTCCTCTCTTCCTTCCCTTCCTCTCCTCTCCCCTTGCTGCCATGAGGTGAGCAGCCTTGTTAGCCACATGCTCCCACTTCCAAGGCCACAGAGCCAGCCACCCATGGACATAGCTTTGAGCCAAAATGTAACATTCTTCTTTTTAAGTTGTTTCTGTTGGGTATTTTGTCCAAGTGTCGGAAGGCTAACTACCATACCCAGGCATCAGACACTTGCACTGTAACAGAATTGTTGCAAGATACCTGATTACGCTGTGTAAGGATATGTCTCTCTGACTGGTTTAATAAAAAGCTGAATGGCCAATAGCTAAGCACGATTTCCAGGTGCAGAGGACACTGAGAAGAAGAAGTACAGAGCCGTCATCTGGATGCAGAGGAAGCATGAGGTAACAAGCCATGACCCACGTGGCAGTGAGTAATGAGTAGAAATGGACTAATTGAAGTTATAGAGCTAATTAGAAACAAGCGAAAGCTATCAACTGAGCTTTCATAATTAATAAGAAGTCTCCATGTGGTTATTTGGGAGCTTATTGGTGGGGCAGAAAAATCCACCCATAGAAAATAGAAATCGAGAGACAAAATTTCCAGGTTTGGCTCATAGACGAGCAGTTGTGACCGCACATCAAGAGAGCTGTCTAAGTTTAATTGCCTGAAAAGGAAGCACTGCTTAAGAAGAGTCAGTTACAGGAGGAAGAAAGGTATCTATTATATGAGGTCTTTAAAGCATGTGTTTTCTAATGTTCTTTCCTAGTGGACCTGAGTGATTCAGTGTGGGTGGATACAAGTTCAACAATATACCTGAGTTTAAAACACTATTTTATGGCCATGCAGAGCCCAAAGGTTAAAAGCACTGGCCGCTCTTACAGAGGACCAGGGTTCATTTTCAGCACCCACATGGTAGATTCCAGGGGGTCCGTCACTGTCTCCTGGCTTTTGTGGGCTTTGCAGGCATTTACAAATATGCATAAAAAATAAAAAAATGTACACATCTATAGAGTTCATTTATTCCATTCTAGGAGCTATACTATACCATGTGGGAAGGAATCCCCTGTGAACAAGACAGCTCCGAACCCAGGTCTCATTGGGTTTACTGTGTAGAATGCTGTGGGTCACATGCTACTTAAAGGGGAGTTATGAGCATAATGGCTCTGGGTCTCATAAAAGTGCCAAGGAGCGGCACCACCTTAAACCCAGAGGGCCATCAAAAAGCTTCCTGGAGGAAGTGGCACTCGGCAATTGAAGGCAAGCCTCGAGGATGGCTTAGGAGCTACACAAAGGCAGGAATGGATGTTGGGTAGTGAATAGAAGGGGTAGAAAGGACCACGTGAACAGAGGCATGGAGTTCCGCAAGCATAATGAGCTTGAGTTACCTAAGAGGCTGGAGTAGGGGAGGAAAATGAGGAGCACGGGCAAGCCACGCTGAAGAACCAACTGCCATGTCATAGCCAGTCTCTAATCTCGTGAAAGATCATCGCCCCAGAGCTATGACCTTAAAATGGTTAAGATGATAACCTATGTGTTATTTGTATCTTGTCACAATTTTTAAAACATAAGAAGATAAAGGATAAAAGAAAGAGATGATCAAAAAATTGCTAGAGGCGGCTTCTATGTTTTTTTTGCAGCAAAGGACAGTTGTTCTGTGCAGAGGCCAAAACAAAGGAGACAGGGATCACCAGAGTGATCAAATCAAGAGCCCGAGAGGCCAGTGTCCATCAAAATACAGAGGCTACTTGGGATAATGGTAGGATATAGTGGTGGTAAGTGCATGGTGTGATGGAGATTGCAATCCATGGGCTAACCCTCTCCCTGGATGAGGAGGAATAGCGAGCGTGGCGGTGGGAACAGTACTCTATCAACGCAAAGATCTTCAGTCCAGAAAGTGTGAGCTTCCATACAGCACTTTTACCTGCATGTACATCTGCATTAGATGTATGCAGTGCCCATGGAAGCCAGAGGAGAGTGTTGGACACCCTGGAACTGTCTTTACAGAAGGGTTGTGAGCTGCCATGTGGGTTCTGGGTATTGAATCCAGGTCATCTGGAAGAGCTGCCAGTGCTCTTAACCTCTGAGCCATCTCTTCAGCCAAATGCATTCATCTGTTAGGGCAGGTTTGATAGTCGTCCCTTTAAGACTGGGGATTTCTAAATGCAGTATTTCTTATCTCTGGAATGAACTCAAAGCATATGTGGTACCTTCTCCCCTCCTGGAATGTGGTGAGCCAGGGGGAGCAAGGACCCCTGCAAATATGAAGCCCACTCTGCCTGCAGGGATATATTATTATATTGCCTTTTGCCCCTGACCTGGGGAGCCAAGGCGGGCTAACTTACTAGCCTGTAAACAGGTAAACTCCTCTCATGGTTCTCAGCAATGAGTTTGGTGCTGAGGACCAAGCACATGGGGACAACAGGCAGAGTGGGGGAATCCTGAAGAAGAGAGACCATGGAGAGTTGGGTGGAGGATGCCATTCTGCTTGGGGTCAGAGGAAATGACATCCGTTTTAGACAATTCAGGTGGCGATACCCCAGAGGAAAACCTCCTGTCCCTCACAAAGGGAGTCAGAGCTAGAGGGTACTTTAGGGAACAGGATACGAACAGTAGTTTAGTCCTGGTGCGAATTCCTAACAGTCAAGACGGCTCTTTGATATCATACACCGGCAGCCTAGGGAGGCTTGCAGAGGCCTGGAAGGTAGAAATTGTTAGTGAGCTGGCTCAGATGGGAAGTCCCTCAAAGAGGCATCGTGTTCTTCATGCTTTCTGTAATGGGCATTCACTTTCTGCCAAGAGAAGATTCCCTATCGTTTATCTAGAACATCTGCATTCTAGCTGCCAACCAAGCCCATAAAGGGGAACAAAGAAGCCATCTCCTCCAGAGGTCAAAGCAAGTCACCATCACTAATGTTGATTTTGCACCTTTTCTATCTTCTCCTCATAGCACTGCCTCACCAGAATCCAGGACCAAATAAGCTAGCCCAGCCCCCACTCCTTCCTCTTTTCTGTCTTCTGTATAAGTTAGAAATTTGAATTTTTATTTTCAAATTTTTTCTCTCCTTGCACAACTTATATTCAACCTCTGGACTCATAGACTTCAGCTTAACTTGTTTATGGAAGAAGGAATTTGCTTACACCACGGTCTTGTTTTGGGGTTCAGTGAGAGCCCTGTGGACAGCTGTACATTGCTATGCATACAGGGCATTTGGGGGTTGTGTTTGCCCACACAGCAGAAGTTCTGATCACTATCGAAGTCCTGTTCTTTTGTGCTCTTCTAAAACCACAGGGCTTTAGAATTAGTGAGTCTGCCTGCCCCCTGTCTTTCCAAATTGCACGCTGTATGTGAACAAAGCCACTGTCTGAGAAATAAGGCTCTTTCTAGTCTATAAAGGGGACTTTGCCTGTGGCATGCACCATATTGTAAAGTAGGCAAGGCATGTCTTTTGAAACCCAGCCTCCTGTAATTGTTCCCTACACCCCACCTGACTTCTCTTCCCGTATCTATGTGCTCAGTTACTGATTGCTTTCTTCACATCCCTAGTAGCAATCAATGATCACGAAAGGCTTTTGTCCAAATGAAACTCCCAGGATGATATGAGATACCACCCTGATACATTGATACTTAGGTACCACCCTGATACATTGATGCTTAGATACCACCCTGATACACTGATGCTTAGATACCACCCTGATACATTGGTGCTTAGGTACCACCCTGATACATTGGTGCTTAGGTACCACCCTGATGCATTGGTGCTTAGGTACCACCCTGATGCATTGGTGCTTAGGTACCACCCTGATGCATTGGTGCTTAGGTACTACCCTGATATATTGATGCTTAGCTGAAAGCATCTGGAAATCTTCAAAATAAGACATCTCCAGAATCCAAGAGATAGGAAAGGGCTAGGACTCCTGAAATGCCACTTTCTCAATGACTGCGTGACACTGACTGTGCTGTGAGTTTATTTGCTCTATTATGTGTATGAGTGTTTTGCAAGCATGTATGTATGAACACCACATGTGGTGACCATGAAGTTACAGATAGCTCTGAACTGTCATGTGGGTGCTGGGATTCAAACCTAGGTCCTCTGCACAGTCAGCCAATGGTCTTCACCGAGTCATCACTCTGGTCCTGCTATGAGTTTCTAAAAGCTAACTACTTGTTACTCAGACTTGTCTCCACATACCCCTGATTTGACTGTTCTCTCTTGCTTTGGGCTTCAGTAAGTTTTGGACTCTGTTTAGTCAATCATTAAACACGAGTTGGTCAAGTACAAATTGGCCCGTACTGTGCAGAGTCCACACAAGGCATGGTATGAGATCAAATTAGACAAGAGGTACATGTGCTACCTACCAGTTAGAATGTTGTAAAAGGGAACGTTGATCTCCTGCAAAAGAGCTTTCAAATGCATTGTAAACACCCTAAACTAATTTAGTGACATGGAATGGTGGAAAAAGTAAGGAGTACGCCATTCCAGAATATGCTTATTTGGAGAGTTGCTTATTTTAAGGCACAATCAGCTGAAAATTTCCTGACCTCAAGAGGGCCACTGGGTCTGTCTTACCTACAAAAGGCCGTATGGATTCTCCTGGAGAATCGCCTTGATATCAAAGACTGGTCACTGGGGCTGCGCTGAATCTGTATAAAGCTCTGAAGTAGCCCTCATTTCCCTCCAGCATCTACGTCTGCAGCCCCATCTTTGACTTTGTAGCTGTTAATAATATCTCTCAAATTTACTACCCTGGCCCAAATATCCTTTGTGCTTGCATTCTTTCACTGAGTTATTAATATCTAAAACTTCCATGCTTTGACCATTTCTTTGGTTTTTATTCTTCTGCAAATATCCCCATGTGTTGTTCATTCCCAGCAGCTCGGACCCGAGACAATTACACAGAAGCTGTATTATTTAAATCACTGCTTGGCCATCCACTTAAGCATATTGCTAAGCTAGTTCTTATATCTTTGTTTAACTCATTTCTATTATTTTATATTTTACCACGAGGTTCATGACTACCAGCAAGGTTCCACCTCACAGCTCCATGGTGTTTCTTTGACTCTGCCTTCTTTCTCCCAGCATTCAGTTTAGTTTTTCTGCCTAGCTTGCTTCTGCCTTGCTATGTATGCCACTGGCTGAAACAGATTTATTCATTAACCAATAAAAGCAACATTTAGAGAGAAGGACTTTTCCCATCCCACCCATGTCTATATAAAACTAATAAAACTGTAATATTTTTCTCATGTTAATTGGCTATGTATTAATTGTGTCCCTAGATCCAACCAAAGTGTCCAGGTAAGGACTAAGAGGGAAGATAGAAGAATCTCTTCTCTATATTGTGCAGTGAGGTTTTGCATTTATCTAACTTTTGTTTTTTTGTTTTTTTTTTTTTTTTTGAGACAGGGTTTCTCTGTGTATCTTTGGCTGTCCTGGAACTCACTCTAGGCTGACCTCAAACTCACAGAGATCTGCCTCCTGAGTGCTGGAATCAAAGGCATCTGCCACCATGCCCTGCTTACTTTATCTAGTTTTAAAATGCCAAAGTAACATTGGCGTTCCATGCTATATGCTAGTTATGGGGCTGGGGTGGGGGAGAAGAAAAACATGAGAATGTATTTATGTCTTGAGACTTTTTAAAGTAAAAATTAATATGTACAATAAATCTTCAGATCTTAAGCACACAAGGTTTCTGATAAAGACATATTGATTGACACAAATGTTGCAAAAATGTAGTAACAGTTTCTTTTACTGAATTCTCATCCTGAGTGAAAGAATTGAGTGTAGCCTTACCTGGCTAGCTAGAGAAAGCCATAGCTCACACAGAAAACTAAGGGCTCATAAAGAACTATTAACATTTACTCTTCATAATAAGTCGTCTTCTTCTAATGTCAAAAGACAATTCACTGACATTGAAATATTTCCCCTTTCTTCTGAAGATTTAGGCAGAGAACTTATTCACACGGTGGTTTTTTTTTTGTAATTTATTTATTTATTTTTTGTCATTGGCTTGTCTAACACGTGACTTCCAGGAAGTCATCACAGTAGGGAAGACCCGAGGCCTCTTCAGAATGATGTTAGAGATGCCTCAGTCTAAAGAAAGATGCTCAACAGCTTTTCTCCATGGGTGGAATCAGGCAACCTGTATTTTCAACTGAATTGGCTAGGGCTTGTTTATATTTGGAAATGGATTTTTTTCACAAAGCTTTAGTAATTACCCATTTATAGATGCATGCTTTTGTCTCTATAATTTTAATCTATCCAAGAAAAATCGAAATGTAAAGTTGTATGAAATAAGCTTGACTTTTTACCAAAAATTTAGATTAACTTTTCAATTTAATAATAAAGGATGTCTTGTTATTATATTTTTCAATGAAAAGGTTTTTAATCTAGTGACTGGCTTATTTTAGCTTCCTGTCAATAAAACAGAAACCATTTTGAACCCTAAGTTTATTATTTCAAAAGCAATCTAGACAACTGGTTTGTCATGAGCTACTGAGACTTAGTATGTCCTCTGCCCTAGTTCCTCCATGATGAAGAAACACCATGACCAAAGAAGCTTAGGGAAGGAAAGGGTTTATCTCAGCTTACTTACGCTTCCAGCCCACAGTCTAGCATTGAGAGAAGTCAAGGCAGGAACTCAAGCTGCAAAGCTAGAGCAAAACCCATTAGAAATGGGGCTGGCTAGCTTGCTCGCTGGCTCACCAGTTCATGCTCAGCTGGCTCTCCTATGTAGTCCAGGATCACCTGCCTAGGGATGGTGCTGCCCACAGTGGGAGGGACCCTCCAACATCAATTAATAATCAAGACAATCCCTTACAGACATGACCATGGGCCAATCAGATCTAGGAATGTCCTTAAATGAGACTTTTCTCGTAGACGATGTCAAGTTGACAAAGTTAACTAGGATATAACTTATTTTGAATCATTTTCTTTGTGGCTCACAAGGCAAGACAAGGGTATTATAGCCAAATGGTTTGGGGAAAAAAATCATATGTTCTAGTGCAAACACAATTCAAACAAAATTTTACTTTGCACTTTACAAACTTTATTAAATAATGGACATTACTAACTTTAATTGTCTTATATACAGTATTTAAACCATGGTTTCCAAGATGCACTGCTTTCTCCACAGAAAAACAAAGGAGGTGAAACATGAACTTATATATAAAAAAAATTGGAACCTTCAGCACAGGAACCAGGTAAGAACTTTTAAGTACATAAAACTTCCCCCCAAGTATATACATTGCCACCCCACCTGCAAAAGAAACCATTTTAAACAAAAGCACTGAATTGATAACATTGAGGGAGCATCCGCGTGCGTACACAGACACACACACACAGACACACACACACACATACATACATACACGGCTCTCAAAGTCTGCAGCCTCTACACAGAGGTGATCAATAAAACTACAGATTTATCCTAGAACCCAAAGGACTGTATACATAGTCATTTTGTACAACACCCACCTTTGTAGGCTGACACCAAACTGTGCAACAATACACTGGTGGGAAGAATTAATCATTTCTAAGATTCAGACAGAACAGTAACGTGGACTATATTGGAATGTGCGTCACATAGACAAAAAGAAAAAAACAAAACAGTAAACTACATCTCTTGAAACAGGGTCAGGTAACTTTAAAAAAAACAAGCAAACCAAACAAATGATACAAATGTGTTTGCACTTGTCTAGTAAATTCTAAGAACAGAGTTCTCGTCTTTTCTGCTCTTGCTTTATCTGGAAAACTAACGTCATGCTTAAATAAAAGCATGGGGGGGGGGGAAGGAATGTTTTCAGAACCATGTAAATCAGTGCTGGGGGTCAGTCAGGGCCTGAGACCTCGAGGCAAGGGCTCCACCACCAAGTGTCACCTTCAGCCCCAAATGTTGTCTCGGTCACTACAGGAAGAGTGAAGGGTTCGGAAGGACAGGAAACTCAAAGCAACAAGAACAACACAAACGCCGTAGGAACTTATTTGTAACATAAGGATGGTCACATTTTTATGTTGCACAGTTGAAGCTGAAAGGGGCCTGGAGTTAACAAGAAGAAAAGGATCATGGGAAGCTGTGTGTGATTCATTATTAGGGCTTACCATTATGATAGGCCAGACATCTTTCCCAACAATTCCTATCATATCTTTCTAAATGGAACTGACTGTTTAATTTGAACAAAGAGAAATAAGTTAAAATGGAAACTGAGAGGGTGAGGAAAGACTCCAGAATATTCCCCCTGTGTAAAATGAGAACACGGTACTGTGAGACAAAAGTCTGACAGCCTTTATGGGGCCTTCATTAAAACGCTTTTCTGAAGCAGCAACACGTCTGTCTTCATTTCTCTCTTTGCATCTTCCGTCCCTATCTACAAGGAGCTAGACTGGTGTGGTATCACAGTGCAATGCTGGAGAGAACTACAGTTACAACAAAGAGGAAGTGACTAGCCAGGGCCCAGCAACCAGAGGCTCGGGTCTTCTATATGTTCTGAAACACTGAAGGAGGCCCCGTGCCACCATTGTTTGGAAATGAAACTCCCATCTCTGTGACAAAGACTTCTCAAGTGGGGCGTTCAGAAGTGTCTGTGAGGAACTGCTCTAGACAAGTCATTAGTGTGTTTTGTCTTATTTTAACTGCGGATCTATGCTGCATTGATGAGAGATGGGCATAGAAAGAAGTATGGGGGGGGGGCTTTGGGTTGTGGTGTTTGGCGGAGCAGTTCTTTTTTAGGTGCAACATGAAGAAACAATCAGGTTGTTCCAGAAGTCTCCCTCATCTATTAATTAAGTTGTTTTACATTCTTTTGAGCTTGGATTTATTTAAGTCATGAAAAAATAGTTTATTTCACCCCGAAATTGTAGAATTACCATGATTAGTGGCATACCATCTGGGCCTTGTCTAGGAACACAGGTAAAGGGTTTTTTGTGGGTTTTTTTTTTTGGTCTTTTTTTTGTTTTGTTTTGTTTTCTAATAGCAAGTGGATCCTAGGACTGCATTTGAGTTTTTCCAGTAGTTACGTCATGTCGGCATCCAAATGCAATCGGAACACCAGTGGGGGGACCTTGAAGCACGATGAGGTTATATTCTCACCACCCGTCTCTGGCACGCGTCATTCTTGAGTCTTGCCATAAATATAACAGAAATGCCACATAGAACTCTTTAAATAACTCTACTTTCTCTTTTGAAGCACTGTGACAGAGACTCATGCTGCCTCTGAGTCACAGTAGGAAACTCCTCGGGGTGTGGGGAAGGGGTCATCTAAGAGCTGTAAGTGCGCTACCGTCAGGATATGGGGGAAACGTAGCGGTCAGCCAGCACAAAGCGCCGCCGCGGTGCTGTAAAGCAAGGAAGGGGTGTTTTACACCCCTAGCAGTTACAAAATTGTTTTCAACTAGTACATATATTTAAAAAACAACAAAACACCTCATCCCTATTGGTAACTGGTAAGCCCGAGGAGCCAATTCAGACAGTTCTAGAATCCTAGGCAAAGGTGCTGGAGCTGAGACATTGAAATTTCTCCCTCAGAGACTGGACAAGGTTTTGCTGATTGGGTGATGGCCCCCTCCACAGATAATCATTCAGTTTGTCGGAGTCCTTACATGCTGTCAAGTAAGGGGGAAGCCCAAGCCTGCCGCTCACGGGCTCTTTCAAAGAGCAAGACGTGCCGTGGTTACAAAGGTTTCCAGAACAGCCAGGGTCTGGGATACTTGGGTCAGATTTCCTGCCCCGACTCAGAGAGAGATCCGGCCCCACTTCCTCCTCTTCTGACTTTATTTCCACGTAGTCATCTTCATCTCCCTCAGTCTCTTTGAAATTAGAAAAGTAGTTTTGTGTCGCTACTTGGGCGCTTAAGGGTAAATTTCTATTTACCACCAGAACTTTCTGTGAGTCTTGGAGGGTAAGATCAGAGCGTTTTCCAGTGTCCTGTTGACATGAGTCCACCACACCCGACAGCAAGTCCTGTTGGCTCGCACCTCTGGAACTTTTCTGTAGAGACAGCAGTGGCTTTTGTTCTGTCCCACTTGGGTAGTTGATGGAGTCAAGAGATTTGTTTATCAAGATTGAGGAAGATGACTGGGGCCTGCTATAAGGCTGGAGTTTAGCTCCAACTGCTTTGCGACCCAGCGAGTTGTAAAGATAGCCCTGGCAGTTCTCTTTGTGGGGCTGGCTAACCACCACGCTGCAGCGCTGCGCAGAGCCCAGCAGGGGCTCCGATTCTTGAAGAGAAGGCACTGAACAAGCTGCCGACAACTGTCTGGGAATGCTTTTGGTGATGGCCTCTAATGTGGGATATTTTGACTTTGAGTCTTGCTCTGGCTGGGAACAGAAATCGGCTAACTCTCCGTTACTGTAGGATGAATGCCAAAGCCAGTCCTCACCAGCACGCTGGGCCTGGGAAGGTGATGCAGGCCTGTGGAGAGAGGGTTCTTGGGTCCTGGGCCAGCCATCCTTCTGTCCTTTAGGGGGTGTCTCTCTGAACACGATCTGGTCATACAGTTGGGAGTATTCAGCAATCCTGGCACCTGGAAGGCATACATTGAAGCAATAAGTACACATAGGCTTATCCCTGCCTGGGAAGCTTAGCTCTAAGAACATAACACCCTAATAGATGTATTAAAAGACAGACAGTAGACTTAAGATTAAGGGTAAGAAGTTACTGAATGCAATGCTAACAAAAATAACCCAAAGTTTAATAAAAATAGAGCTCATTTAGTTCTTTGAATTTTACACAGTTTTATCTGAACAGTGGACCGGCAGGGTCCAGTGTATGTCGTGAATATTCCTTTAATCCATAACATAGTGTTAACGCTGAAAACAAGCCATCATCAAATGAGAACGCCAGAGCTTCTGGTGTATAAAGACACCTCATGTCCACTAAAGAAGAACCACAGTGCTATAGTCACCTCTGGCTTCATGCGACTATTGCTTGCTCTCAGACAAATTTTCTTAGAGAGGTTGGCTCCTGGCAGCTGTTCCAACACCCCTGGTTTCCAAATAACCCTCTAGTGCTGCTGCCTGACAGCCAACATCTGGGAGAGTTCTTTACCTTCAGCTCAGGTAAGGACTAACTCACGTATCTTCTCCCATTCCCCCAAAGCCAAGAGCAATAGCCCATGTCTCCAAGCCATCAAGGACAGATCCCTTGCTCACGCACTCCACAACTGAATACAATCTGACACTGACTTAAGAACAGGACTTGAGGGCTGGAGAGATGGCTCAGTGGTTAAGAGCATTGCCTGCTCTTCCAAAGGTCCTGAGTTCAATTCCTGGCAACCACATGGTGGCTCACAACCATCTGTAATGAGGTCTGGTGCCCTCTTCTGGACTATAGATATACACACAGACAGAACATTGTATACATAATAAATAAATAATAAATATAAAAAAAGAACAGGACTTGATAGTTCTTTTTTTGATGGTTACTTGATAGTTACTTCCAAAAAAAAAAACCATTTGCCACTGATAATTAAACCACAGCCCCATCTCCGTGTAGCCTCACTTCAGAGTGCAGGTATCTCTAAAGACGTGACCCATGGCATGCGATGGAGAACATTTTCCTGAGCCAGGCCCACATTGACTCAGGAGCTGTCCCCAACTGTGATCCTGGCACACATAGGAACACTGTGCACCCTGTGGATTGCTCAGATCTGATCTGCATGATATCTGGGAATGACGTTCATCCTATCTATGACAATCCATAAATGGCATCTATCTATATAATCGAACTATTCCATGCCTGCTGGCCTGCTGTTGGGGTACTACGCTTCACATCTCAGCGAGAGATGCATTTAGCCGAACTTCTACCATTTCTTTAGTCTACCTTCCTTGAAGATGGGAACACCTCATGGGTATCATGTACCTTTAGCTGCAACCCCTCCATCCTTTTATCCCTTGACCCCAGCTCCCAGCAATCGAGGCAAACCATCATCTGTGTAATGTCTCGTTAGAGTTTATATCCAGATGCTTTGGTTTTTAAACTCCATTTTAAACTGCATTTAAGGTCAGAGAATATTGTTCGAAAATTTCTAGAAGCAAACACTTGGTAAATTGCTCTTCAAGTAGCACAGTAAAGACTCAAAATACCAATCCAAATGTGGTGGCACCTCAGGAGATACATGACCATCTCCTTGCATTGCAGCGTTCTCTGTCAGCCATCCTTTCAAAGCATTAACTATGAGACCCAACCACAAGGAGCTGGGACTTTAGACCAAGCTATGTGGCTGAGCGCCAGCCATCCCTCTCACACTGTATGTAGCCCCGAACTTATCCACAGCTGAGTCAGGGGGCACTGAGCTTCTCCAAAGCTCTCAAGAGATGGTAACTCGAGCGAGAGCAGAGCTGATGTATAATTCAAATAACAGTATTCTGGCGTGAATTTACCCATAAAGTTTTATTGGCAGACACAGCTTCTGGCTTTAGGGCAGCTCATTTAAAAATACTCATGTAATATGAAATGTCTAAAATACTCATTGTATTTCTCATGCCTTTTTCTTCTCATACTTTCCTCGTCTTTGCTTAATCAAGCCTCACCAATTCCTCAAAATCCTCCACAAGCCCTAGTCAACTAGGAACACCTTTTCCAGCTTCTTTCGTACATTTCCTATGCAGCTGCAGGAATGGCTTAGTAGTCAAGAGTGCTTGGTGCATTCCAGACAACCCTAGTTCAGTTCCCAGCACCCACATCGGGCAGCTCACAACTGCCTGTAAACTCCAGTCCCAGGGGACCCAACACACTTGTTTAGCATCCAAGGGTTCCTGCATGTACATGGTATATACCCAGACATATACACATATGTAATAAGACAAATAAATACATTTAGAAAGTCTTATATGCATTTACTCAAATACATGCACACAAACAGGAAAACTATACTGGCTAATCACCTCCATAGGTGATTATATATATATATATATATATATATATATATATATATATATAATTATATTATTGCAGATAATTGATGAGGTTTTGGTCTCAGAGAACAGTGTTGTACATTTTGCTTATAGCACCAAACATAGCTTCTTCAAGGAAGCTGATCTCAACTCTTTCATTACGTGGATTTTTCTTTTCACCCTTTCCTTTTGAGCATAGGATTTCAAATTCATGGGCCTTTCCTGAGATGATCCAACAGTCAAGACAACACATCGCGCCACAGCAGGAAAGAGAACATAGGAAAATGGCCTTGGATTAAAATGCTTCCCATAGATAACTCCTACTGGGTACTTTAATCTTCAGCTAACAAAGAGGGGACCATTGATAAGCTCTGGATATAATGTATCTCACTAGAAGGGAAAACTAATCTCAGTTGTTTCTTGTCTCGATTGTCCCACTGGAGAGCATTTACACCTAGCACGATACCAGTATGAACAAGACAACTTTTCAGAGCTCGAGTTGTGATTAAAAAGACCCTGTTAGCCAGATGCATAGAAGACGCTGGCCACCATTGACCTCTCCAACCTAGAAACCCTGGCTAGTCTATGGGTCAAAGTTTACCTATGATATTACTTCTGCTACTGTCTATATAGGACATATACATTATTATTACATGATAATACCAGGCTGTCTCTGTTTTTGTTTTGTTTTTCCCTGATATTACTTCTGCTACTGTCTATATAGGACATATACATTATTATTACATGATAATACTAGGCTGTCTCTGTTTTTGTTTTGTTTTTCCCTGAAGTTTGAAAGGTGGAGTTCTTTTCATTAAAGATTATTAAAAATTGAAATATTCTTGTGTCAGGAAATATCAAACATGTTGATTTCTAGGTAGAGGATTAAAAAACATCGGTATTTCTCATGTTGCTCAGATATAAACAGAAGCATAGAATTGTACCCTCCCTACATTACACAAAAAACTCTCAAGCCTATATGAAAATATCACCCAAAATATATGAACCCAAGGAGTGGCCTTGGTCTCGAATCCCATCAGCTGAACAAGATGGCCACATTCTATAAGAGGCTCTAAAAGTGGGAGCCACTGGACCTGGTTGGGTGATTTATAGGTAGACATGTGACCCGGGGCCTGTAGACCCCGGGGACAGAGTTCAATAAAGATGCTCGAGGGTTTCAGCAGGTGAATAGGGTGCTCTTCCTTCCGCACAACACCGAGAGCAAGCTCCTGGCAAAGTGGCAAGGCCCATGCGCAGAAGTCGGGAGAATCGGTCCATTCGATTACGACGTCCTGTGCCCAGATAAACAAGAGAGAGAAAAGGAGTCATAATGTCAACTGATTGAAAGCCTGGTGGGCACAGGAAGTGGCCTTGGTCACCCAGATGGAGCCAGGTCTGAGAAATGGCAGGCCCCAGGGGTAGGCTCCTGCTATGTGGCCAGGGAAGACAAGGCTGTCGGAAGGACACCTTAGGAGCAAATGCTCCTCTTTGTTGGAGGAGGACATCAGGAACAGCCTAGTAGCCCACCATGTCAAGAAAAGACCCAGATGCAAAGCTTAGAAGAGATCTTGTGGGACCCCCAAGAAGACAACAGTATGAACCAGAAGGAAAAAGGCAAATGAAACCCCAATGGGCAATCACAACACTTCAAAGGTGGGTAACAAGAATTCTATTCAAAGAAGTTGTAGGTCCCAATTCTTTAGTTCTGAGGGGCTTGCTTTAAACAAGTTTAGAGTTTTGCATCTTAATGACTGGCTCGTATTCCAGTCAGCCTGGCCCTGGCTATTAGCGGTAAACTGTAGTCTGCTGACACAATCAACTCTTCCTCCTCATCAGAAACAATATATTTTCTCGGAACCTGGGAGACAATGGCCTGGCTTCAGCTATGGGCTGAAATCACCACTAGGGATCTTCTCCCGAGGCCACCTATGCCACCCCACCAAGTCCTCCTGCAGTTCATCAGTCACTTCTTGTAACTATAAAACAAGCTGCTTGGCAGGACAAACATTGGAGAGGATACAAATGACTTGACGGGCGCTATTGTCAGGAGGAAAAGAAATACATTCCAGTCTCTCTCACGGTCACACAGATAGCAACTTTGACTTTAATTCTATTCTAAAGAACTCAAAGATTCTGTAAAACCCTCCAGAAACCAAGTCCCAGTCCTCACTTCCTTATCTGGAATTGAAATGGGAAGCTTTTGATAATTAATATTTTAAACTATGGCATCGCTTTCTCCTCAGGGATCTATTGGATTCACTTAGGATTTAGATCTTTCCTTACTACTGTCTAGTTTCCATGGAGATAGAGAAGTCGAATGCAGTGGTGGAGCACGCCTTTAATCCCAGCACTTGGGAGGCAGAGGCAGGCGGATCTCCGTGAGTTCTAGGCCAGCCTGGTTTACAAGAGCTAGTGCCAGGACAGGCTCCAAAGCTACAGAGAAACCCTGTCTCGAAAAACTTAAAAAAAAAAAAGTCAAATGCAGACAAAGGTCAGTGGCATCCATGTGTCTAAGTGGCTTTGGTGTGCACAAATGTGCCTTGTCCTGAGGCTGACTTGCTTGACCCTGCTGATGCCATTTTGTTTTAACTTCTATATTTGTGGGAGTTTGTTTTTTTTTTGTTTTTGCTTTTTGTTGTTGTTGTTGTTTTGTTTTTGAGACAGGGTTTTTCTATGTAGCCCAGGCTGTTCCCACACTAAGACCTGCTTCCTGGGTGCTGATTACAGGTGTGTCCCATTGTGTCTGACTTCATTTCTGCCTTTAATTGGAAAACTGACTTTTTTAATACTGAGGTAGTTCTTTGTCAGAGAATACAATTTCTTCCTTTCTTCCTTCCTTCTTTTCTTTTTCTCTCTTTCTTTTTTCTCTCTATATCCCTTCCTTCCTTCCTTCCTTCCTTCCTTCCTTCCTTCCTTCCTTCCTTCCTTCCTTCCTTCCTTCCTTCCTTCCTTCCTTCTTCCCTCCCTCCCTCCCTCCCTTAACAGGATCTCACTATGTTGCCCAGGCTGGCTTAGGACTTGGTAGAACTCATGGATCCTCCTGTTTCCATATCCCAAAGCCTGGAATTTTAGCCTGTGTCACAGGTTGTAACAAGAGTAGGATTCCTTAAAACATGCCGGATTTTAAAATACAGATTCCAGGAGCTACAATGTGGCTGATTTGAAAGAGTGCTTGCCTAGCCAGGGTTCAATTCCAGTGCCACATAAAACCAGGTGTGGGGGCACCACCTGTAACCCCAGCTTTTAGGGTGTGTGTATGTAGGAGGGTCAGAAATTCATAAAGTTCAGTGACACAGCGAGTTTGAGGCCAGCTGGGACTTCATGAGTCTCAAAAGAGTAAACAAGACAGATTCCTAGCCCCAATCCCAGAAATCAGTGTCTGAGATGAAAAGATATCCTAAGCAGAACGTCCCTCTTGCGTTTTTTTTCTACCGAGTCACATGCTGTATTCACAACTCAAGGCTTCTCGCAGATCAGTGTTTCATTCTCTTTCAAAATGTCACACCAGAAAGCACTTACCCTCGCGCCCCTGATTCTTGCCCATGTTACATCTAGAAGCCCAGTTATGCCCACAATGAAGTCCGACGGAAGAATTAAGCTTCTTGGAAGCATCACATGACAAAACCAAGCAAGACGGTATTGAACACACGGTAGTTAGCGGCTATTTAAGGTCACCAAGTAGTAGCTGGAATAAGTGGAGCAAGGGAATTGTAGCTTAGAAAAATGCCTAAAAAATGGGGGGCTGGAGCTATCGGTTGGTGCTTGAGAGCACTGGCTGCCTTTCCAGAGGACCTGGGTTGGATGTCCAGCACCCACCCACAGGGCAGCTCACAACTGCAACTCCAGTTCCAGTGGATCTAGCACCCTCTTCTGGCTTCCTCTGGTACTGCATGCTCATTGTTTATAGGCACACATGCAGGCACACAGAGGAGACAAAAAACAAATACACAAATCTTTTTGGTCCTTGCTTCTTTGTTGTATTACATGTTCGTGGCTGTGTGTGCCTGTGTATGTCTTCCTCGGTCACTCACCACCTCATCTTCTGAGACAGGGTTTCTGGCCGAGCCTAGACTGATGGGCCAGGCAGCTCTAGTGACCTCCCCTTCCTTCCTTGTTTCTGCCTTCCCAGCCTCAGATGATGGGCATGTCATGTTGCACCTGGCTTCTCACGAGTGCTAGGGAGCTCAGCTCAGGTCCTCGTGTTTGCATGGTGAGCACCTTTACCAACTGAGCCATCCCCTCACCTCTGGGCTACGGGCAAGCATTTCGGGGGGAGATCTGCAACAAACAGCAGCCCTATTCTAGATGATTCTCAACGCCAATGGTTTTGAGAAGCACCTGCTCCCCAATACATTGCCGACTCATAGGTAAATTTTATGTTTCTTTCATAGGTTAAAGCGGGTAGCTTCTTCCACATTTCAGGCTTCCTTCCAGAAACTTTTTCCTAAAGGCACCAACTTTAAAGTAACATTACATGTGCAGCAACCCTGAGGCCCAGTAACACTCTAGTCTACATGGTCCAACTGAAGTAAAGTGCTAAGGGCCAATGGTGGCTTTGTGGCCTGTGTACTATGAGACCGCTCTAAGGACAGTTGGAACTGGGAAGCCTGTTCCCACACCTGACTGTCAAGAAGGAAGAACAGAGCACGCAACATACCAATGGCAGGCCCTCCTTGCCTCTTCTCTTCCAAGATGGCTGCCAGGTCTTTGGGAATGGGCTTATGCTGACTGGGTAGTGGCTGCTCCAACTCTGGGCTTCTCACTTTCAGAAGCTGATTGGCTTTCTTAATCTTTTGACTATACTGCCTTGCCATCATAAAGACTCTGCTCTTGGTCTTATCTGTGGCTTCCATCCCAAGGTCAGAGTTTTCTGGGTCTGTTTGGGGCAGGCTATAGTTGGCCAGTTCATAGGGACTGTCCACAGGAGGTACTCCACTAGCCAGAGAGAGTTGGTTAAGACTCACGAAGGAGCCTTCTGTTGAAATCAGGTCATCTTCACGCAAGCAGTTAACCCTGCTAGCTCTGGCAACCCTGCTTTGCCCAGGCATGAGAAAAGCCTGGCTCCCCGGAAGGGACAGCATAGATGAGGCACGCCCCGAATCTCTGCTCAGCTCACGGGTGCTCTCAACATACAGCCTCTCTGGCACGTCGTCTTTGCTGACAGGAAACGCAGCGAGGAGACGGTCTCTCGCTTTGTCTTCATTCTTCTTGATGTAATTTTCCAGGTCGTTCCAGATTTCATCTACTTCTTCAGACAATTTGTCTGACAGAGCCTTATCTGCGATGGGCAGGTTACAGCGGGGAGAGTCATACAAGAAACTCAGATAGTCAGTATCGGAGGGCCCCTGAGGGTAAGACACATCCTCTTCACTGAGCTGGAGGCTATCCTGGGAGACGAACGGTCTCAAGCTGTCGCAGCATGCAAAATCAGCCTCCAGACCCAGAAAGGTGCTCCTTTTGGGTTGCTTAAGTGTACTGCATTTGAAGTCCAGTGATGGTTGGTCTGGAAGCCCTATGGTGTCATAGATGTTTTCTTCCACTACTTGGAGTTCATGAATGCTTTGGTTAGATGCCTCTTGAGCACTGGGAGCTGCCTCTTTCTTTGAGTAGAGAGAGCTTGTACTGTGGCTAGCCTGCCTCTTCGAGAAGGCTAACTCTGGGGTGCTCTTGGGGCGAACAGAGTCTCTGGGTGATTTGGGGAAAGAGGATTCGGCTTCATCCCGCTTAGCAACCATTAACTTCAAGTCTTCGAAACTTATGTTATCATAGACATGGTCTATATCATCAATCGTCAACTCTACAGACGACCCAAAGGGAGTCATCCCTCCCTGTCCTCCTAGTTGAGGACCATTCTGCAGTTCTCTGGCAGGATAGTACTGAGAGCCATCGCTGTCCCTCATTCTTACTTCAGGAGGACACGTGTTGCTTTCACCAGCACTGCTGGCCCGCCGGACAATCCTGTGACTGGAGCTGGAGATCTCGGCGGGCTCCATCAGTCCCAAGTGCCAGCTGCAAGGGCGGCTGGAGGTATTCTCTTCGCACAGCCTGGCGGAATTGAGATCGGAGGAAGAAAAGGACGGGACGAACATCTGGTAGTCATCATCGTCGTCATTCTCCTGTGGAGACCGGCGGCTGGGAAACAAGGACTGCCTGACGTGGGGATCCGTCCAGAGGCTTCTGATGGTGCCACCCCCGCGGAGGATACTGACGATGGCGGTGCTGCTTGGCTGGCTGTTCCTCTGGGCAGGAGAAGGTGTGGCAGAAGTCACCTGGGAAGAACCTTCCTCTCTGGAAACCTGAGGGAGACAGACACATAGCAACTGAATTATTGCACCATGCGGAAGATGTGTGATTGGGGGAATGTCAGCTACGTAGCCAGACTGCCACCTGGTTAGAGAATGTCACCTATGTAGCTAGACTGCCACCTGGTTAGAGAAAATGATCACTAGCCATTGTTGGTTTTCAAGTGATCTGAAGAGCACTTCAGATTTTTGAAAAGGGGGCAGAAAGGATAGGGATATTTAATTAAAAACTGAGCTATAGGCAATCTGCAGGTATCTTCTGTAATTAGTTTTCATAGTCAGTCTATGAACCAGGTATAGATATATCAGGATTATATTGAAGAAACCTAGGCTCTGAAATAGTCAGTATCTTTCTTTTCTGGTTAGTAGTAAGGCTATAGTTCAAACCCAACTGACTCTAAAATCTTTGCTCCCCCACAGAACAGAAGCAGAATATAGCAAGTATGGTAGATATTCATTATATACATGAGTATGCATTGAGGTCTATTCCTTAATACCACCTTGTATGCAAGATTTTAGGGGCCTTCATTTCAATGCCCTGCTCCTGAGAGTCCTTTTGTAATTTCTGGTCCCATCAGGAGCCCCTGCTGGTGACTTGATGACACACTTCAAGGCTTTCCTTAACCCTGAAAGGCTCACTGTGAACTTGATCTTAATTTATAGATTCCAGGAAAGGAGGCTGTGTTACAGGAGTTTAACCACTGTTGAGATAATGGTATTTTAACATTTGTTAACAAAATATATTTAACTAATGCTTAGCTGTTGTTTTGGAGGTAAAAATACAGGGAACCATGGTTGGTTTTTGCTTTTTTTTTTTTTGAGATAGGGTTTCTCTGTAGCTTTGGAGCCTGTCCTGGAACTAGCTCTTGTAGACCAGGGTGGTCTCAAACTCCCAGATATCCACCTGTCTCTGTCTCCTGAGCGCTGGGATTAAAGGCGTGTGCCACCACCGCCTGGCTGCAACCAATAAGGGAACTTTTCTAATCAAACAATGGAACTTTTTGTCACTTAGAACATTTCTTGATGGGAGTTGGCCATCTAGAAAAATCCCATTTCCTGAGAAGAACAACATGCAAGGAGAACAGACTGGCCCGTGGTCTTATCATGGGAACTGGAGATGGGGGCAGATAACCTGATACTATTCTGGACACAGAAGAACTAGCTTCAAAGAGCTGAAATAGTTAAGGCTTGTTCAGATTCAGTCGGTCCGGGGCGGGACATGTTTCCTGATAAAAGCACTATGAGTAGCCTACTGGAAATGTCAAAGTAGCAAGAACTGCTCACCACTTGTCGGGAAAGGAGAAAGCAGCAGATAGCACACAAATAAAATCCCACCCTAACATTTTTCTATTAAAACTTTAAAACCTATAACAATTAATCATTTAGTTTTATAAATTTTCACAAATCCAGACATAAAATATTTTTATATAATTTTATTGCCTTTGTAAATCTTTTTAACCAAAATTCAGCACCTTTTCCTTTCCCTGCATTCAGACTGCACTGATGTGATGCCTATAAAACACACGTACCAGGTAACTCCTTACAGTGAAGATGAGTTAGCATTCATCCATTAAATTATGACAGATATAGAGGGCATAACAAAATAGCCCTGTATTTCTCACTGCAGCAGAAATAATCCTGGAACTCTTCCAGCCCCCAGAAGTCATGGATGTTTTGGTAACTAAACCCAAATTGTTGTTAATATTGTTCTTAACTATTGAAGTGAATGATGGCAGTATTTTTGAACACTGTATCCAATCCATCATTCAGAGACCTGATGAATTCTGAGATTAAGAAATAATCAATGTAGGGTTAGTCATAGCATAGAAGTACGTAAGTCTTAAACCTCAATTTTACCAGGGCCAAGACAACCATTTTCTCCCTCTGTTTTTCCACGCTGTCCATTTTGGTGTTTATTAATTTGATAACAGGATCATTTATGGCATATTTGCCCTTTTGCCAAATATTGTATTGGGCATCTTTAAAAATTATATTATCACATGACGACTCGTTAGTAATTTTCTAAAGGAGGAAGGCAGGCCTGCTGAGGTGAAACAGCTTGCAAGAGACGATCACAAAAGGCAGGAGTGCATCTGAATTCAGGCCTTAACCCCAGCTCATTTATGAACTTAGCCGCGACAGACAGGATGAGGGGTTCAGGATATATACTCAGGAAGAGATGCCAAACTGCGGTAAAGCAATAGGCCAATCTGTTTACATTCTGAGGATACACATCATTGTTAGGAGACAGAATCTGGCTACTGAAGTAGCACCCTGGTAATATGTTTGTTTGCTGTTCTTGTTTGACTTTTATCTTCACAAAGCTCGGTAGTCCTGAATGGACTTGGTTGAGCACTGTTGGAAAGTCGCCTAAGATGGGAAAGCTTAACCTTTTGTACACAGTTAGGTACAGAGAGGTGTTTGGCTCCAGGATTTTATCACAGAGTACTTTTGTCGGTGACCCAATTTAGGCAAAGATCAGAAAGTAAGTTTCACAATGAAGAGTCAATACAGTTACAAAGTTTCAGATGAAAACAAACAGTATCTGAAAAACCGTGAGTGCATCCTAGAGCCGCTGAAGTCCCCTCCTAGGTCCACGTTGAGTTTTTGACAACTGAAAGTCCGTTTTTATTTTGTTGTTGTTTTGTTTTGCTTTGGTTTTAGACAGTGTCTCACTGTGTAGCCCTGATTGGCCTGGAGCTCACTGAGATCCCCCTGTCTCTGCCTTCCAAGTGCTAGGATTTTTTAAAAATGAAGATACAGCCTTTATCAACAAGGTCCCTTTGTCCCTTTGTTAAACCATGGTGCAAATGGGATTTGGGGAAGAGATGATTAGAGCCCCATCATTATGGAGGATGGTACATCCTTAGGTCTTACATGAGAAACCACAAGAAATACTCTGGGAAGTGTGAGTTAGGATAACCCATCACTGGCCATATTGGAAAAGTCACTCAGGTCAGGATATACCAGTTCCTCTTTCCAGGTAACCTAACACACAATGTCCAATAGGACAAAACACTTCACTTTTTCTTCAGTGGTGAGTTTTTTATTTTATTTTATTTGTGTGTGTGTGTGTGTGTGTGTGTGTGTGTGTGTTTGAGACAGGATTTCTCTGTGTAACAGTCCTAGCTGTCCTGGAACTAGCTCTGCAGACCAGGCTGGCCTCGAACTCACAAAGATCCACTTGCCTCTGCCTTCTGAGTGGTGGGATTAAAGGTGTGTGCCAGCACCCAGAACCTCAGGCTTGCTAGGCAGCAGACAAAGCTCTCCTAGTGAGCATTTACCATCTCCTAATGGTTTGTCAGAGGAATACAAGCACTACTTAGATACAACTTGACCTAGCGAAGTTTCATTGTATCACACATCATACCTGCTGCACCAGCAGAAGGATTATATTCCTAGTTGTAATTTTTTTCTTTTGAAATGGGTTTCCCTATGTTGCCAAGGCTGAAATTAAACTCCTAGATTCATTCATTCGTTCTTCTTGCCTCAGTTTTCCCAAATAGAAGGGACTTTGTATGCTATTATATCTTAGGACCACAGTCTTCAATCATCCTGGTGATTGACAGTGATGAAACGGGAGGGAGTAAGTTGAAAACAATTCACTTTCCCTTAAATCAAGGACAACTAGCTAACAATGCAAAGTGGATACGGTTGTCAAAATGTAAAGTAAATGTTGACACTTCAGGCTGGGGTGAGACCAGTAAGGGAGGACACTGAGGTGAAAGGTGCCCACAGCAAACCCTTCAGAAGAAATGTGATCACGCTTACCTTCTGGATATCATGTGCAGTTTCTGAAAAAAACAAAAACAAAAAAACATGTTTTAAGTTTGAGAACTTAAAATGTATCTTTTAGATAAGCATTTCTATTTCTACATCGCTTGTACACATATTGCTAATAATTGAAGTTCAAGAGATCCAGATTTCCAAAAAAACAAAACAAAGCAAAACAAAACAAAAACCTCCCTCACTTATCTGTTCCACATTCTCTACCATAGTAGAACCACGCTACATTATGAGCCAAAGCCATTTTCTGTATCCCTGAGAGCAGTAATTCAGGGGTAAATTGTTTCCAAAACTTTCTAACAAAAATATGAAAAACAAGGCCTGTGTCATAGGCCATGGGAGTCCCCTGAAGACATGAGAATGCTTTTGTTGAGTTTTAGACATGAAGATGAAATCTTTATCCATGAGGTCTTCTTGATCCTGTCATGGAGGGGGATTTATACATGTATCTTATTGACACCCTACTAATGCACATTTAATCTTTGCAAGTGTTTAGTCAGGTAAGCTTGCAGAGTGCTTCTCTGCCCACAAATTCCTCGCGAGAGGTACACTTCAGTCTGGTGTGCATTTTTCTGCATCTCATACCCACTGTCTCACACCTTCTTGCAGTGTAAAGTCGCTCTGTTGGTTTTTAAATAAAGATGCATTACGCATCGGTATATTTTTCTGCTAAATATATTGGTATGTGTTGGTTGAGAGAGATTGACTTCATTCTTTTCAACCTCAGATCATTCCACGATAGCTAGGAACATACTATTTCCTACCAGATGGACATTTTATTTACTTATTTATTTTTAAATATTTATCTATTTATTATGTATACAATATTCTGTCTGTGTGTATTTCTACAGGCCATAAGAGGGCACCAGACCTCATTACAGATGGTTGTGAGCCACCATGTGGTTGCTGGGAATTGAACTCAGGACCTTTGGAAGAGCAGGCAATGCTCTTAACCACTGAGCCATCTCTCCAGCCCCCAGATGGACATTTTATAATGTGATGTTAAAATGCTACAAACCCAAATCAAGTTTATCCCTTATAACAAACTTGTCGCTTATTGATATCTTAAGAGGTCTAGAAATATTCTTTCTTTTTGTTTTTGTCAGGGTCTCGTGGATGACTTGCTGAACTTAAACTTCTTATGGAGTTGAGAATGACCTTTACATAGTGCATGGTCACTCTATCCAGAAATAGTGGTTGTTCCTGTAGCTAATATTCTACACCAGGACGAACACAGGACTTGTACCAGGTTCCCTGAGCACATGAGACAGGAGTTGACCTTGGAGAATCCTGACCTTCACCATACCAAGGCCTAGCTCATCTTGAGACAGATGCAGAGTTCTAGTTGGACTTGTTGACACAGTCATATGAGCCTAGAGGTCAAATTGCTGGATCAAGGGCAAATTACCACTTTGAACTTAAATGGGAATTACTCAATATTTTTCAGGAAAAGTTGCAAAAATTTACCATCCTGCCAAGAGTTTTACAGTGTCTTTTCATCAAATTCATAGCTTTCTTCTGTCCAGTTCTCTCATTAAATGAATACTTTTTTCAATTACTGATGCAGGTGTCTTTTTAAACTTTAAAATATATTAGCACTTTGTTTCTTCTGGGACGTTGGGACATATATATATATATATATACATATATAGCACGCATATTACATGCATTATTACATGTTTAAGGGTCCTTTTTCTTTTGCTTTTGTTGATAACATTTCTTTCTGAGAGATGTTAATTTTATGTCTGACAGCTATGTTGCAAATAAGTTCCATCAACTGTTTTGCAACAGAACACTTTTGCTTGTAGAAACATTCAATCTCTGTGCATCCTAGCTATCAAACCTCCCGATCTACAATGTGCCTAACACATAATTTTCTTCTATATGATGATTAACTAAGAATGAAAAAGGCAACTCTATTTTTGCACTCACCACTGGTCTTCAACACTTTGCGCGTCCGGGAGGAAGGTTCTGAGGGGGAGAGGGAAGCCAGCATTATTTGCAAATCGATACTTTCTCTCATAAATAAATTAGTAACTTATTGACATTTTAAGAGCTTTAGAAACGTTCTTTTTATTTGTCTGTTACAGACAAGCTTTCACCCATCTCAGGCTGGCCTCAGCTCTGTAGCTGAGGACGACCTTGAACTCCTGAACTTCCTGCCTCCGTTTCCTAAGTACAGAGACCACAGGCAGGAGCCCCCTTTATGTGGAGCCAGAGAAAGAATCCAAGGCTTTGTGCATGTTAGGCAAGCACCCTCTCAACTAGGCAATATCCTCAGTTCCGCTCTAGAAAGATTCCGCCCAATTCACTCAAATTCTCAGTGCTCACAGATACTCGGGCGCGAGCAACTCACTCTGCTGAATGGTAGGATAGGCTTCCAAGGGTCAGGAGTCACAGAACAGAAGGACAGGTGCCACTTTACCAACAGGCCGAGCCGTGGAACAGCTCCCGCAGCTGCCACTGCAGCCCATCAGCTGGCAACTTAGGATTTTCCATCCCAGGCTTTGGATCCGGCCACCTCTCTCTTCTCAATCTGAGCTCACTGCTTCCTCGTGGGTTTTCACCCGCCATCTGCTACCAGCTGATTTATCAATGACTTGTGTCTCCCAAGTTAGGGACCACGATGCCATTCTCAGTTCATCTCGTTCTCACCCACCAGTCTAGAAAGCTTATAGTGAGCCGACCCAGTCACCAGTCTGCATCCCTAATCCCGTCCCCGTACCGTCTAGGCCTTCATTTCTCCCCTAGACTAGCACGGCTGCCGCATGAGGTGGGGGTGGGGGGAGGACGTAGACTGGACGGGGACGAGGGATGCACAACTCCTTGCCTACTTGGCTCTTTACCCGAAGCCAGCTTCTACTAAAGGCACGCATGCTTAGTTTGAACTCCTCCTTTGCCTTGCCACAGTCACACATATACACAGCCTGCTTAGCCTTCGTCATCAGCCTCCTAGCTGCGGCCCTCTCTCCCCATCTCTCTTTCCACTCTGCACTGTCCTCTTTCCTCACTCCAGCCAGGCTGAGCTGCTGACAGCCACCACTTGCCCTGCAGTCTGTTGGCTCAAGTCCTCGGGCTCTGCGTGGACGATTCCAACCCTGTGCCTCTACTTCCCATCCCATCAAGGATATCAGTCTTTGACTGAAGTCTCATTCATTCCTGGAATCTCTTCCTCGGTCTTTTCACCCTCTTTTCCATCTGCATATGCCAAATCTTTATCAAAGAGACCGGTATTTATTTATTCCTTTTTTTGGTCTACCCCACAGTGAGGGTCTTATAAATGAAAATTGTAATTGCTACATATCTTGGCATTCCTTTCCTATAGTAAAGGGTAAAGTGGACTTTGTTAATACTCTTTCATATAAAACCAAGAACTGAGAGCTAAGAGAACACTAAGCAAATCGAAATGTTAAGCTTGAATACTCTTGTGTGTGTCATTCACAAGGTATACCAGTAACAGCAAATAGGGCGGAAGGGAGACCTTACCAATGGGGAGGTACTGTAAAAAGCAGAAGCAGTTGGTTTACACATTTTGCTTGTTTTGTTTATTTGTTTGTTTATTTGAGACAGGGTCTCACTGTAGAGCTCTGTCTGGCTTCCAATTCATTGAAATCTGCCTGCCTCTGCCTGGGACAAAAGGCATGTGCCATCATACCTTGCTGGTTGACATAGTTTATATTTACCAGGAAAGAGTTAAGTACAGAGGTGTTTTAAAGAAAGGCTAGAGAGCCGGGTGGTGGTGGCGCACGCCTTTAATCCCAGCACTCCAGAGGCAGAGGCAGGTGGATCTCTGTGAGTTCGAGGCCAGCCTGGTCTATAGAGTGAGTTTCCAGGACATGCTCCAAAGCTACAGAGAAACCCTGTCTCGAGAAACCAATAAATAAATAAAGCTAAATAAATAAATAAGAAAGGCTTGAGGGGCGTTCTGTTTTTTTTTTCTTGTTAGCCTTAGATGTATTCGAACCAACAACCAGTCAGAAAATGTCTGCCAGTCAGAAAGGTACCCACTTTCTGTCCCTCTCAGCATTACAGTTCAACTTCCTGCTTACCAGATTTCCGCCTCTGCCGATGGGGTGCAGGGCCTCCTTTGGAGCCACACGGTGCCTTCATCTGTCCCTCGGGGCTGTAGCAGAAGCCTGGATGGTCTGCAAAGCGGAAGGTATGGTGATCATATAGGGTGGCTGTGATTTTTGGAATTTTGTGTTACATCAGAAACACCAGTAGTGCTCAAGCGATAAAGGTTCTTGTAGATGATCAGAAGGGACCTTTTTTTGGGGGGGGGGATGGGTAAGTAAATGCACTGTATTTCCTTTCTCCCTCCCTCCCTTCCTTCCTTCCTTAATTGTGGTGGAGGTGAGAGGAAGAGTCCTCCCTGGAGGTGCACCTGACAGTTTTAGGACCTGCAGAAACTAGAGGTGTGACCAGCCATAGAGTATGCTACAGGAGAACCAGGAGAACCAAAGCAGAAACAAGGCGGCGTCCTAGAAAGTGATGCTCATGTCTGCTCCAGCTGTTAAGAGCAAGTGAGCAGCCGCTGGCTTCCCATAACTGACATTTTACAAGCTTTGGGATAAGAACGTGACAGACACAAAAAGGATAATGGCATCTTCTCAAAGAATGCTAAGGGAACAAAAACTTACGGATGGCATCCATTTCGAGTATTGCCTGCTTGGCCTGAAAAACAAAAAAAAAAATGTAGATATAATTGAATCTTTTTCTCCAATTTCTTCTTTAAACTGCCAAATGTGACAGAGATCTTATCACATTCAAATAAATGGGTTTTAGAAAACAGAACATTAAAAAACAACCCTCGCGATTTCTTTTAGGCATTAATACATAGTTCAGGGGACTCGACGGGAGTCCCTCATGGGGAGTAGCAGGGGCTGCCCACTCGGCACAATACAGCGAAGACTTGATGGTCAGTTTTGACTGTCACCTTGACACAATTTAGACTCACCTGGGAAGAGAGTCTCAATGAAAGACTGCCTAGAGCAATGGCTCTCAACCCCCTAATGCTGGGGCCCTTTACTTTGGTTCCTTGTGCTGTTGTGTCCGCCAACCATAAAACTAGCTCATTGCTACTCCATAACTGTAAGTTTGCTACTGTTATGAATTGTAATGAAAATCTCTGTGTTTTCCCCAATGGTCTTAAGTGACCCCCAAAGGGATCGCGACCCACAGGTTGAGAACTGCTGGTTTAGATCAAGTTGGCCTGTGGGCATATCTGTGGGGGCAGTGGATTATCTTCTTTATTTTGGTATGGGAAGGCCAGCTGGCATGGGTCACAACCCTGAGGCTGAGTCCTGAGTTATATAAGAGCGGAGACAGTGAACTCAGTAGGAGGCTCTCCGCCCTGGACTGTGGGTGTCATGTGACTGGTGGCTTTACGTTCCTGCCTTCATTCATGTCCCCATTATGAAGGAGTATAACCTGAACTGTGAGCTGAAACAACTCCCCCGCCCCCACACAAGCTGCTTCTCTCATCAGGGGATCACAGCCACAGAAATGAAGCAAGAACAAGATTGCAGCACCCAAGTCCTTCATGTAGAGATGCTGCCTTTGTACAGAGCCTGTAGAATCTTCCTGTAAACTCGAAATCAGCTCTAGGTTGCTTAGCATACTCTTGTAGATAGTTTTATACTGTATTGTTAGTCTAGTAAAAAAACAAAAGCAAAGAAACAGCTGCAAGCCCACGGAAGTCCAGCTGCAGTTCAGGTGGTCACCCAGAGCGACCAGAGCGGGTGGCTCTCACCTCTCTGGATGCGCTTTCTCAACTCTAAGGTTGCAAGGCAGTGCTGTTAGCATCAACTGACAAGCACAGGCACGGCCCCTGTCTCTACCCTTCTGGGGGAATGGAACCTGATGTCTTGAGGCTCCGCTCTCCATACACTTAGTCGTTCTACCCAGAATACTTTGCGTTTTGCTGTTTCTGTAGTCACATGTTGCTAATGCCCAGAGACTTAGAAACAAGCTGAACTCTCTTAACCCACCCTTTTGCTGATTGTTAGGGGGAGTCCGTTAAGGTAACATTTCTTGCTTTCTAATGCTGTTTACATTCCCCTCAAGGATAACATAGTCTAATCTACATACATCATGCTGTAATAACGAAAATGATTTTGTTTTTAATTTGCTGCAATCTATGATATCATGCCAAATTATCTGGTAAACACACGTAATTTAAAAAATAAAGATGGAGGCACAGGTGGGAAAAAATATCAAGAGTTACCTTAATTTTGAGAAATAATAGTTGTCTGCGTCATACGCTTGTATTTCTGTTTTATGTTTGGAATCTGAGGTTACTAGTTGGAATTAATTTAAAAACACAAGTGGTGGTTTAATCTCTGGAAAGCTGTTTTCTAGTTTTGTGTTAATATTCAAAATGAAAAGGCACTTACTTCATACTTATGCTCAATTAATTTGGCTCAGTTTATATATATGGGGAATGTGACTAGTTCCAAGAAATTTCCTTAACAAAGTTAATCCCTAAAATGGCATAATCCCCTTAAATCCTGTAAATTGTTTCAGAAAAGAATTCCCCTGTTGTCCACTAGGTGGCAGTTGAGGACCATCAGGGAGTCAGCCGTCTGGGTGGAGGTTGGCAGCCTTCAGTGACTCATCGCCAGCTGTGTTGACATTAGAAGCCGGGGTTACACATGTCTTGTTGTTTAAAGTGTCCCATTATACATTTGTTTGATTTCGTAGAAATAAATATATTTTGAAAGCTTTAAGAAAACAATTGAATAGTCTCGATGAAAGATTTAAAAAAAACCTTCATTTAATTACCCTATTTAAATAGGGCAAGGAATTATTTTTAACATTATAGTGGATAAAAGTATATTAAATAGGTTATGTTTTCATTTCTAGTGGGGGAGAATATGGTGTAGAGGCTCTTTGGAGCCAGATTTTGACTTGGGTTTGAATCTGAATTTGGCCATACACTAGTTATAAAACTTGGACAATTTACTTCCTGTTTCTGAACCTCTGATTTTATTTCTCTAATATGGCGGAGAACACGACCCATCTCTGAGATATTTTACTGAGTGTGAAGTAAGTGTACTTATCACGATGGATATGTGTTCAATAAGTTGTAAATTAAAATCCATCTTAGATTCTAAATGGACTAATAACTTGAGTGAAAAGAATAATTGTATTGTGCCTTTATTAATTGTTTTAAGCACCAAGGGGAAACCACCAGGAATACATAGACCAGAAGGATGAGGACAGGCACCGAAGCTGCCTCATTTGGTAATTGACTATAATTGCCTTTCAGGATCTTATTAAGCAATTTGATTTTCCTAGGATTCTTGTAAACAGTAGGAGGGGCACATCAAAGACGAGGTGCCACGTCTCAGAAGGGCATTGCCTCTGAGTAACCACGAGAGGAGGCAATCACTGTTCTGCCTGAGTTCTCTGGTCTTTTACCATACCTGATGAAGGGAAACTCACACTTCAGGCCAAGCGCACAGTTCTATGAATTCATTTCCTGAACGTAAAGCCACTACTGGCACAGCTCCTAAAGATCAGGCTGAACATGGAGAAGGCAAGCTGGGCATCCTGGGGTACACCTGCGATCTCAGTACTCAGGAGGCCAGGGGTGGGGGTGGGGCTATGATGAAGAAGTCCAAGTTCAAGGCTGGCCTGGGCTACCTAGTGAGACCAACCAACCCACCAAAGACAAATTTCTTCTTCCCCAGAACTCCTTTGGCTTTTCCACCCGGTGACCCTCTGCCGACTCTGATCCCATTTTCGGTTCTTTTTCTCTCCCTCCTCTTGGTCCCATTACAGACATCGTCCCATCCCCACAGATGGCTACTCATCCCTTTATCTTAGTCTTTTGCTACTTTATTTCTAGCACCCATGTCCCCTATTCCACAGTAGCAGCAGGGCAGTTCAGCCGTCCTAGAACCCGAACATACCAGGATTGCCCGGCCACCCAGGCAAGGTACTAAGAACTGTTTTCAACTACAGATTCCATATTTCCTGACGAACCACCTGCCCACAGACCAGAAATCTCTTCCCCACTCAGCCAGGAATCATAGTCACGACAGCTACAGTCTCATGAACATGTGCGCTCTTCTCCTTGTAGGAACCTTTCCCTTCCCCAGCTCTGCCACCCCTAGAGAGGAACTCGTGAGTGCCATAGTCTCTTACAGCAGTTTCCACTGTTGCTAAGCAGTTTGCCACGACACCATCACACTGATTCACGTGGCAGCCTCAGGTGGATCGCTGGTGCCTATCAGAAAGGAGCTGAGTCACCATGAACAACCAGACCATTTTCTTTAGCGTGAGTCTGACCCTCTCCACTTTCCCGCACTCACCCCACGCCTGCTCCATCCATCCAGGGGATGACTTCATCACCCACACCAGCTCCTCTAACCCTTCATGCTGTCCTAAGCCCCTCAGCGTTCCTCTGCCATCTCTCTTCATTCTCTACCCAGTTCAGGGAACATGCTTTCAACTCTTTCCGAGGCTACCCCCATCATTCCTGTATTTACGATTCTCACCACCACCACAATGGCCCTTCCTCATCCTTGCTACCTCCTAATCTTCCCAGACAGCTCACCAACCAACACCTTGTTTATCACTCAGATGGAAAGCCTTGTTTTGATTGAGTTGCCTTCTAAACCACACCTTTTTGAACTCTGTGAGGAAAAAAATGTCTCCACTCAGCCGGTTCCTCATTTCTTTTAACCCACTGCAAACACTCTCCAAATCCATCTTCTGCATCTCAATGCCACTTTCTAGCTGCTATCCCCGCCTTCCTCATCAGGTACCCTCCTCCGGGTCCTCACAGCTCTCCCTGGCTGTCTTTCAAGCCGCTCCCCCCC